>NC_137819.1:26992658-27242658 GCF_963921795.1 Nannobrachium achirus
AAAGCCCCTTTTCTCTGAACCTATGCCTTTCTGGAAGCGAACAGCCTCTATTTACGGCCGGAACGGTGCTTTTAACTGACGTTAGCTTAGCTGTAAGCTAGGCGACCGAGTATTTCCCGGTGAATCTGTGCGCAAAGGTGGGGGCTTGGGAGTGTGGGGGTCTGGGGGACACGCACCACCACTGACTATTGCTGATGATGGAGAGGTTCTATAGCTTAGCCTTTATGTATTGAAAATGAGAGGCACTCTTGCCGATTTAGTAAGAGACTCGTCTCCAATTGCAAGATATTTAAAAGTTATTTGGGGCCATGATGATGATGATATCCTTTTCTTCCCACAACTAGACTAAGGATTTTATATTGTCTGTGTTATTGTTTACAACCACTGAACCACAATTATTCACGTGTGGCAAGATTCACTCGTTTTTAGTAGGCTATATAGTGTAGGCTTAGAAGAAGCCTTTTCAGAAGTTAATTTAATGATTTCCATTTAATGATTTCATTTATCCTCATCTAATGCACCGTATGCACGCTGTTTAAAGGCCGTGTAGGCTTTTCAGAAGTTAATTGAATGTTTTCCATTTGCGCTAATGCACGCAACTGTTTTCGCCAGGTTTTAAGGTCTTATTTTAGTTGTTTCTCATAAGCTCGCAACCCTCCTTGCCCATCGGCCCCCACCTTTGCGCACAGATTCACCGGGAAATACTCGGTCGCGTAAGCTAGACATCTGTCTCAGCATGGAGTTGGCGCCATCTGGTGGTGAGTAGAAGATGTTGTTTGTGGCACTATTTGTTGTTATGGCGGAAGTTTTATAGGCAATAATGATTGTAACTTAAGATCCTTGCAAGTTACAACTATGTGTTTTCTTTCATGTATACGGGAAAAAGTGGTAGAAAAGCTATTTACCACTCGGGGTCGGACATTATGCTCTCATAATGTCCTGAGTGCGGGTGTTATCGGACTCGGCTGGCGCCTCGTCCGATCACACCCGCACTGCGGACATTATGAGAGCATAATGTCCTCTCACTCGGGGTAAATTGCTTACATATACGCTGCTTATGTGGGTTTCCATAGCGATGAGGGTCATCAGGTATAGCTCAAGCAAAGTAGGTAGCTGTGAACGAACGCACATTAAGTAGGACGCTTATGACCCATCTGTATACTTTTATGTCTTTGCTGTCGGGTGGAAACCTTGTACGTCCAAAACCATTTCTTTTTTATTTCCGTTTTAAAAAACATTTTGAAATAGTGAAAAATAGCTGAGTTGCAAGCTTCACTACTTTTGTGCGACACTGAATTTCGACGTTAATTTACAAAAATCGTGGTGGAGATACAAGGTTTCTGCCCGACAGAAACAATATCTTTGTGGGAGGCTAAAGGTAGTGTAAATGATATGTTTTAGTTAAAATAAATCATTCTGGGGGTGAACTACTCATTTAAAAAGGTTAAAGTTCTATGTTCCAATATTAATCATTGCAATAGGGTGTTGTTTGTAACAATAAAAGGGCTTTTCTCGTCTCTCCAGCTCTTTAATAAACATCAGGGGGAAAAAAATCAGTTGGGTTGCCAATTTCAGCCAATCAGGAGAGAGTGCCCATTTATCAGCTTACATTGTATAGGGTCATTCCCACTGAATACTATAAAAGTATAGTTTTAAAAAGTCAAGTGGATGGCAGTGACTGATCACAATGATTATTAAAAAAAATACAATGGTGAACGATAGACTTTATCTTTATAGTTATCGTGCTCGGCGGGAATGGCACTGTTCCAATTTCTGCCTCTTCACTTCTTTATCATCGCTTCCCAATCATGCATGATACCAATAAAATTGGTATCATGACCTATCCTTTCTGTTTACAGAAGAGCTGGAGAGCTGGAGAGCCCCCTGTTACTGAACAAACACACAATGATTACTATCAGAATATAGAGCTATTTAAGACTTGTTTCAACCAGAAAATATTACTGCACATGAATGGCCCTCACTCAGGAGGAAGAGCAACATTATGGACGGCACGGTCGGTGCAGGGAATCAAACCAGCAACCCCATGACAATGAGACATGACTGGGATTGAGCTGTCCATTCACAATGCTATGAAGACCCTCAGCGGGTTGCAAGTTTGAATCTTAGTGCAGCAACGTGATGTTCACCACTTAAACTCTAGGATCCATATTCTGGGGAAAACCTTATAGCTGAAAATAGCCGATCTGCAAGCTCACAATGTGTTGGAAACGCAACACGTTGTGAGCTTGTAGATCGGCTATTTTCAGCAAGGTTATTTAGTGTAGAGCGAATACAGAAGGGTCACTAATATAGAGCCCTGAGGGATTCTACTCTCAACACAGTATACTGTTAAGAGGTTAAATACTGGCAAACAGCTGGGTTTCTTCAACTATACAGCAGAAAACATAAACAAACTGAATATTAACCACATTAACTATTCTGGCTATAGCCAAAACCTTTCTAGCATTTTCAAACATTAAATAAAATAGTGAGCAGATCTACAAGTTGTGTGAGCTTTAGATTGTCTTTTTTTTGTTAAAAAAATACCCACACACTGGGAAAGTTCGGTCGATTGTTTCTCTGCTTCAGTTATACCATTGCTCATTCCACGAATCCTTACAAGCTGTACCTCATTGTAAAGTTGACTAGTCAACAATAAAAATGATATAATATCAAATCCCTACATTCGAGCAACCAACATTCCAATGGTGAGACACACTTGACACACTTCAAACTGTATCTACATTTACAATATCTGACAACACCTCTCATAAACACACACACCAGGACAGACTAACCTGGACGCTTTGCGCTGTCAACATTTCATGTTTTCAAAATGCATATTTACCGTACAGTTTGTGTTTGTATGGTTATTTCGCAATTCCTATTGCGCAATCCTCTGTAGACCAATGTGTCATTATCATCACCAAGTTCTCAGGTTACAAGAGGGAAGGGGGGGGTCAGCTGCACAGGGGGAGAGAGAGAGAGAGAGAGAGAGAGAGAGAGAGAGAAAGTACAGTACAATACGGTACAGTCGGGTACAGTAGAGTACAGTAAAGTACAGCACAGTACGGTACAGTCGGGTACAGTCGGGTACAGTAGAGTACAGCTAAGTACAGCACAGTACGGTACAGCAAAGTACAGCACAGTACGGTACAGTCGGGTACAGTAGAGTACAGCAAAGTACAGTACAATACGGTACAGTCGGGTACAGTAGAGTACAGCAAAGTACAGTGCAATATGGTACAGTCGGGTACAGTAGAGTACAGCAAAGTACAGTACAATACGGTACAGTCGGGTACAGTAGAGTACAGTAAAGTACAGCACAGTACGGTACAGTCGGGTACAGTAGAGTACAGCAAAGTACAGCACAGTACGGTACAGTCGGGTACAGTAGAGTACAGCAAAGTACAGCACAATACGGTACAGTCGGGTACAGTAGAGTACAGCAAAGTACAGTACAGTACGGTACAGTCGGGTACAGTAGAGTACAGCAAAGTACAGTACAGTACGGTACAGTTGGGTACAGTAGAGTACAGCAAAGTACAGTACAATACGGTACAGTCGGGTACAGTAGAGTACAGCAAAGTACAGTACAGTACGGTACAGTCGGGTACAGTAGAGTACAGCAAAGTACAGTACAGTATGGTACAGTCGGGTACAGTAGAGTACAGCAAAGTACAGTACAGTACGGTACAGTACGGTACAGTCGGGTACAGTAGAGTACAGTAAAGTACAGTACAATACGGTACAGTCGGGTACAGTAGAGTACAGTAAAGTACAGTACAGTACAGTAAGTGGATGGATGGATGTGGATGGATGGATGGATGGATGGATGTGGATATGTGGATGGATGGATGGATGGATGTGGATGGATGGATGGATGGATGTGGATGGATGGATGGATGGATGGATGGATGGATGGATGTGGATGGATGCATGGATGGATGCATGGATGTGGATGGATGCATGGATGGATGCATGGATGTGGATGGATGGATGGATGGATGCATGGATGGATGGATGCATGGATGGATGGATGGATGGATGGATGGATGTGGATGGATGGATGGATGGATGGATGTGGATGGATGGATGGATGGATGGATGTGGATGGATGCATGGATGGATGGATGCATGGATGGATGGATGGATGGATGGATGGATGTGGATGGATGGATGGATGGATGGATGTGGATGGATGGATGGATGGATGGATGTGGATGGATGGATGGATGGATGGATGTGGATGGACGGATGGATGGAGATGGACGGATGGATGGAGATGGATGGATGGATGTGGATGGATGGATGGATGTGGATGGACGGATGGATGGATGGATGTGGATGGATGGATGTGGATGGACGGATGGATGGATGTGGATGGATGGATGGATGTGGATGGATGTGGATGGATGGATGGATGTGGATGGATGGATGGATGGATGTGGATGAATGGATGAATGTGGATGGATGGATGGATGTGGATGGATGCATGTATGTGGATGGATGGATGCATGGATGGATGGATGTGGATGGATGGATGGATGGATGGATGGATGGACGGACGGACGGACGGACGGATGGATGGATGGATGGATGGATGTGGATGGATGGATGGATGTGGATGGATGGATGGATGGATGGATGGATGGATGCATGGATGGATGGATGTGGATGGATGGATGGATGTGGATGGATAGATGGATGTGGATGGATAGATGGATGTGGATGGATGCATGTATGTGGATGGATGGATGCATGGATGGATGGATGGATGGATGTGGATGGATGGATGGATGGATGTGGATGGATGGATGGATGTGGCTGGATGTGGATGGATGGATGGATGGATGGTTGTGGATGGATGGATGGATGTGGGTGGATCACTGCTGCAACGTAGCTGTGAGCGCCTGCAAAGCAGGCGCGATCTCTAGATGTGAGCGCGGCCCGAAGGGCCGCGAACCTCTAGTACAATACAAATTGATATCACTGAAGGTGAGAAACAATCGACCAAAGTTACTGTAAGTTTCAGAACTTTTTGAGGGCAGTTTAACGATTTTACATAAAGTCGTGATTTTACAGTGTATGACTCATTTAAGGATTCTTTCTCCCACATTGGACTAGAAGTACACTTTTCTCACTTTGCTTTTTCTTCTGGCTGTTTTCTAGGGGGTCATCTCTGTGTGGGACTCCTCATCCATTACTGTTACACATTGTTGTGTTTTTTGTGGTTCCCAGTGCACTGAAACCGCTCTGCTTTTAATGCTGCATTATGATAAACGGGACACATTTAAACTTTGACTACGGTTGTCTGTGTTTTTTCAGAGGGAAATTGAATTGAATTATGAGGGGTAATTTGTGTCTCCTAAAGAGCTGAACCAAAGGCTTCCAGGGAGAAACATCACGCAGGGGTGCGCACCAAATTCTGGGCCCTGGGTACAAGGATTCATCGACCGGGAACGCATTATTACGCATTATTTCGTGCTTTAACTATTGAAAAATATACAAACATACAAGCTCACAGCCACGCTACGAGCTTGTAGGTCTGCTATTTTTGAAATAGCAAATAGCTTTTTTCAATATCTAAAGTTTAAAATAATCCACTTTGGGCCCTGGTAACTCAGTCCCACTTTTCCCCCCGTTGTGACGCCTCTGACAACATGCACACCAAGGCCATAAAATGACTGCGGATTTGAAAATGCATGAGTTAATTCGGTTATTTATTATTGTTAACACTTCCTATAAAGACCAAATCTGCATTGCAGTATGTATAATAATTGTATACCTTCATCAAGGAATACACACTAAGCCTTCATAACACCGGACCGATATACAGTACAGCAGGGGTCTTCAACAGGGGGTCCAGGGACCCCTACTGTAGGGGATCTGCCAAGTCAAAGTGGTAATTACCACTTCAACCCATAACATCCCTATTCTGAGGGAAACATAAGTCAAAAATAATAGACACGCTACACCTCAATTAACGCTTGGAGGTTTGGAGTAGGAAAAAAGTAGAAAAAAGGAAAAAAGAGCAGACCAAGCAAAAGGTCAGGTTTGCTAGGTATTGAGGGTTTAAGTGGTTACATATACACATTAACACTAATCCAACATATTAACAGAAAATAATAGTGTGTAAAATAAACAAAAAACATTAATTTATACAACTATCTACGAAATCTATGAAAAAGTTTAATCTGCAACACCACATACTGGATAACATTTGTATCCAATACATAGGGGGTCCCTGGTTCATCTCTCTCTCTGAAAAAGGTTGAGGAGCCCTGCAGCACAGTATTTCATCATCATATAGCATTATACATTTAATTATAATACTCATAACTGTTAAATTATAAAGTATTACATCACGGCACTTTCTTTAAACATAATGGATGGAGTGTGTGGTTATGGCATGCCGCAGCCTCTAAACACATTAGAATAAAAAGCCCATAAGGAGATACACAAGGTATATGCATTATAGATGTGGGCTTCATAGAAAGTGTTACCTATTCAATCTAGTGCAACATGTCAGGCCTTGGCAAGGTACTACTACAAATCAAAGGTGTTTTCAGCCTTGCAACCAAAAAAAAGAACATGTTTGCAGTCGTCGTGCTAAGCTCCAGATATCAGCACAGTGTATCAACAGTATGAGGTGCTGCTATTGGCTGACTAACTCAAAAGGAGCCACGGTCAAACTCAACCAGATTCAACCATAATGTGCTTTTACAATACAAGCACAGACCTATTTACAAGTGGGTTCGAATGCAGCTGGCTGCTGACCTGTGTTGAGTAGGCCTATTTAATAATTCATTGTTCTGCTCCAAAATATAGTGAGTAAACACAGCCTGCAGTAGATGGATTTCACAGAAGACCCTGATTCCTGAAATCCTTCTACAAGGCCAGAAAACAGACTAATCGTACTCCGTCCAGAAGGTGTTTGTTTGAGCAGAGCTAAAGAGGATTTTAAAGGACTCAAATCATCCCAGCAATGGACCGTTTGTGCGGCCATGGTCAGGCAAATGCCTGCGTTGTCACAAAGCCACTACAAAGCCCTGAACAATGACCAAACTGCCAGGTCAACTGCCCTCAACTACGGAGCACACACAGCAGTTTCATTTCAGTTCATTCCTTAAGGGTCAAATCTCTTTGCACATCTCCTGCACAATTCGTACATTCTTGGATTGCATCTGACTCAGAATTGCTACAGTTCAGCACATACTATTTACTGCTTTTGCATTATGTATTATATACGTTGGCTACTCTTATGCCGCATGCTTTCTGTACAGTATAATCGGCTTGCAAATGTATCCTTCCATTTATATTTTATATTAGTATATTTATAGTATATTTTTCTCTGGCTGCAGCATATAGTTATATCCTAATTCAAATCCTCAGAAGATCCAATTACAATTCTAGCTCTTCCGTGTATAGAATATTATTACTTACTGCTTATAAATATTGGTGGTTGCCGTTTTTTGGGGTTGTTTCTAAAGTGACTTATTTGTTCCACATATTTCACATTTGTTTCAAGATTTGTTTTAAACTAGCCCTTACCCGTTCAAAGATATGAGCTCCGAAATGATGTGCAGTGTGTGGGTTATGGGGTGTGCACTGTGCACACAGTATATGATGGGTGGAAAGTAACTCTAACTGGTGCTTGCATGATAATATGTTGGAGCATCAATGTAAGAAATACCCGTTAATGGCTACAGAGATACTGTGTACCGATCTGCATGATTTTTGGACAACATCTGTAACAGGGCCAGACACCCCCCCCCCCCGCCTACACACACAAACACACACACACACACACACACACACACACACACACACACACACACACACACACACACACACACACACACACACACACACACACACACACACAGAGCTGGTTAAACATGTTGTCTCATGCTAGATGCAGATTAGATATGCCTCATGCTAGATGCAGAATAGATAGTAGATACACCATAAAAATGCTAATATACAGCATATGATTTGTGAAAGTGACAAACGGGCTTCACAGTTATGTCAGGTGTGTTCATATGCTAATGGTGATGCGATTTCAGATCAATTGCTCCAGCCACTGAGGAGAAACGCTGTGACAGACACTCACTCAGACAGACAGACATTCGGAAAATAATAGTATAGATAGCAGATCTACTGTACAACAAGCACAAATCTCACCGTACTGTGACACATTGTGCACTATTTTCAAACAGCTGATCAATTTGCAATGTGTGTATGATCATGCGGCCTACAGTTGCTTCTTTAGTGCTTGTTTTCATAGATCTTGCCCCTTGTCTCTCTTGCATAAACACTGCCAGCAGTGCAGCTTGATGGGACGTTTCAACCTGTAGAGGCCAGTGCAGCATTAGTTTACTGACAGGTTGGTAGTTTCTCTTTAAAAGACTTCCAAATGGTCTTGGTGAGTCCTAAAGGATTTTGATTATTTTATAAGAAAATAAATGGAGAACAGTACAAGTATAGTCAATACAATTGAAATGTAGTACAGTACAAGTACAGTTAAATCAAATAAGACCTTTTACGGTCTTTTTTACGTTGAAAGCCCTCTGTATTTAATTCATGGACATTGTCAATTATGTAAATCAGAGGTTCTCAAACGTTTTCATGTGAGAACATTTATGTACCAGAAGTACCAGAAAATTATTCAACATGTCTCAATACTTTCAAGATCTTTTTCAAAAATAGCAGGTGTACAAGATGTTGGGCTTGTAGCCTACATCTGCTATTTTTGAATATCCAAAGTATAACATGTGCTTAAAGTATAGTTCAAATGATTGCGATGCTATAAACACATTATGCTGGGGACCCCCTGGAGCCCCCCTCCCCCAGACCCCACTTTGAGAACCCACTTAAGGTTTCATTTTTCACCTGCTTTTGTGGAACGACACAATATTTGGTTCTCCTCAAACTGCCAATCAGTCATTGAGCTGGATTACAAAATGACTGAGGTGAAATAAGCCTATTATGGCATGTTCTAGTACTGTCTGATGTGTTTGATCAACCTTGTGCTACGTCCTGTATGCAAGAATAAACAGAATAAGGTCACAAAGGGTTCAATTCCTCCATGCAGAAAATACACAGACATCCTACTTTGGTATGGATGTTGTAGCAGGGTGCATGCGTGCGTACGTGCGTGCGTGCATGCGTGCGTGCATGCAACAAAAACAGAGAAGTATTGTCTCAGTCCTTATTCTGTTGCTATTTATTGTGGCTGCTTCAAATTCATTTTTTTTTTCTTTTCAAATACTTCCATGGGTTTTTGGGGTTGCTGAATTTATTGCTCACACACACACACACACACACACACACACACACACACACACACACACACACACACACACACACACACACACACACACACACACACACACACACACACACACACACGCGCGCGCGCACACATCTGCAAGACATGCTGTAACACAATAGAGAGCAAAAACAAAAACACTGTCCATATGGATAAAAACAGACATACAGTACTTTTATGATTTTCTCGGTTGGAGTCATACTGTTAGGAACTCAGGCTGGTGACCATAGCGTCGTGCTTTCAAATCACCATGTTAAAAAGACTGGATGAACTTAATGGAAAACGATCTATCTTCCTGGACATGAAGTGCTGTGGAGCAAGGCAGTAATCCACTTGCATTGCAACCCGGTGGGCAGCGGAGTAAAAAGTACTCAAATGTTTTACTTAAGTAAAAGTATCAATACTGCAATGTAGAAATACTCTGTTAGGGTGCCCTCACACCAAAATACCTAGAGTGGAATCCACCAATGCATTTCAATGAGAATGGAGCGTATTTTGCAGAAATCATCTACTGGCAAAATACGCTCCATTCTCATTGAAATGCATTGGCGGATTCCACTCGAGGTATTTTGGTGTGAGGGCACCTTTAGAAGTAAAAGTCCGGAATCAATCAAAATGTACTTGAGTAAAAGTACAAAAGTATTTGCATCAAAATTTACTTTTTTAAGTACCAAAGGTAAAAGTACAAAATGTTTCAAAATAGCAGATCTACAAGCTCACAACGCGTCGCAAGCCTCGGAATAAAATAGGGCTAAAGTGTATTAATGTTTTATAATAAGTAAATAGTAACTAAAGTTTTCAAATAAATGTAGTGGAGTAAAAGTGCATTATTTGGATCCGAGATGTAGTGGAGTAAAAGTAAAAGTAAAGCCAGGCTATAGGTGGGTACATCATTACAAGCCAGGTGAAAAATAATTTAAAATGTCAAAACTTAAAAGAAATAATCAAAACGTGTCAAACTATTTTTCAAAAATAGCCCATCTGCCCAGCTAATGTGTTTGTAGATCGCCTATTTCCTCTATTTGTCGCATGACAAAGTATACAGTATAGTAGGGCTTTCAGTAAGTGGATATACCAACAGTGCTCCAATGGAGTTTGAACAGTGGCTAAAAGCAGGAGCTTGAAGTGCTGCTTCATTGTGTGCGTGTGTGCAAGCTTTGTGTGCGTGCGTGAGTGCGTGCATGCGTGGGTGAGTGCGCGTGCATGCGTGTAGCAGGATGCTGCTGATAAAAGAGTATGAGCACAGTCACCATCTCTCTCTCTGTCAGCCTCCACATCTATTTGAACAAAGCAGATATTACTGCAGTAAATCATACTTGCGTGCAGAGTCATTTAGTCATTTTATGAACATAACACTGCGTGCGTGTGCGCGTGTGCGGGCGTGCGTGCGTGCGTGCGTGCGTGCGTGTGTGTGTGTATGTATGTGTGTGTGTGTGTGTGTGTGTGTGTGTGTGTGTGTGTGCGCATGCGTGTGTGTACGCATGCATGTCTAACTCCTGTATATCGCTCTATTTTTCCATCACTATAGTTGCCGTGAGAATGAGTTTAGTATTGTGGGGTATCTGTCTGCTTTTCTCATTACGATACATTACCATGAATGAATGGGAATAATGTATCTGTAAGTCTGTCAGACACACAGAGACACGCGTGTGTGTGTGTGTGTGTGTGTGTGTGTGTGTGTGTGTACGCGTGAGTGAGTGTGTGTGTGTGTGTGTGTGTGTGTGTGTGTGTGTGTGTGTGTGTGTGTGTGTGTGTGTGTGTGTGTGTGTGTGTGTGTGCGTGCGTGTGTGTGTTTGAAAGAGAGAGGAGAGGAGTGAGAGAAAGAGTGGCTCCAGCTCTCAGGCCCTACCTAGCATTGAATTTGCCAATCTCTACTTGCGTGTGTGTGTGTGTGTGTGTGTGTGTGTGTGTGTGTGTGTGTGTGTGTGTGTGTGTGTGTGTGTGTGTGTGTGTGTGTGTGTGTGTGTGTGTGTGTGTGTGTGTGTGTGTGTTTTCTCGGCTGTGAGCTATAGCAACAGTGCCATCTAGTGCACAACTTTATTTAAGATTTCTGCATTCCATTGCTGCTTTACTTACTTACCTAATGCATTAACATGAGACAGGAGAAATAAAGTGTGTGAGAGTGAGAGAGAGAGAGTGAGGGCGAGAGAGAGAGAGAGAGAGATAACAGGTCTGTGATGCATCACCATGTTTTTCACTTGATATATGTACAGTACGTATACCGTAAATAATTGTAACAACTAACAACTACGTGCATATCATCTCTGCAGCAGATCTACAGCCATGTTTTGAGCTTGTGGAGCAGCTATACTTTTGATGCTTTTGTGTGACGCTGTATGAACAAGTAGGGTATTGATTTACGAGGGGAAAAAAACACACAAAAAGGTTAGAATATGGAGATAAGATCGGTTTCTACCCGACAGCGCCGATATATTATTGGATTACTGTTTATTATTATTTGCTCAAGGGCGTCTGAATGGCTCTTTTCCGAGGGTATTAATATTAGCACAATATACTGTATTCATTTTCTCAACAAACCAATTGTGCCCGTAAAGGCCTGCCCTCTCCGAAACTGAACTTTTCGTGGGAAAGGTCTGGGACTACACAATGACGTCACTCGCAACTTCTGAAAAGCATTAGCCTGAATTAGAGTGTGGAAAGCTGCACGTCGGAACTCTCCGCAAAAAGTTTGGTTTCGGAGAAACTAGCATGGACTGGCCTTAAGTGTGGGCCAGTGTTTTGGTATTGCAGGTCAAAGTCACTATAGATTATTACTGAGGTGCTACATGCTGTGTTCACACTGGCAGATACAAAAGATACAAAGACACAAAGCAACACACAACATTGATAGCTTTGTGTCTTTGTAGCTGAAGTTGAAACCAGCTCAAAAAAGATTTGCAGTGTTGTAGCCATCGTAGCTTTTGTAGCAGCTACAATCTTCATGTCGCTGGCTTCCAATGAAAATGAATGGTGCGTGGTGTGTACGCAGAATTATTTCCACAGATTCTATTATGCACACCGTTTATTGATTTGGTCATACGTTTTATTTATTTATTTTGATAAAGAATGTATGAGTATAGCTAAATGAGTAGTCAATTTCCTTGTTTACCCCTTTTTCTCCCGATTTTATCGTTATGCCATTGATTCCTCCCCACAGACATTTCTTTGTTGTCACTGCTGTTGTATCCTGCTGACTCACCTGCCAGTGAGGAGCCCCAGGCGGGAGTACGCAGGGCTATCGTCCTACTCCTCCCGCCTGACACTCCCCGCTCACAGGTGCTGCCTCAGCCTGCAGGAGTACATGGCATGCAATGACCAATATCGCCCTCCCCTCCTGGCTTCCCTCCCGAACACGGGCCAATTGTGTTCGCATAGACGTCCGACAAAGCCGGGTGCACCAAGGTGGATTCGAACCATACATCTCTTAATCAAAGATGTGCGAATGAAGTTGATAAAGCCAGTTTGGGAGTTTCCACTTAAACCCTACACAGTACTTCACTGACCGCGGTGTCCCGCAGGGGTTTGTCCTTGGCCCCCCAACTGTTTTATATCTATACAGTACCATACGTCTTCGCCAAAAATAGACAGAATTACAAACAAGCTTTTAGATCCGATATATTCAACAAATGTTCTGCTTTTATTGTTCAACATTCGTGTGACATGGCCAGAATAGAGAGGCACTATTCCCTCATCCTCTACATCAGTGCCCCCCCCCCCATTTGTATTTTTTCGTCTCTGTATGTCCTCTATTTTAAAATGGATAACTCTCCCAAAAATTGGGCAATAATACTGTACATCCTTTAACCACTCATTCAGTGGTCTTCCCAAGGATCCTATTTGGCACCCTCAAAAATAGCCGATCTACAATTTACAAATTTAGGCATTTAAACCACAGTGATTTACATAACAGTAAGCAAAGGACAACACAAGGTAATAAATCAAAAAGCATAGAAATCGTAATCTAGGATCTACAAACTCCCCGCATTGTTATGCATTGTGAGAATGTTCACCTATTACGACTAGGGATGGGACAATTATTGTTTATTGTGATAAAAACAAAACACTCAAGATAATCGTATCGTGGAGATTTAATTTATCGTGATATCGTCCTCCATCATGCACTGGGAGAATTGGTAAAAGGTACTTAATATACATACTTTTTTTACATGCTAGGGTTCATGTAATCTTCACAGGAAAGGTGTGGTTCCTTTAATAATGAAATAGTCAGTTTAATGCTCTTAGTTTTGTATCCACAAATCCACGTCAATGTCTTCACCTACAGAGACATTTATGGCAACTCAAACATCAGCACTTTTTTCAAGTCCAAGGTCTTATTTTTTCTCCACTAACTCTCTTGATCTACGAGAGAAAAACTTTTGCACACCTGCAGATCAACAGGTTGTGTCGGAGAAGACCATTGCTCGAAATTGAAATGTTCACTATAGATATTCTAAGCGAAGGAGACCTGTGGGAGTACTTTGTTGTAAAGCCTTTGACCTAAAATTCCCTCTGTCAAACAAACTTGTGTGTGTGTTTGTGCATGTGCGTGCGTGTGCATATGCGTGTGTGCGCGTGCGTGTTGGAGAGGAAGAGTCATTAGCAGTACTTACATTATCTATTGCCCTCCAAACTACACACTGTGTATACACACACACACACACACACACACACACACACACACACACACACACACACACACACACCATGTCAGCTTGGCCTTTTCCTCTCGCTACAGTGGTTGCTGGCTGGCAGTGCAACGTGCCATGAGCTGATAAACTTTTATCAACCTACACACACCTTGGCGCGTGTGCACACACTATCACAAACGCATGCGAGCGCGCACACACAATAGAAGCACCGGCTGCCCACCTTGCATGGAGAGCAAAAGTGACAAGTTAGCGTGTGTGTGTGTGTGTGTGTGTTTGTGTGTGTAGAATGTGTGGAAACCATATGCTACGGGGAATGAACTGACAGCATTACACTCCTGGCTTGAGCAGACAACACACATCACTGCCTATGCAGACGCACGCACGCACGCACGCACGCACGCACGCACGCACGCACGCACGCACGCACGCACGCACGCACGCACGCACACACGCACACACGCACACACACACACACACACACACACACACACACACACACACACACACACACACACACACACACACTTACACACACACACACTTACACACAGCAAGCAGGAGTAGCATTTACACGCCTACTTAACATTTTGTCATTATCGTTCCTTCTCTGCAGGGCATTATGTGAACATGTCTATCTGTGTCTGCCTGCCTGTCGCTCTCTGACTGTCTCTTCCCCGCAGTGTCATCGTGACATCGTCTAAACTAAAGCGTACTTCAAAAGAAGTCAAAACGTGTTTTTTGTCTTCTTGCCAGACAGAACGGAACACGTTCTCCACAGACACAAATAGTTTTTTACATTCGACGCGGCTCCGCTTTGAGTGCTGAACGTTAAAAACCCCACCCAGTCAGCCTGTACGCCGCGCTGGAACAGTGATTTTGCCCACCTGGATCTCTCCACTGTTTGTTTTCATTACCCTCCGATGCGCTTTGACACATTTGTCTCAGAGATTTCACCATTTCTCACGAAAGACACTCTCTTCAGTGAACAAAGCGTGCGCCATCGCTCTCCATGAATTATTTGCCATCTGGTTGCAGTGGTGTATGGTAACTAAGTACCTGTACTCAAGTACTGTACTTGAGTCCAATTTTGAGGTTATCTTTTTATTTTCTTCAGCATTTAGAATAAAAAAAAAAAAAAGGGTTTCTCAAAGTGGGTCATGCTGCCAGTCCAGGGGTGCCGCAGAATACTTTGTTAATATTTGGAATTCATCAATATCACTTCAGTTAAACCACTTAGTAAAACAGACCTGAGTTGCACTCTACTTGATAAGTTCTTTTTACATCTTTCTTCAACAAAAATAGCAGAACTACAAGCGCACAATGCGTCAAAGCGTGACTCGTTTTGAGCTTGTAGATCTGCAATTTTTGGTGAATGTTCCCCACAAAATAGGGATGCTGGGGTTATTTACAGGGGTGCCCTGAGTCAAAAAGGTTTGAGAACCACTGAGCTAGACACACTTGGTCTGGCATATGAGTGATCATTCACTCGTTACATCAACATGTTACCTGTTGTCCAGCGTTTTGTGCTATTACAAAAGTATGTCCATTGCACAATGGACATGGTGACTTACTGACTGCTTCATATACTGTACGCATTTTGATGTTTAAGAGGACAAATTCTGTGCCAGACCTTTTGTAGTGCACAGGCTTTGATTTTGAATTTGAGAAAATGGTAAGTACGCATTTCAATGTGTTCTGTGTGCAGGTCGATGGCAGGGTGCCTTTGTGAGAAGAGCAGTGAGGTCAGGCTGACATGGTTCTGGAGTTTTTTCTATGTTTGTATGAATGAAATGTAAAAACTAATGGATGAGATGGAGAATTCTTTCTGTGGTGTGAAGGACCAAAACCACTCAAAGCTCAGAAGTAAGCACAGCAAATGGAGGGATATGGGGATTGAATTAGATGAGGAACCTAGCCACAAGCTTTTTGGACATGCAGGGTTGCTCAAAGTGGGTGCCGTGGCACCGCAGAGTGTAGGGTGCTGTGCTGCCAGTCCAGCGGTGCCACAGAATACTTTGTTATACTTGGAATTCATCAATATCACACAGTAAAACCACTTAGTCCCTCTATGCTTACTAGTAAAACAGACCTGAGTTGCATTGATTAGATTTTGATTATTATTACAAAACACATCATCACTTCAGACCTACTATATATATATATATACAGTATATATTTCAACCATTTCATTTTATACATTTTGAACTTGAAAGCGAAATGGCACATTATGCGCAATGAGTTTTTCTTTTAGTACTTTGTGTATATGATGATGCTGATACTTTTGTACTTTTACTCAAGTAGCCTGCAATATTAAAACAGGACTTCTACTTGTAAAAGAGTATTGCAGACTCATAGTACTTTTACTCAAGTAAAACATGCGAGTTACTTCTTACACCACTGTCTGGTGGTGTTTGTGGACCCTCAGAGGGATTAGAGATGGTTTGCACATCATAACCCCCTCAGCCAACCCTTCTTATAAAAACTGGTACACTGCACAGCTGTCAGGTTGTGCAGTCTTCTCCTGAGAAGACTGAGATCGTTTGGGGTGTGCAATAGGATGCTACAGATGTTCTATCAGTCTGTCATGGCAAGTGTCCTCTTTTTTGGCATAACATGCTGGGGTGGCAACAACAGAGCAGGTGACACGTTTAACCTAAACAGACTGGTGAAGAAAGCTGGCTCTGTCGTTGGGTCCTCTCTGCAGGGGGTGGAGGAAGTAACCAGGGTGCGCACTGCGAAGAAGCTAGATTCCATCTTGGAGAACTCCTCCCACCCCCTCCATCTAGAGATCACCAGTTACTGGAGTAAGAGAGGAAACGACCGCTTTACCTACCCAGTACGGAGATGTGAGAGATTAGGAAAATCTTTTGTACCGGCTGCCCTTAAGCTGTACAACGAGACACATAACGGACGCTTGAAAAGGTCTCCCTTCCTAACTTAGACTTACGGAACCATTGCTGTATTGACTTTGACCTCTAAGGAACAATTGCTGTATTGACTTTGAACTCTAAGGACCTTCCAGGAAGAGTGCTCAGGTGCGCCTTGCGGTGACACGCTTCCTAGTTTCTTCGTTTCTTCGCACTGATTTTTGACACTGCACTATTAGGTTGTTAGTGTTGGTAGTTTCTGAGTATTTTTGCTTTGTTTAACAATGACAGTGAGATACTTGTTTGCACTAACTAGCATTGACTGCTATGGTCTCTTTTGCAAGACACTTTATGTATATATACTTATATATTATTCGCCCCCCTCTATTGATGCACCTTCTCCTTATTGGTACTGTACTGCTCTTGTCTTTGTTTTTGTTTTTTTCCCTCTTATCTATCTTTCTTACGTCTCTGTAACTTTGTAAATAACTGTATACTGCTGTGCTACTACTGGACAACTAAATTTCCCCCTTGGGATAATAAAGGTATCTATCTATCTATCTATCTATCTATCTAAATAAAACAAAAAATTAATCACGGCCCACCTTGAAGTTCCAGCCCGAGGGACAGCCGCTCTGTTGGCCCGTCCGGACGGGACGAGCTGCTAGTGGCCTTGTGTCCACTCTGAAACTGGGAGGTCAGGGTCCAATCCCTGTCCCAGTCATACCAAAGACTAGGGATGGGACGGTATGACATCAAGATTAATGTGACCAAAGAAATCGCGATTTACGATATTATCGTGATAATCAAAATATCCCCAATATCCATTATTCTGGTGCAGGACATTTGCCAAAAAATATCAGATCTACAAGCTCACAAGCTTGTAGATCGGCTATTTTTTGGCAAGGAGATTTGGTAGAGTGGAAAAATGACTATCAAGTACGTTATTTCCAGGTCCGTTTTACCAATTATTATAGAGGGTGAAAGTGGTACCGGATGTGCAGTTCGGCAAATAAAAGGTGAATTGATCCCAGTGCATGAAAGATTTCACGATAAATTAAATCTCCACGATACGATTATCGTGAGTGTTTTTTATCATGATAAAGGATAATGTCGCCTATTGTCCCATCCCTACCAGAGACCACCCTGTAGACAATATGCCTTCCGGTTGGTTCCAAGATTTCTAGCGGAAGTGCTGCGTTTAACGGAAGTTACGTTAGGGGAAAACCGGGGAAGCTCACTTCCGGGGAAGCTCACACGGCGGAAGTTGAACGCTTTCTGCCTTATATTGTCACCAGGCTTTTCTCTTCGCAGATGAGTAAAGCCTGGCTACGCGAGGCTAACCAGAGACTATTAAGATGGTACCCAATGCTTCTCTGTTTGGCACTCATTCAGTGGTGGAAAAAGTACACATTTTGCACTTAACCCTCTAAGGCCCACGGTTGTAATATTACAACGTTTGTATTTTATCCAAAAAAAGGTTTAAATCATTTTATTTTAGCTCCCCCTACCACCTAAACATCACCATTGGATTCTATTGTTTAGTATTACAATGCCATTGGCCACAATATTTGCATATAAATACCCCCCACAGGGGCTGACATTCACACCCGCCACACCCGCTGACATTCCAGAGTTTTGACGAACAACATCTCACTTTTTCATGGAAGCTATTCCTCACAAAAACATAAGTAAAATGCCTGTACTATTTTGTTTGGTGATCATTAGAATGTCTAGAACATGTACATATGTTATTATTGTGAAAAATATCCCCCATGTGTAAATTAGAGCATGATTTATGATTTTTGATTTATGACTATAAAACCTTACAAAAACATTTTTTTTTAAACATTACATTTTCCTCTTAATAGGACTCCTACAACACCAGCTGATTTTTTTCATTTTTTTATTTCAAGTATTTCTATATTCGGGCCTTAGAGGGTTAAAGTGATCCCTGAATAGTAGGCCATGTAGGCCTTAATATGTTATAATAAGCCTATTTAACCTAAATATACATTTTAATACACTCTGAATGTCTTCCTTTGAGAGAAATAAGTCCTATGTTCAACCCCTGGGGGGAGCCATTGCACTGTCTGCCGCTGAGTAATGACGTATGCAAATGCATTTTGGGTGGACGGGCCCATTTAAAATGGCGGTGTAAACACTTTTAGATGTTGAATTAAGCACTTTACAAGCACGTCAAAACACCCTACTTGATATGAACAGAACAGAAAAGCACCAAACTACTAACTACAGTTAATCTGAGCTTCAAGACAATGTTTTAAATATTGTAAAGAGAACGTTGTTTTGACGTTCCATATTAACCCTATGGGCCGTCCACCCAAAATGCATTTGCATACGTCATTACTCAGCGACAGACAGTGCAATGGCTCCCCCCAGGGGTTGAACATAGGACTTATTTCTCTCAAAGGAAGACATTCTGAGTGTATTAAAAGGTATATTTTGGTTAAAGAGGGTTATTATAACATATTAAGCCCTACATGGCCTACTATTCAGGGATCACTTTAAGTAAAAGTATCAATACTACAATATAGAAATACTATGTTAGGGTGCCCTCACACCAAAATATCTATGAGAGTGGAATCTGCGTTCCGCCAATGCATTTCAATGAGAAGGGAGCGTTTTTTTGCAGAAATCCTCTGCTGGCATGAAACCGCTTCACTCTCATTGAAATGCATTGGCGGAAGGCGGATTCCACTCTCATAGGTACTTTGGTGTGAGGGCACCCTAAGGCTGCACCCACACTAAAGTACCTACAGTATGAGAGTGGAATCCCCATTCCGCCCATGTGTTTCAATGAGAATGGAGCATTTTTTTGCAGAAATCCTCTACTGGCATGAAACCGCTCCATTCTCAATGAAATGAGAATGGCCTCCCTCATAGCCTAATGCTGCATTCACACTGAGACAAGCCAAGCTAATGGTTTGCTTGGTAATTCAATGTATTCTCTATGCAAACCAGCTTTAAAAATGTCCAAGCTTTTTTTCCAGCTTGGAAATTTCAAAAGCTGGTTTGCATAGAGAATACATTGAATTACCAAGCAAACCATTAGCTTGGCTTTTCTGTATGTGAATGAGGCATAAGGCTGCACCCACATCAAAGTATGGTCGCAGATGTGGGTTGATCTGCAGCATAAACGCAAGGTTGGCGCGGCGTGCAGATATCCTCCACTGGCATGAAACCGTTCCATTTCCATTGAAATGCATTAGTGGAACGCGGATTCCACTCTGGTAGTTATTTTGGTGTAGGTGCAGCCTTACAAGTAAAAGTTGGAATGAAAAAATTGACTTGAGTAAAAAGTACAAAAGTATTGGTATCAAAATATACTTGAAGTACATGAGTAGAAAGCAATCATTGTGCAGAATGTCCCGTTTCACATGTTCAAAATGTATACAAAGTATTTTGAAAATAGACAATCTACAAGCTCACAATGCGTCACATCGCGGCTAATTGTGAGCTTGTAGATCTGCTATTTTCAAATGGACAAAATATATAGTACTGAAGTGGTTAATGTATGTTTTGTAATAATAATAAAAATCGACAAAGTAACTAGTAACTAAAGCTTAATTGTAGTGGAGTAAAAGTACCATATTTGCCTCTGAGATGCAGTGGAGTAGAAGTAAAAAGTATTGAACATTGGAATACCGGTAAGTACAAATACCTCAAAACTGTACTTAAGTAAATGTACTTAGTTAATTTACACAACTGTTCAGATGGGTGTACTTGTACACGAAGCTGCCTCACTACGGAAACTGGCCACATGGCTTGGGAACAGTTCGTTCCCATGGCTACTCACTTACTTACCTTGAATTTCTCACCAATTACACACAATGATTTCACTGAAGTCTTTTGTGATGATGATGTCTCGGCTAGTTAGAAAATCTTCGGCGGGTGCAAGAATTGCTGAAAAGAAGCTTGGCGAGGGAATGTATTTGTTCGTTTTCCTCGCAATTACGTCATTTTGTTCCATTTTTTTCCCCCTTGTGCGAGAAGCTTTATGCTGCAGCCTTTTTAGACCTGCACTGTCTGTCCTGTTCCATGGGATTACTACTGACTTCTTGACTCTGGCACCGTCTGTTCTGTTCTGTTGGATTACTAACTCCAGCTTCACGAGCACAAGGACTACTGGGATGTACACTATAGCAGTGGTTCTCAACCTTTTCACCCCCAAAATAATAATTATTTTAACTGGGGACCCCGCACCCTGACGAGCACTAAGAGTTGAGGAATTACATTTTGTATAACACGGTTCTATTATTGTGAAAATAGCCGATATACATGCTAACAACGACTCGCAACGCGAGATCGGCTATTTTCACAATTTCTGTCTCTAATACTTGACAATTTGACCAAAGTTTAATTTGTAATTTCAGAGGTATTAAAAAGTCCTTAAATTGTCACTTTGGAAATGTGCATAAACCCTCTATACACTTAAAACTTTATGTTGGTTTGTTTACTTTTGAGTGAGAAAACAATGTATTAATCATCTGGGGACCCCCCAAAATAATTTGGGGACCACTGCACTATAGAACCATGACTGTGCCTGTTAAGGATAGGAGACGTACTTATATTATTCATCTCTCATGCATGCATATATTCATTCATATTCATCCATCGGACAGTGCACCTGCTTCCCTAGCCAAGGGATTATTGTATGCTTTATCGGTGTTATTACTTTCTTGCCATATGCCACTATTGTGCTCTTAAATAATTTTTTTATGTTCTGCTTTTTATGTAAATGTAAATTCTAACTCTTACTCGTACTGCTGCTACTCTGAACAGGTCTCCCTCATAAATGAGATATCGTGGGGGCACGGTGGCGCAGTGGTTGGCGCTTCGCCTCACAGCTAGAAGGTCCTGGGTTCGATTCCCGCCGGGGGACGCTGTGGGTGTGTTCCTCCCTCCGCATCATCAGCGCCCACACCCTAGGTGGGGTTAGCGATAGGGCCTTTCTGTGTGGAGTTTGCATGTTCTCCCCCTGTGTGGAGTTTGCATGTTCTCCCCGTGTCTCCTAGGGTTGATACCCTCACAAAAACATGCAGTAATCCTGGTCTCAATAATGCCTCCCCCTGGCCAGCCGGGGCGCCTGAGGAAGGGGAAAGGACTGGTTGGAATAACGTGTTCCTTCCACTTGCTACGTCCATCCCAGGGAAATCCCCCCCTAGGTGAAAAGAAACAACTTGGACTACCCATGCATTGAAGGAAGCATGAGGTTTGTCCGTTGTCTCCCCAGGCGCGGCAGAGGGAGAGCAGAGCCCAGGATTATTACATAGGTAATTGGCACTGGGTGAAAATCGTGGGATAAAATGTATATTAAAAAATAAATAAAGGAGATATTGTATCTCGATGGGATACAATAACGGTCAAATACAAATAAAATTGTCATTGTTATCTATCCATCCATTCATCCATCCATCCATCCATCTTGCTGTTTTTATGGGCCTGCAAGCCTACAACAGGAGTCAGTTTATAAAATATTAATGATACTATTTGTGATACTATTTAAATGACTGTGTAAATAAATCTTTATTATATGGTTATATGGGCTTTTTGGCAGCACATCTCGTAGCTCCATTGTCATTACAGCAGTTTATCTGTGCGGAAGTGCAGTGACACTCATATAGAGGAATGATGCAGGGCCCTAACACCCGAGGATAGTTGTCAGAATCTATATTTCTATTATTTCCAGGGCATACATACAGTACGTCATTATGGCGTGAGTGTCTAGGATAGACCACAGCGGAGCCTCTGGGCCTGGACTGCTTCAACGGAACAGGACCCGGCGGTCCAGAAGGGCACTTGCCTGGAATGCCCTGCGTGGGATGCAGAGAGTGTGGAAATCTGTCATCATGGGAGGAGACCTCATGATGGTTGCTGTTCGTAGCTACAGTGGAGTCAGTAGTGCTGTATGGGGCCGGGATATGGGGCGCTCACGGCACAGCAAGAAAGGGCCCTGGGTGTTGTTTAGAATGCTAGGAATGAAACAGCAGAAACACAGACCTCTACGGGGACCTAACAAGGGTCACACAGACCAGGGTCAGAGAGAGAAGGATGAGGCTGGGTGGGCACTGCGTCATGGCTCCCGGAACTGGTGGCAAGCACGGCCAGGAAAGGAAAGAGGCGCACCCACGTACATACAGTAGATCAGGGGTCTTCAACGTTTTCAGGCCAAGGACCCCTTAGTTGAGAGAGAGAGAGAGAGAGATGAAGCAGGGACCCCCACAACCTTTTTTCAGAGATTCCATATAGTTTCATCATTTGACAGCACAATCAATCATCAGTGTATTTTGGATTCATGTAAATGTGTGTTTTCAGATATTTAACCACTTGAACAGTCAATACTTAATAAACTTGACCTTTCACTCTGTTCTTAGTCCCCCTCTACACCAAACCTCTTTGTCAAAAATAGCCGATCTATAAGCTGGTGTTGTGAGCTTGTAGATCTGCTACTTTTGGCCATAAGTCCTGAACGCTAGGGTGGTTAATATAAAAAAATAGAAAAACGTTTCTATCACAAAGATTTGGAGGACCCCTTGTAGTAACTCTGAGGAACCCCTAGGGGTCCCGGACCCCCTGTTGAAGACCCTTGCAGTAGATACACTGCGGCACGACAGCAGAGCCAACTACACTGCAGAGCTACACAGCGAGAGGGTGTGGAGGGCAGCGATTCAGGAGCCCCAAGTTGGTGTTGGCAAGTCCCCACTGTGGCTGGCATCACAAAGCATATACTGTATATATATACAGTATAAATATTCCAGTAAATGTAAGATATTTTATAGTGAGCGAGATTGCGGTTACAGTGGAAAACAGTATCCTTCGACTGTTCACAGAACGGCTATGGACCAACAAAGGGCCGGCAGCACCTGCCGTGTTCAGCCAACTCCATCCCCACAATGGGAAAAATCCCAGCTGGCAAGTACCATTTTGTTCACCCTCGCAGTACCACATTGACAGTAATGTTTGGGGCGGCCATAACTGAATGGTTAGACAGCTGCACCTGGGAAGCCAAAGGTCTCATACAGACCGCACCGATCGCAGTACTTGCGCATTCTGCTGGCGCACAAGTAGGCCATATATGGTCACGAGTGGACAAGGAGCAAGTTGGCACCTTGACAGAGTGCAGTCTAGTTATGAATTACAATGTTAATGAAAGGGTAGGCCACCATCGAGAAGGGAGAATGTATATGTTTTTTCCCATAATGTTCTGCTTTTAGTGCTTTACAGTTATTTTTTATTTAACTTTTCTTCATTTATGTTTCTACAATTTCAGAAAAGGTAATGAAAACCCTCCTGGCTCTGATTCTAGCCAAGCGTCTCTGTGTCAGTCAGCAAACGTCAGGAAGATGAATGTCAGCCAGTCTGCCGTTGTCACCGTCTACTTCCCTGTCAGTACCTCTGTCAATGTCAACTAGCCGAGTAGCTTAGTATGGAGGGGAGGGGAGGGGGGGTTGGGCAGTGGGGGCATAAATCAGGTGCTGTCAGACCCGAAGAGTTCTTTTGGAAAGAAGACTGCATGGTTGTTAAGGCCTGCAGTGCACACTTTGAACTTCTAATCACGACAGAGTGCCTCTGGTTATCAAAAGCTACGCGCCGTGTCACGACTCGCATGACAGCAACTATTGACATCTGTGATGCTATGGTCCTCCTGAGTATGTGTGATTCTGGAACACAATGGCTGCTACATGCTATATTATACAGAATACATGCACATGCAGTGCGCACGCACGCACGCGCACACACACACACACACACACACACACACACACACACACACACACACACACACACACACACACACACACACACACACACACACACACACACACACACACACACACACACACACACACACACACACACACACACACACACACACACACACACAGTCTGCCCATCGCCTTCGTTCCTTCCTGGTCCTCCTGTTCTATCTCTCTATCTGCCCTCCTGTGTCCTTTCCTCTCATCTCTCTCTCTCTTCCTCTTTCTCTAGAAGAACCACAGTGCCCCTATCTGGAGGGAAAGAGGTAATGCAGTGTGTGTGTGTGTGTGTGTGTGTGTGTGTGTGTGTGTGTGTGTGTGTGTGTGTGTGTGTGTGTGTGTGTGTGTGTGTGTGTGTGTGTGTGCGTGTGCGCGTGCATGCGCTGTAATTACTAGAGAAGATAAATCTTGTTAATGAAACAGACGGAAAGAGGGGGGACTCTGGAGAGAGAGCGATTCTTTTTTAAAGGGAAGTGTGAGGGAGAGCGGGTGTTACGGAGGGGAGAGAAAGACAGCAAGAGAGAGAGAGAGAGAGAGAGAGAGAGAGAGAGAGAGAGAGAGAGAGAGAAATGAGAGGTAGAGAGCCTGTTATGAGTGCAAGACAGGAAATGGAAGGATAGGGATGGTTGCGTGGGGCAGAAGAAGCATAGTCTGTGATAGGAGAGAGAGAGAGAGAGAGAGAGAGAGAGAGAGAGAGAGAGAGAGAGAGAGAGAGAGAGAGAGAGAGCAGACCATGCTCTGACAGGAAGAGTGTGTTGGTCTGTAAGTGTGAGAGAGATAAAGATAAGAGAAAGAGAATGTCTCTCTCCGTTGATTTTATTGCACGGTGCGGTCGCAGTGCCGAGAAGGTGACGGAATTGAATAATCCACTGGGGATTCCATGACGAGTTTGTGCAATATGAAGATGTGTTGGTTATTTGGTATCCATAGCAATAAGCATCACCGGGTCCCCCAGCAACGTACGTGGCTGTGATCACAAGAAGTATGGCCCTTAATGCGACCGTAGGTGGAGATCTCTGATGTCCACATCACTGTGACATCACTGTGACTAAGACGCCCTTAGGCATCTTACTGGTATGAGCATGGGGTCTTTCGGTCCAGGGACCCCTTAGCTGAGAGAGAAGCAGGGACCCCAGCCACCACATTTTGTACAACATTGTACTGCAGAATGCAGATTAACAGTTTTTCATAGATTTCATAAAGCTTCATAAACTTCTTTGACAACAATATCAAAAGATTTGTGTCGATTTATATTTTTCTTTTGCATATTAGCCTTTCTATTAGTATGTTGGATTCATGTTAAGGTGCTGTGATCTACAAGATCTGCTATTTCCGGGAAACAGTGATGCTAGCAGTGGTAGTGGGTGTAAATGGCGGACCCAAAGTCTGAGTTACCAATCTTTAATGTCAATAACTAAATGAAACAACAGTACATTATCATTTGTCATCAATCCACAGGAATCTCCAGAACAGACAGGTTCTCAGGTTACAAAATAAATGTAGGTAAATCATGGTATGGTCCCTCTTTATGGTCTACCTCAGGATTCACATAAGGGAACTCCAAATGTTAAAGTTAAACTTTTATATCAGGAGTGATCTCACTAGATGGTTTAACCAGACGATCTTAGGGATGGGCCAGAATACATTTTATAAAAATGAATGTATTACCTCTACTCCAATGCCCTATGTAAATGTTACATTTGCATATTACTAAGAAATTGGTTAGGGAGATTGAGTGGGATTTTTCAAAAGGCAAGATATATGGATGGATGGTGAAAGTATTGAGATATAGCAACCACTTGCCATTGTTGTACTATTTTTGACTGGGTTCACTGATTGATTAATTGATGATTGATTGTTGACTGAATATTTGTTATGCTTATTATGCTTACATACTATTAACAGCACAGGTAGTGCAGTTCAAAGGTTATGCTAAAAGGATAACACAAAAAGGGCATTCTACTAAGAAGTAGTTCAGGGAGGACCAATAGAAAGAGGACCAGAATCTCATGAGGCCCAATGTGCTCCCCACCAGGGGTCATGGCCAAAACATATAAAGAGTTAGCCCTAAATTACAATTACAGGTCGGTAACTGACAGTGTACAAATGGAACCAAATGTTATGGTTATGGGGGTCCTTGCAAACAAAACGTTTGAGAACCACTGTCCTATAGTGCAGTGGTTCTCAACCTTTTCAGGCTGCGACCCCCAAAATATTTTTTAACTGGGGACCCCCTCACCCTGACGAGTACTAAGAGTTGAGGCATTACATTTTGTATAACACGGTTCCACGAGGCATTATGAGCATGTAGATCGGCTATTTTCACAATGTCTACCTCTAATATTCGAGAATTTGGCCAATGTTTAATTTGTCCCGACCCACAGGTCGAGAACCACTGATAGTGGACTCTAATGCCATACATAGCGTCATAGTAAACCAGTGTCATACATATTCTGAGGTGAACCTGGAGACTGACATTCAGTAATTGGATCTGACGATCAAAATAAGAATATTGTAATAAACAAATTAAAATCGAACCTCTGTTCGAAGTGGAGCTGTGTGTGTGTGTGTGTGTGTGTGTGTGTGTGTGTGTGTGTGTGTGTGTGTGTGTGTGTGTATTGCAGTTGATGCTCAGGGCAGGCTAGACTCAACAGCACCTCTCTGGTCACCCAGGGTTACTACATACAGGCTACATACAGACCCACAGACCCACCCACATACCCACCCACATACCTACACACACGGCCACGTATAGGGAGCTTGTGTTCCACACAGCTCCAAAAAACAAAGATTTGCCATGGACACAATGATGACCACTGCTCCCTACGCATTATTGGCAGAACTGATTCAAAAATCATTTTATAGTCCAATACTTTTAAATTCAAAACACATTTGGTCAGACGTTCATTATACAGTAAAACAAATGTAGAATTTCATATCACATGATATACTTTGTTGACTTGAATCCCCCAGCGGCCTTGCTCAGCCTTTATTGCTGAAAGTTCAACTGTTTTCGCTGAGTGTTCACCTATATAGTATACATAACATGACATGCCCAGAATAGGGATGCTAGGGTTCATGTGGTTAATATTAATACAGAGCACTATTTATTTAAAGTTATACTATGTAACTTTTTTTATAAAACATATCTTAAAATTGTCCTAACTATTAAATCGCTAAAGTTTTAGAACCCCCACTCTGTTAATTTCAGCTCCCAAAGCCTTTTCTTTATATGTGTTCTACTGAGCCCTGGTGGCCGTGACCGGGGCTGTTTTTCCCGGCAAAATTATGTCATATGCATCATTCTGTACACGTGTCTCCCTACCGGCCAATCAAAGCCCAGATCATACACTGCTCTGCTGAGCTCTTCAGGAAGTACACTGCAGTGTTTACACTGGGCTAGGAGTCTAGTATGTAACAGCCCAACCGAGGCTCGTAGAGGGACACGAAAGACCTCTATGGATAGGTCTCGGCGAGGCGATGCGGACGCGGTGGTCTGAATGCCCGGTCCGCGGCGAAAAACGGCCGAAAAAAGCAGACGCGACCGCGGTTTGCTCTACTGCTACTGACCACTAGTTGAGCAACTTGCACAGTATAGCTTTAAGCGTGTGCAACGAACAGAGGGTGTTTAGAGTCTGCTGCAAGGCTGTGGAGTAAACACTACTCTGTCTCAGATGTTTGTTTTGTAAGACCATGACCTATGTGTGTGAAGTGCAGTTACACACATGCAAATTAGGTGCACGTATGTTTGTTGCAGGTATGTTTATTGTTGTTGTATATGGGGAGGTGGGGGGTGATGACACACATTTAAAATAGAGCTGACGAAAACATGAAATGTCCATTATGTCCATCTGATGAGGGTAATTGATTTTTCTGTTTAAGTCTGAGCTACACGATACTGAAAACTATCCTATGCTATCCTATTATTATTATCCTATTGTCCGTCAGTCAGTCTGTTCCGCATGTTTCTCCTCAGTGGGTGTTGAGCATCTGAATATCTGAATAATACAATAACACACCCTTGAAAACAACAACATATTATAATATTCTCCTATTATCATGACATGCCAAGAACAGGAATGCTAGGGTTCGTGTGTGGTTAGACCAAGATGAGAACCTTCTTTGGAACGTACAATACTGAATAAGTAAAAGCTGCAAAAGTCAGTTTTTAAACTTTTAAAGCGTACCACTCAGGGTTTTCCTGTGTACTACTGGAGTGATACTACACTATGGCTGATGTGCCACAACTTCGCTTGACGGATCCATAGACTGTAAAAAATATGGACAGTGGGAAGCCATTGGTTTCTATGCAGCGTAAATGAAGCTTTTTTTGGCCTTGATATGGGTGTCACCATCATTGTTTTACTGTAATGGTAACAGAGGAATGCTATTGGCTGCCAAAGGTCACGTGCAACCGCAGGGATACATGGCCTATGATCACAAGCCCCTCCTACAGCATACCCTGCTATGACATCAAATATAACATAAATTGAACCATATTTTCACAAAACGCATATCATGGTGATTGAAACAAGGCTTTAAACTAGCAACAAGAAACCATAAGTATTCATGACAATGTTTATTAAGGTAAGAAAATCGAATGTAAAAGTTCGGGGGAAATGCATGGAATCCTATGGAGAACATGTTGCTTCTGTTGCCAGAACAGCGCAACTAGTGGCCAATCATAGGAACTTTCAGTTCCGTGTTTGCTTCATTTTAAATCTGGACAACTACTACCTGGACGGATCTCACCGCGTGGGCGGCCTCTCTGCAGATCACCACCACGGTAACTCCAAAATATATTTACCAAATGCAAATGCCAACAGACAATATATTCAGCCATCTGTCTCTATACCAACAGTGGTTGCTTCAGAATGATCTAGCACAGCACCGGCGCCAACAGCTTATATTGTCACTTTCACAGGCTTCAACTCAATCTGTTTATAGGCACTGGCTTGGCAGATGAGTTTTTCCATAACATCTAAAAAGAATTTAAAAAAATAGGGAGTCTGGGACATTGCGTTAAAACTCAAAACAAGTAATCTATCAAAAAAAATAATAATAATCGGAAGAGCTGTAAAAATGTGTGTGTTTGTAGAGGCACATAAAATATATCAAGTGAACGAATACACACGAATACACACACACACACACACACACACACACACACACACACACACACACACACACACACACACACACAGGTTTGCATACATCACTTTTGGGGACATTACATAGACTTCCATTCATTTTGTGTGGCCTTACCTTAACCTCATCCCTAAACCTAACCCCTAACCCCTAACCCTAACCCAAACCGTTATGGGGACCTACTATTTTGTCCCCACAATGTAGGTGGTCCCCTGCATGTGACTGTGTGAACATGTTTTTAGTACCCAAAAGTGATGAAAACAAACACACGCACGCACGCACGCACGCACGCACGCACACACACACACACACACACACACACACACACACACACACACACACACACACACACACACACACACACACACACACACACACACACACACACACACACACACACACACACACACACACACAGAGAGAGAGAGACAGAGAGACAGAGAGAATTGAACTGTCATGGCCAGCATGGGCACTTTGATCAGTTTATGTACACGGCAGAGAAGAAAGGAGAGAGGAGTGGGGAGAAGAGGAAGATGGAGAGGAAGATGGAGAGGAGAGGAGAGGAAGATGGAGAGGAGAGGAGAGGAGAGGAGAGGAGAGGAGAGGAGAGGAGAGAAGAGGAGAGGAGAGGAGAGGAGAGGAGGACTTGAAAGAAAAACAAAAGATGAGAGAGAGAGAGAGAGAGAGAGAGAGAGAGAGAGAGAGAATGGTTTGGGAAGAAGAGGTGAGGGAACAGTGAAGAATCAAGGAGACAGAGGGGGGGGCTATTGATAGAACGAACAGAGGATGAAAGCCCTCCTTCTCTCTGTGATGAGGGTGTGCTCACATCACACACTAGTTACCCAGGATTCATAGCGTGAGATCAGTTCCCAGAATCCCTTTCATCTCTCACAACACCAAGTACTAGCAGTCTATACGAGAGGAGAACCCTAGGAGAGAGAGACACACACACACACGCACACGCACACGCGCACACGCACACGCGCACGCGCACGCGCACGCGCACACGCACACGCACACGCACACGCACACGCACACGCACACACACACACACACACACACACACACACACACACACACACACACACTGATGACTCCCTGGCGAGTTGTTGTCATCGTGTTTGATCTCTCAGTAAGCATGGTTACCTGGACCGGAGTCTCTGAACTCCTCTGATAACGAGTGAAGAAAATGTGGCAGAGAAAAATATACTGTAGGAAAAACACTGGTGGTTACATTGCTCCATTAAATTAGCCACTTAAACCATATACTTTGGGGCACCGATGGCCTAGCGGTTAAGGAACGTATAGGTTCTAATGCAGCCTGGCAGCGAGTCCCGGGTTTTTTTTTTTTTAACTTTGTTTTTATTTCAGTTTAGGCAACTTGTACAAATATAATAAACATATTTTCACAACTGTTTTTTTTTTTCTTATACATTTTTCAGCTGTATACCACTTGTAGAAAAAAAAAGAAATAGACATTATTTGGCAAAAAAGCAAACAAACAAACAAACAAACAAAAAGCACATTCGAAAAACGCACATTAGGAATAGATAATACAGTAGAACAGTGTATCCTATGTGAATTCTATGTGAATATGGCAGAGGAGAGAGAGTCTAAGTGGGAAGGTATTGTGAGAGCTGGGGCAGAATGAGAAATCAAAACATTTATATTTGAGGGAACAGAAGAAGTTTGATCCATCAAAATTGGTGTAACTGGAGTCCATCTTTTAAAGAACAAGTCCGATTGAAGTCTTAGGGCGTAAGTCATTTGTTCGCGAGTCCCGGGTTTGATTCCCGAGACGGCTGACCTTTGCTACGTACCTCTCCCCGTCTCTCTCTCCGTTTCCCTTTTCTAAGCTGTGCTTTCCAAAAAAGGTATATACGTATATAGGTTGAGCATAGTGTCTTTGTATTCAGTCTGTTTCATGCGTGTCTATTCGTCCCTGTCCACTCTCTCCTCGCCTCTCCTTTTTCGATGATGTTGCTCTTTCGCTCTGCTGAACGGTCATTCAGATGTGAACACTTTCACAGACCGCTGGCCTCCCACTGTGCTTGTGGTTGGGCGCGTGTGTGTGTGTGTGTGTGTGTGTGTGTGTGTGTGTGTGTGTGTGTGTGTGTGTGTGTGTGACTCCAGTCCTCACCTGTTCCTTCCAGAGCTCTCCTATCCTCTTGCCCCCCTTCTTTTACCAATCCTTTTTTTTTTGTTCTCACTTTCTCCTCTTAGCTGTTCACCACAATGTGTGTCATTTTGGATGCCGCATGACTCTCGTCACAATGATGGGACAGAGGGCTGGACCAAGGAAGGGCCAAAGGCACAGACACAGATGGAGAGAGAGAAAAAGCGAGAGAAAGCGAGAGAGAGAGAGAGAGAGAGAAAGAAAAGAAAATAAGAATTATAGACATCTGATGTTCTCTCGCTGGGGCAGCCATGAGTGTTAATTACAATCTGTAAACATACACATGGAGGGAGGGAGAAAGAAAGAAAGAAAGAAAGAAAGAAAGAAAGAACATTTCTGAAATACACAAAGAAGGAGCAAGCCAGAAGAGATTTAGAAATGATTTGAAATTTGATTTAAGTCAAGCAAAAGAGGTTAATTTTGAATGCAGTTCAGAAACCAAATCACGCTACCACTGAGTATTAAGCATGAATTGTGGACCAAATGGAAACAGAATTAACTTGGGATAGTAGTGGACTAAATGGGGACAGATAATTAACCTGGTATAGTGGACCAAATGGACACAGCAAATTAATTGGCAGGGAATAGTGGACCAAACGGAAACAAAGTTAACTTGGTATTGGTCACCATGGTGGACCAAATGCACACAGACAATTAACCTGGCATAGTAGACCGAATTGAAACAGAGAATGGACCAAATCGACACAGAATTAAACTGGGAGAGTGGACCAAATGGAGAGAGAGAGAGAGTGTGTCTGAGAAAAGTTTCCCCCCATTGGGCCTGGAGGTGACTTTGCCCTATTGTGTGTGTGTGTGTGTGTGTGTGTGTGTGTGTGTGTGTGTGTGTGTGTGTGTGTGTGTGTGTGTGTGTGTGTGTGTGTGTGTGTGTGTGTGTGTGTGTGGGTGCGTGCGTGCGTGCGTGCGTGCGTGCGTGCATACGTGTGACGTGAGCGTGTGGTCAGCTATAGGACAGAGAGCTGACAAGTCAAACGAGACAATGTCCTCTGCATTCTTTTCTTCTCTTCTCCTCCCTTTTGTCACGTCTCTTGCTCACATCCTGTAGGTTCCTTTCTCTCTCCTCCTCTGCTTCGTCTCTCTAACCTTTCTCTCCATCTCTGTGTCATCCCCCCCCCTTCTCCTTTAAGAGCTACGAGACCGATAATTGACATATTATTAGCCAATGACCTTCTGTCGCCGGGCGAATCCCCACCAATTAAAAACGGGGCCATTTCCCTGTCAACTTGGCGTAATGGAAATTCATACGGTCCACAATCTAAATGAGAAAAGCACACACGCGCCAAGCCCACAACTCCATATGCATGCATACACACGCTTGCGCGTGCGCACGCACGCACGCACACACACACGGCAACATGCAAACATAAGAATAAGGTGCGCGTGCACAGACACACACACCACAAAACACACACCAATCCAACAGTAATTGGGTGATAATGGATGTTCGCCATACATTAAATCAAGCATGTCAAATACCAGCCAGAGAGCATAAAGACAGACGAGAGAGAGAGAGAGAGAGAAATGATGTACAGGGAGAGGTCAGTGTGTGTGTGTGTGTGTGCGTGTGTGTGTGTGTGTGTGTGTGTGTGTGTGTGTGTGTGTGTGTGTGTGTGTGTGTGTGTGTGTGTGTGTGTGTGTGTGTGTGTGTGTGTGTGTAACATCAGAGGACAGCAGAAGGGTATCCAACTAACTTCTCGACTCACTCCATCACAGAGAGATGGACAGAGGGGGCGTGAGGACTGAATGAAATGAATGGAGTGAAATAGAGAGGACATGGAGAATGATGATGAGGAGTGTGAATCAGAGAGCGTATGTCTCGGGGGAGGGGGCGGGATACAAACTATAGAAAATTAGATACGTGAAAACTATAGTTCCGAAGCACTGGAACAGCACTCTGCGTACCAAGATGGCATAAAGAAGCTGCACAACTTAGGCCTCCGGACGTTCATCGTGACCGAGGAAGGGGGAAGGTGGCTGCTATAGCCACTATGCAGGACGCTCGCCAATTCTTTGACGCACAGTGTTGACAGATATTTTCAGTTTTCACTACTGTCAGGTTTGGAAAAAGTACAAACAATTTTACTTAAGTAAAAGTATCAATACTGCAATGTAGAAATACACTGTTACAAGCGAAAGTCCGGAATTCATAATATACTTAGAATTTATCTTGTAAATTATGGAGGTGAAGATAGCATCATTGCCTATATGTGTAAATTGCCCCTGGATGACTAAATATTAATAAACAGTAGTGATCATCATGCAAAATGTACCTTTAGAAATTGGAGGCCAAATTTGAACAGACTCTGGCAGTGAAACTGGTGTTTAGGTTATGTGTAATAACAACTAACAGTTTTGTTAACGACTAACAGTCTTGACAAAGTGTATCAAACAAAACTTACAATGAGGTCTAGAAAATTACTCTCCAAACTACTCTGACGGTACAAAATGAATAGTGTAAAAACTTGCTTAATCGGAAACAGAACTCCAGTAGCCTAATCAGCTTTATCAACATAAAGCATATTAATGGAAAAAAATACAAGACATCCATTACTGAAACATATCGCATTCTCTTTTACTGTTAATATAGTCATTTTCAAAGCAATCATTGGTTCATCAGACACACGCGGTATACAACTCTATTAGGCTCACCAGCTTTTATCAGCATATCAATTGCTCTTCTGCCTTCATATTTCACAATAATTGTAGAAGGAAAAGTGAACACAATGTTGAATACTGGTTGTTTGGAGATGGTTTCAACCCTCTTCTATACAGCTTGTTTTCCCAATCATTGAAACAAAGCTTGAGTCTTTGTGAGGAATGGGGATTTTCATTTGCCCATCAACTTCCTCGTTGGTTTCGCCACCCATCATTTGATTTGTTTAATTTACTTCTAAAGCTGCTTTCACACACACTACTTTCATGTTCGGCACTGCATAACATTTAACAATTGTCTACACAGACTAAAGTGTATAGTCTATCTAAACCAATAAACATGCTTGTTATCTAAAACATTTGTTTACATGACTATAAAGACATGGCCAAAAAACGAATCGGGACACATTGGCTGCATAATTGCAGATACCGATGTCACCAAAAAATGTCTACTCCTTCTTAACTCCTCTTGTAACATCTCTGATATTGGCACTAAGGTTGGGCTCCTTTGGGATTTTAACAATTCTGATTCCTTAACGATTCCCTCTTAACCGTCCGATTCCTTATCGGTTCCCTTGTGAAACCCCCTTTTGAACCAAATGGACCCTTTACAGGTCCATTTGGTTCCATTTGTACCCTCTGAGAGTTACGGTGGTCCAGGTCCTTGAAATTAAAAAGTTTGAGGACCACTATTGTAATTGTTTTGCAGACATGAAGTCCACATACCAGCTCTGATTCAAATGTGATGGAACCGATACCGGTTCCTCAATGGTGGAGCCGGTTCCTTCGGTTCCTCCCGTAACTATAAAACCTTCATAAAAAACGGAGGGACCTTTTTTTCCCCTCTCTTTGTCTCTGTGAACTCTGAACGATCTGCAAAGTAAGAAATTCTGCTATGAATAAAGTAAATGATAAGTGAAGAAGTCAAGCATGAAGACAGCTGTGTAAACAAACCAACTCAGAACTTGAGGTTGGAACTTGAGTTAGATTACACGTATAAATTGCCATTTGGATTGAAGAAAGCAAACTTGTTGCCCGTGTATATATTTGTTTATCTGTCCGTCTATCCAACCAGCCTGTACATGTTTATGTAGATTCTGCAGTGCAGTTTCTCTGCCACAAACACTGTGCAACAAGAGATTAAATGTATATCTAAACTAGCCTTTGATATATACTGTATAGTATATACCTCATTTAGCTGGCATGAAACAATGAACAACAACAGGGTAAGTGTCTCTGTCTGAACTGTGAGCCTCAAGGAGCAGATTCAACATTCAATCATCCTCTTGTTAATGTAGTGACATTTCCATTCAAGTAGGAATTAGCATTTAAATGAAGCCGGTTATTTTCTTCCCACCTATCCTTCAGATTACCAACTAGAAAGGTGTGCTCAGTAGAGAGAGAATCTACACCAGGAGAGACATGCACTAATTGCGACTGTAGGTCGCAGTTTACTATCAGAACCGTTACAGCTTGTCCGGACGCGTACACATTTTTACGGTCTATGGGTTTGCCGCTCTGACATCATGATCTGACATCACTGTTATGTCAGGGGAACCACTCTAACAGAATGGGTTTGCCGCTCTGACATCACGCTCTGGCTTCACTGTGATGTCACACTAACAGAATCCCTTTTATGCCCATATATGGAGTTCCCTGATGTCATCAATATTAAGCCCATATCTAACAGGACTAACAGGACATCATAGGACTTTCACATAACGAATAATTGAGTATCTTTGGGCTCTCACAGTATATCTCCATAGTACATGGATGGGTACCGGGGGTCTCCACTCTCCATATATGGGTAACTGGTTCGATACAATTTACAATTTAGCCATTTAGCACACGCTCTTAATCCAGAGCGACTTACAATAAGCAGATAATACATCAATACAATAAGCAGGTAATACATCAATACAATAAGCAAGGTAATACATCAATATCTGTCTGTTCTGTTCTAGCTCTCAACGAAGGCGGTCGCTCTCTCTATCTCTCTCTATCCCTCTCCCTCCCTCGTGTGTCTTCCCGCTGCTTTAAGGAGAGTTTTTCTCTACACTGTCTTCGGAATTACCAAACTACTAACAATGGATATGGTTACCTGGCTCCTGCTTTTGATTACTTCTCATCAAGAAAACTGGCTCGGGGGAGTCAAGTATCTTTTCGGAACGTATCTTTTCGGAACGATGATAACAGGTTTTCTGCTGATTGGTCACGAGCATTGCCCTGGATTATCGGAAGATTTGCAAGACGGCAGCAATCCAAGGAGCCAACAAGCTGCCTGCCATGCTAATTGAAATTGGTAGGGCTGTGGGTACTCTGAACGGGGCGATCAATGAACTGAGAGGGCCGTGTGCCCGGACTGATGCGAACACTGATCGCTGAGCTGAGGCATTACGGAGATAACAACATGGAGATTGATCGTAAACTTTGATGGAGAGACTCACTGCCCTATACAGAGGACCAGGAAACGGACATTAGAGTGAATACTCTATTCTATTTCACTCGCTCTAAAACAAGCTGAATTCAACGGATTGGACCCCCCCCCCCCATTCCCGCAAGGTTCCCATTGTCACTGTGAAGAAAGCCTATCCCCCCCTTCCCACCCTCCCACAAACACCTGTTGTTGTGTCTTCTGGACTGTTCCAGCCAAGGATGGCTCATAGCCCAAACATCGCGGAGAGACAATTATCGCACTGACACCAGCGGAAAAGACATTCTGACCTAGGCTGCTATCTGGAAGCCTCTACACAGACTCACGCTAACACAAACATGACTCCCAGACGTACACGCATGCACACACACAACCATACACCCGCCTTTCAACCCCCCCCCCCCCCCCCCCCACGCAACCCCCCCCCCCCCCTCCACATTATGCCTTTTCTCTCTTCCCCTCCTGTGTTTTTGTTCGTCAACCTGTTTTGGTTTTCCTTATGTCTGTTGTTTTTTGTTTGTTTTTGTTTGTTTTGTTTTTGTCTTCATGTGGGGACTACGGATGAAATTTAGCATTCTTGCTAATTCCGGTGTATTTACATTGCATTCATGTAGTGTTCATTAATATGCATTGTCCCGTCTAAATAAATAAATACAATACAATACAATATATCAAATGCATAGAAATATCAATCTAGAAAAAATAACATTGGTATAGACCACTCACCTAATGTCGAGAGGAGGCGCGTCAACTCTATCACACACTCAGGTGTCGTCGCGTTTCCCTGAATGTCGAGAGGAGGGAACCGCTGCAGTCCCTGGATGTCGAAAGGAGGGCTGTCTACTCTACCACACACTCAGGCCTCATCAAGGTTCCCTGGATCAAATATGCATTTGAAAACAATACAGTTAATTGGACATTGTTTCATACCTGACCTATATCACACCTACATCACTGGCCAGATGGCCAAGACATGGCACGACCTCACCCTTTAGGGCGAGGTTGCTTGTCACCCTGAGGCGTCTTACTAGTAATAATAGTGCAGTTAACTTTTTACCAACAGCCATGCCCATGAGTAGTTTCCCATGGGATTTCCCATCTCTCATACACATTCATTGTCTTCCTCTCTTTGCCAGGAGGAGATCATTTTCACCTGTGCTGTGTATGAATTTCCTAATACATACAATTGCTTTATGAGGACTATCTGTGTCCCCAGTGGCTGGTTGGATGCATTGATTGTGTGTGTGTGTGTGTGTGTGTGTGTGTGTGTGTGTGTGTGTGTGTGTGTGTGTGTGTGTGTGTGTGTGTGTGTGTGTGTGTGCTAGCGCAGTCCGCGCATTCATTGCTCCAGACTATGGGATAAGTGTCCCACTACCATTTCGCTCCTGTCCCTCTGGCATATGGGATTAAGGCTGGGTGCATTAACCGCAATACCAATACGGTGTAATGCAAACCTCGTGTCGAGTTCACAACCGCAATTATACATACATTTTTTTTATTGTTATTTTCATTCAAAAACAATTGGTGAACAGTGATTTATTATCGCGATAACTAAAAATCCCTATCCCTGGGGTCTTCAACAGGGGGTCCAGAACCCCTAGGGGGTCCTCAGAGTTACTACAGGAGGGCTTTGTGTGATAGGACCCTATTCTGAGGAGAACTTTATAGCGAAAAATAGCAGATCTACAAGCTCTCAACACCTCGCAGCGAGAGCTTGTAGATCATCTATTTTTGGCGAATAGGTTTGGTGTAGAGCAGACCAAGTACAAATTGAAAGGTCAAATTTATGAGTATTGATAATTTAAGTGGTTAAATGTCTGAAAATACACATTAACATGAATCCAACATAGACTGATGACAGAGCTGTCAAACAAGTCTATGAATCTATCAATGGAATCGATGAAAAACAGTTTTATACAACATCTAGTGTGGGTCCCTGCTTCATCTCTCTCTCAGCTAAGGGGTCCTTCGCCTGAAAACGTTGAAGACCCCTGCTATATAGGATGCACCTGAACAATCGCTGACAACAAACCCCAACAATCCCACATTACGAGTCTTAATGTTGTGTAAGTCACAGAGAAAGATGGAGAAAGGATGACAAATGAATGTGACGCTGAGCAGAAGGAAGGAAGACAATAGAGACCAGTGTTGATCATTACCGTCACTGCAAGTAACAGCGTTAATAGTTCACAAAGGTCTTTTACAGATCAAGTGACGCAGTAACGTCCACATAAAAGTTTATGTATCACATTTCTGACACTCAAGCGCAGCTGAGCTTTCTGCTGCAGTCTGAAATAAAACTGCTCTTAGTCACGTACACTGACCTGCATGACTAGAGGACAGAAGCAGTCGAACAGTATGACGGTGACGTCACAACGTAGAAATCCTTGGGCTGATGCACGAGAACCTGCAGTTGAATACAGAGACACAAACTTGTGAATGACTATTTAATGTGTAGGAAGATATTTTGTTTGAACAAAAACACCTCTTGTGAGAAATATCAAGGTCAATCGTGGCCTCCTCATCCTATACTGAGGAGGAACGTATGATATGAGGTGGCATAAACTTGTTTCAGTGGAGAGATTAATCTATTTCACTCCCACCCAGGGTATGATGCTGACTGTGATTAGAGGTGCACACACACACACACACACACACACACACACACACACACACACACACACACACACACACACACACACACACACACACACACACACACACACACACACACACACACACACACACACCACACACACACACACACACACACACACACACACACACACACACACACACACACACACACACACACACACAGCAAATGCATCATCTCCTGGCTTACATAAGAGACATTGTCCTTTTTTCTTAGCTTTTAAGGAGAGTTGACTCAGCACACTAGCCATGTCATCAACACCCTGTTTCGTGCACATTCATATCCAACCACAATCTATACTGCTATAAACGTAACAGATCCCAATGGCACAGTTGGGGGTTTGGTGCCTTGCTCAAGGGAATTGTGACAGTAGCAGTTAGCCACTTATTCCGAATATACTTAATTGACCGGTTAGTCCGCCATGGGTCTGTACTTGGCCTCCTCCTTTTTCCCTCTGCACCAAATCTCTTCAGCCCATGTCTTGTTGCGATGTGTTGTAAAGCTTGTAGATGTGCCATTTTTGCCCACAATAGGGATTCGATTAGCCTACTTGTTCCCTTCCGTGAGGAAACTCAAGCAGGGTTAAAATGTACTGGTAAAAATGTATTATATGACTTCTGTTCCCAATGGTTATGAGGGACTTGTTTCATTTACTTAGGGGCCCTGGGCTGACAGCAGGGGCCACAGAGGCCGTCAGTTATAGATTTAATTGTCTGATAAGCGTCATATGATGATTTACTCGCTGTATGATATTGTTGCTGTCGGGTGGAAACCTTGTATGTACAAAACAAAATAATCGTGAAAAAGGCCGATCTAAAAGCTCACAACGTGTTGTAGATCGGCTCTTTTCACTACTTTTATTTTTCTCTTGTATTATGAAGAAGGGCATTAATTTACGAAAAAGAATAAAAAGTTGAACATTTGAGATATGAGGTTTCTATCCGAAAGCATAAGAAGAGCCTGGCTTGATTGTTGCTCTCAAGAAGACATCATTCTTTATTATCCTTTACCCCCATCTACATGTCCAGACTATAATTGCTGAAGGCTGCCAGGACTGTAGTGTATATCCACACATGACGGTGATGGTGATGAGAACTTGCATTAGGGTTCAACCACATTAACCCTAGTGTGCCTATTCTGGGGCATACATTTACTCACGGTGTGCGTTTAGATTATCAGTTATTTTCAGTGAAGAGATTTGGTGTTCATACTCCACCTGCCCCTGGCAGGTAAATAAAACCTTCGGGCAGGTGGAGTTTGCTTTCAGGTTGCCCGACCTAGATAACACGAGAGATCTGTTAAACACCTGAATGTGGCCAGAGCGTTCTGTCTTCTTGTCTGTGGAATGTAACAAAAGAGCACTGTTGACCTATAATGGGCTGTTTTCACTGCTGCTACACTTCAAAATATAAAATAACAACTGTGAACCCAGACAGTAAAAAACAAGTGTTAAATTGAACGGTAATTCAAATTTTAATAGACAATTTACTTTTCGGGCAAGTGGGCATGATCTTTGGGCAAGTACAACATGACCTGTATATTTGCCCGACGGGCATGTGGCTCTGAGACCTTCGTGTCAACCCGAACGTAGTATAGAGCCCAGTGCCCACTAGCATCTAGGATCGATTGATTGAATACCGTACTAACAGTTTGCAAAAAGGTACAGTTATACAATAATGCTAAAAGGACTTGTTTCCAAAGGAGCAGTACATTATCACAAAGGCCTGGGCCAAAAGGAAAGCAGCACAGCAAAATCAAGGGTGTTATAATTTAACTCGAAAACCATTTTTTACACTTGCTGAGTCAAGTTGGCACGCATGGTTCTGCTGTGCGGTTTGGAACTCCCAGACCGGTTTTGAGAATGAGACCGCGGGGAGGCATTGTCTCTCTGTGGGAGGTCATTTGGAAATGGAGTGCTGAGTAGCCTCCTCTCTGCCCCTGACTGGAAGGCTGTCTTTCCCCCTCTTGAATTCCTCTCCCCTCTGCCCCTGACTGCGAAACTCCATAAAGAGTGATGGATGCTGATGGAAACACACAGAGTGGTGATTATGGATCATCACCGAGTAGCAAGGAAGGACAGACATGGAGAAAAACAGAGAGCGTGAGATGGAGAGAGTGCGTGTGAGACAGAGAGAGAGAGAGAGAGAGAGAGAGAGAGAGAGAGAGAGAGAGAGAGAGAGAGAGAGAGAGAGAAGAGATGGGAAGATTCATAATGGTTAATGACACCGCTGATTCTGCCAGCTTCTGTAGATGGAGCAAGTGCGCCATCAAGTGGTCAAGTGCTCCATTGTCAAGTGTCAACCATGGCCTAGGCTGATGTAAACAATGTTATGCTTCTACAAGTATGACTCTTTAATATCCTGTCTCAAGAGATTGAAATCCATTTCACAACAACCGTCCAGAAAAGAAACTCAAATAAAATTAATCCAACTTCTTTCCACTTTAAGACTTGTTGTCCATCACATACACGTCAAGAACTTTGACGCAATAACACCAAAACCAATCTTCTGTAAGTATGTGCACATCAATCATAGACTGTAAATATTTGCAGTTAACTCAGGTTCTCTGGAGGCAGGATACTAGGACTAAGCTCTTATGGTTAAGGTGCCAATCACATCTGAAGGGTAGGTGATTGCCTTGTGCATAAGGGAAAACTCTTGCCCTGGCCTTCACCTAGTCATATATTCAGATGCAGCTCTTGAAAAGGCCCCACTTTTCAATTTACTGTGATGCAGTTCAATATTATAATGATGCCCGATGCACTGGAGACTCTAAGCAAGCAGCGTCCTGGATCACAGACAGGATTGTTTGTCAGTGTTTCTCGACACCATCCTAAGGCTGCAGCAGTTAATTGAACTAATCGATTTAATCGATTATTATTAAATATAATAAACAAAATAATAATCGAGACCTTTGGTGTTTTTTACCCAAAATCCAAATCTGATCCGATCAGATAGGGATTAAAGGTTTTGAACTAGTGGGCCCTTGCTTAATGTGCAACAATGTTTTCTCACTCAACAGTATACAAACCAACATACAGTATAAGTGTATAGGCCTACATGCAGGGTATATGTCTGCACATTTCTAAGTCAAAATATTAAGACTTTTAAGACCTTTTTAATACCTCTAAAATGACATAAATGAAAATAAGACCAATAATGCATCAAAAGTAATGAATAAATTATACTATAAAAGATTTGAAAGAGGAAAGAAAATGAAAATAGCCGATCTACGTAATTGCATTGTGAGCTTGTAGATCGTCTAATTTCACAATATTTATCTGTGGAACTGAGTTAGCCTTGGATAAAGACTATCATAGATGTATTTTTATAGAGTCTTACTTTTACTTTCGTATCAAAGATATATGCAAATGTCAAAAATCCATAGAATACAACTATGATAGTCTTCTCGATTCAAGGCTATAACCGACTAAAAAAAAGTATTGCCTCAACTCCTACGATTCCAAGTGCTTGTCAGGGTGGGGGGTCCCCCGGGCCAAATATGATTAATATTGATTGTTTTTTGGGCGGTCGCCAGGTCGCGGCCTGAAAAGTTTGAGAACCAACAACTGTTATGAAATAAAGTGTAATTCTATGGATGGACCGTCCTATGTGCAGGAGGCACAGTGAGCAAAGGAGAGGGTCCTGTACAGCAAACTGAACCTGAGAAATGATAGATTGGAAATAGATTACAGCAGGGGTCTTCAACGTTTTCAGGCCAAGGACCCCTTAGTTGATAGAGAGATGAAGCAGGGACCCCCACAACCTTTTCAAATATTCCATATAGTTTCATCCTTTGACAGCACAATCGTCAATGTATTGTGGTTTCATGTCAATTTGTGTTTTCAGATATTTAACTGCTTGAACGGTCAATACATAAACTTGACCTTTCACTTTGTACTTAGTCTGCTCTTTTTCCCCCTCTACACCAAAGCTATTTGCCGATCTACAAGCTCACAACGCGTTGCAGCAAGAGGCGTTGTGAGCTTGTAGATCTGCTATTTTTGGCTAAATTCTCAGAATATGGACGCTACGGTTAAAGTGGTTGATATAAAAAAGGAGAAAAAAGTTTTTATCACTCAAAGATTTGGAGGACCCCCTGTAGTAACTCTGAGGACCCCCTAAGGGTCCCAGACCCCCTGTTGAAGACCCATGTTACAGCATGCAGCTTGTTAGTGGATGTGTAGTTAGTAGACACTAGACCCTGTTGCAACATCCTTAGTTTAGAATGTCGTCGCTGTCGGGCGGAAACCTTGTATGTCCAGCTTCTGAATCTGTCGCTTTTCAGGAATCAACCCAATGTAATTAGTCACAACTCACAAGCGCTTGTTAATACTTTTCATTGGTTCAATACGTATCAGGGGTTGACACTAGTCTCAGAGGCACTTGCCCGAAAAGTAAATCAAATCACCCATTATAAAAAAATGATAGGTCAAATATTAATTATTGTTCTTTACGTTTTATTTTTATTTATTTTTACTTTCTGGGGCTGTGCGATAAAAAATGTCATAGCTAAATCTGTATCCAAAGAACTATTACCTCCTAGGCCCTATACATAGCTATGATTGAATATGACTATGGGTTCACACCAATTTTATATTTTTAAGTAGCAGCACATTATAGGTAAACAGTGCTTTTATTTTGCATTCCACAGACCAGAAGACAGAGCGCTCTGGCCACGTTCAGGTGTTTAGACAGAGGTTTACGTATAGACGGTTGCGTCCCCTCTCAAACAAGCACTTGCCCGGCCGGGCAACCTGAAAGAAAACTCTACCTGCCCGAAAGTAAGCCTGTGTATAATAAAAAAAGACAGGCATGATAAAGGTATTATGTAACTTTGCCTTACATGTGTTTACAAAACAAATACATTTTTTACCTATCATTTAATTTACCACAAGGGCCTTGATACCCCACCACAGCCCCCAATGCTTCAGCTGATTTAACCATTTTGTCCTCTGGCTCTTCCCTGTGTATAGCACTGGTTCTCAAAGTGGGGTCTGGGGACCCCCATGGGTCCTTGAGTTCCAGGGAGTCCCCAGCTAAATGATAGTTAGGAACCAAATGGACCCATGTGGGTGTGTAACTCAAAGAGTGTACAAATTGAACCAAATGGACCCATTAACTCTCATTGTTAAATTAACATTGATTTCAAATTAGTAAATTGGGGTCTCAGTCAGCAGATAGAAATGCCATTAAATGGGGGTCAGACCATAGCCTAAATAATGCATGTCAAACTGGGGGTCCTTGAAATTAAAATGGTTGACAATCACATATCTTCTCTAATGGGGGTCCTTGGCATATATTTTCAAATGGGTCCTTTCTTGGCATGAAAAAGTTTGAGAACCACTGCTTTAGACACCAGTCATTAATGTTAGTGTTGATATTTTGAATTCTTAACTCACCACTCCATCTTCAAATGAGTCCATGTGACTGAGCATCAGAGCATGACAGGAGAACTGATGTGTTGACTTGCGTGTCTGTGAAAAACAAATTGGACAAGTAAAACGGCGTTTTATTTTTTAATTACAATTATTGTAGGTTAGATAGGCTACTACATAAAAATAAACCCTCACCTCAAACAAACGTTTTAGAAAATAGGCTCTCTTTCGAGTTTCGACGTCTCGAGGAAGATGAGAAAGCACTGGTATGTATTCATATGAAACATAGAAGTAAACTAGTAGGCCCCATGTAGCCTGCAGACGTTGTACCGGAATATTTCTACATTGCAGTATTGATACTTTTTCCTAAAGTAATACCTATGCGAATGAGGCATTACTTGGGTAAAGTATCAATAGTTATTATTAATAATGTTATTAACAGAATACATTTATTTGAGTACTTTTTCCACCACTGTGAGAAAGATACCAAATGGCACCCTCGCGAGAACATGCGTCCAAATCTCGTCCAAATGAATCAAGCAGGAAGTGAATGGCGGAAGTGTGCTATGTACAGCAAGAGCAGCTCACACTGGAGATGAACATTCTGGACGATCTTTAATTCTTCCGAAATATATATTAGATAGGATCAAACATCAGTGAAATGCCGTCCTCTGGTTGACAGACACGTTGGACAAGCTGAGCGACATGACGACGCTGTTATTATGATATGAACACAGAAACGACACAGCGGCGGGTCGCTGAGAGCCAGCCAATCACACAGATGTGAGTGTACAACTGACAGCTTGACAGCACTTCCCAGGTACGTTTAACACATTGCATTTACTGTTAGGTTTATATATCATGTTCATACGTTCACAATCACATACGATTTTACATGGCATGGGACATTAACATCGTTTTCAGGCCAAGGACCCCTTTAGTTGAGAGAGAGTTGAAGCAGGGACCCCCATAACCTGTTCATAGATTCCATATCGTTTCATTGTTTGACAGCACGATCATCAGTGTATTTTCGATTCATGTTAATGTGTGTTTTCAGATATTTAACCACTTGTCTTGAACCGTCAATACTTAATAAACTTGACCTTTCACTCTGTACTTAGTCTGCTCTTTTTCCCCTCTACACCAAAGCTCTTTGCCAAAAATAGCAGATCTACAAGCTCACAACGCCTCGCAGTGCAAGGCGTTGTGAGCTTGTACATCTGCTATTTTTGGCTAAAGTTCTTCTCATATTAAGGACACTAGGGTTCAAGTGGTTAATATAAAAAAGGAGAAAACAAGTTTCTCTCACACAAAGATTTGGAGGACCCCCTGTAGTAACTCTGAGGACCGCCTAGGGGTCCCGGACGCCCTGTTGAAGAACTCTGGTTTAACACATTGCATTTTTACTATTAGGTTTATATATCCTGTTCATACGTTCACATACGATTTTACATGATGGTGTCAACTTACATCTAATGTAAGTTAATAAAACACACACTCACTCAGGACCAGCTAAAGCATGCAGCATTCCCTCACATTGCTATATAAATTATGTTCATTGTAAGATCCTGATAATATTATTAATTTAACTTTGAGAATGTGCCAAATATGTATGTGCACCCTCTCATAGTTACAAATGGACAAATGAACACAGAGGAAGTGTGTAGCTGGCTCGTCTGACTATGGTGAGGACGAGGTAGTTGCAGTGGGGGAGGGAAAGTACTCACATGTAATATGTAAAAGTATCAATAGTGCAAGGTATACTCTGTTAAGTCCAGAATTCAAAGTAAAAGTAGATAAGTATTGATATAAAAATGTAGAAAGTTCTCATCATGCAGAATGCCCCATTTAAAGTTTTCAAATGTATAAAATGTATACACATTTTTTAGAAATAGAAGATCTACAAGCTCGACGCATTGTGCGCTTGTAGATCGGCTATTTTCAAATGGCCAAAATGTATATAGAGTTGAAGTGCTGGTTAATGTATGTTTTGTTATAATAATCAAAATCTAAAAAGTAACTCATAACTAAAGTTTTCAAATAAATGTAGTGGAGTAAAAGTACAATATTTGGATCCGAGATGTAGTGGAGTTGAAGTATTGGAAATTGGACATACTAAAGTAAAGTACAAATACCTAAAAATGTTAGTTTTTTACAGTACAGTACTTAAGTAAATGTACTTAGTTACTTTGCACCACTGCAAACAATATACACCCTATAAACTACTACGTCTTCTCTTCCAGCGGTTCCTGTGTAAATAAGCCGAAAAGCCTTACTAGGATCTCCTCTTAGTTGACCTTGTACCAGTGATTTGTACTGACACTGTGCTTTTTCCTATGCAACCTTCTAATAAATTCTTCAATCAATCAAACCAGACAGATGGCTCTGCCCCTCACCTAGCCGCAGGAAACGACACGACGACCCAAGCCAAGATGTTCCACAAAACGTCCTTCACCACCCTGATCGTGGGGATGTTTGTGGTGTACGTGCTGCACACCTGCTGGGTGATGTATGGGATCGTGTACACCAAGCCCTGCGACAGCCCCACAGGAGACAACTGCATCACGCCGTTCTTAGCAGGGAAACCTAAACTGCAGGTTGGTGCAACAGATTGGGGTGGGTAGGATTGGGTGCATCTCTCAACTCCGACATGTCTCCTTTCCGACATGTCTCCATTCCGACACTAACCCTATCTCTACCCCTACCCTAAACCTTAGGCCCATGGGGAGTGTCGCCACTCCGACAATAAGAAGTCCATTTCGGAGTGGCGACATGTCGGAATGGAGAGAGCCTCCCGGTAGGATTGGCTGGAGTAGTGGTGGTAGGAGGGTGTGGATGGATGCAGTAGTACAGGGGTCTTCAATGTTTTTTCAGACCAAGGCCCCCTTAAGCCTCGAACAGAGTCGGGTCCGCGGTGGAAGGCTATCCACCGCGGTGTAGTCTTTTTGAGTGTTAACGTTGTAGTTTTATGACTCAAAAAGACTACACCGCACTACACCGCCGACTCTGATCGAGGCTTTAGTTGAGAGAGAGAGATGACGCTGGGACCGCCACTAGTACTTGGAGAGTGTGTGTGTGTGTGTGTGTGTGTGTGTGTGTGTGTGTGTGTGTGTGTGTGTGTGTGTGTGTGTGTGTGTGTGTGTGTGTGTGTGTGTGTGTGTGTGTGTGTGTGTGTGTGTGTGTGTGTGTATTTATATTTCATTTTTGTATTGATTTCATAGATGGAGTCATAGACTTGTTTGACAGCACTATCATCAGTGTTGTGTCAATTTATCTTTGTCCAATCTTTGTCCTGCTCTTTTTCCCCCTCTACATCAAACCTCTTTGACAAAACGTGATCTACAAGCTCTCTTTTGTGTGCTCGTAGATCTATTTTTGGCTAAAGTTCTCCTCAGAATAGGGATGCTGGGGTTCAAGTGGTAGTAAACCTCCCCCTTGTAGTAACTATGAGGACCAGCTAGGGGTCCCAGACCCTCTGTTGAAGACCCATGTAGTAGTAAATAGAGGAGACTGTTGGTCATTCAGTCAGTCTTTCTGTCAGTGTTGGTATGTCTTATCTTACTGCATGCCTGGTCAGAGAGCAGGTGGGTAAGCTGAGTGGCTGCCCACCAGGTTTACAGCTTGACTGGTTGGATAGCGGGTTCCCCGTCTCTTGCCGTCGCAGCCACCCTTCCAGTTGGAGATCTAACCTGATATGATTTAACCTGTAGTAGCACACGACGTACTGAAAACAATGTAGGTTCATCATAAGTGCTATCAGTTTGATTACTACTACTTAAAATGATGAACTAAGAACATGCATCTCACTCCCTTCCAGCTGAGTATCTACAGTGCGACACGTCCCAACGCTGATGGAGGGCACACTCTGCTTCACAAAGAGGAGAACTTTGATGTCAACAACCAATTTGAGCGGTGGGTGGGACACTGCATGTTTGTCCAGTTGTTAATAATTAAATCATTATCTCTAGAGCAAGTGTGCCACGACATTTTATGACACCCACACATTTTTATTGCAACATATTACACAGAATTATTAATAATTGTTTTAATTTACTATATCAGTACTTAATTTGTGATTTTACTTTTTTCCCCCCACAAATAAATAAATAAAATAGGCAATATTTATACTCATTGTGGGCTTGTAGCTATTTTCACTCTAAATACAAGTGTGCCTTTTGACTTGTCCACTGCTGTGCCTAGAGCAGAAAACGTTCGAAAACGACTTCTCTAGAGATAGTGGTAGCTTACTGCTACAGCTAGCTTGCTCACACTCTGTCCCACTCCCCTCTTTATCCTCTCTGTACCTCAACCCTCCCCTCCCCTCCTCTCCTCACAGGATTGTCAACGTGTCTCTCCCGAAGAAGACGCGCAACAATGGCACTCTGTATGCGTTGATATTCGTCCATCAAGCTGGCGTCACTCCATGGCATGATCCAAGACAGGTCCATCTGGTGGCTCAGCTCACTACATACATGGTCCCCAAGCCCCCCGAAGTCTCTCTGATAGCTGGAGAAGAGACACAGGTAATAATAGTAATGATATGTTGATTATGTTGATGTTCACATATTCACACCATGGCAGGGATGCAACAGTTAACAGTTACCGGTAAATTTTTAAATTTTTAAATTTAATTTTTAAAATAAAATAATACCCCCTTTCATTGTTATTTTCTATATAAATGTCTTTATTATTTAAATTTTGTATTTAAATACAATTGCATAAATGGACTAAAGTCCAACTGGGCAGCAGCATATGAGTCACAATTTCGTTTTTTATGCGTTTCTCGATTAATTGATTACCCAGAAGAGTAATAGCGGAGGCTAGAATAATCATTAATCGTCCATTGTTCCTTCTGTAGTCAGTTCTTAATGTCTGCATCTGTCCATTACTGAAGGATCAGAAAGAACCGCAGGGGCAAAAGGATCGGCATGGCAAACCGGCAACTGGGGGAGGAGCTTCGTCATCAGACCACCCAGTCTCCCACTGGCGAACACGACTGACACTCAACATAGTCAGTGACCACTTCATGTTTGATAGAGAATCCATGCCCAGCGACGTACACAGATACCTCAGAGTGTAAGATACTACACCCACGCACGTCTTAACATTTAAGGCACACTGTAAAGGCAGGTTACCCAGCAAGTAACATGGGACCTTAAACGATTTACGGTATTTCAAAATGTAATGTAACTGGGGCGATGCCTGTTGGTAACACACACATGCCCCTCCGGTTATGGAGTTCCCATTGTACCCGTTGTCAGAGTGCCATTTGTATCCTTTGTCAGAGTACAATTGGTACAATGCCATGGGTCCTAGACTCGTAGGCGATACACAAGCCAAGTTCAAAGTCGACTGACAGAGATTTTGAGCTTTTATAGATAACAAAATGTAACATGGCAAGATATTGATAGCATGAAGTCAGTACAGATGACCAATCAAGCTGCTTTTTAAGTGTGTGTGTGTGTGTGTGTGTGTGTGTGTGTGTGTGTGTGTGTGTGCGTGTGTGCGTGCGTGCGTGTCTTAGGTTTCAGAATGGTAGAAAGATGGTGTATCTACCTCTGCTGTTTGTGGATGAGCTCAGCAATCGAGTCAAGGACCTAGTTGTAAGTCCTCAACTTTAATCCTTTAACATAGTACAGTGTGAATACTAGAACTGACTGACTGAGCTACCGAATCAAAAAGTTGGCAGTGCTATAAAGAAATCTTTAATAGTGCAGAGCTTCAAGATCAGGATCTAATACATGTCACTGTAATATAATAGTTTGGACTCATGCTGCGTTAACACTAGAGCAGGGGTCTTCAACGTTTTCAGGCCAAGGACCCCTTAGTTGAGAGAGAAATGACCCCCACAACCTTTTCATGGATTCCATATAGTTTTCCCTATGGTTTGACAGCAGTGTATTTTGGATTCATGTCAATTAGTGTTTTCATATATTTAACCACTTAAACCGTCAATACCAATAAACTTGACATTTCACTCTGTACTTAGTCTGCCCTTTTTCCCCTCTACACCAAACCTCTTTGCCGAAAATAGCCGATCTACAAGCTCACAACGCCTCGCGCTGCGAGGCGTTGTGAGCTTGTACGACCCAGTGTGCTGAGGTGTTGCTCAAGCCACAGTCACGCTGCGTAAATGAAAAAAAGCACTGGGAACTGGTCAACAGAAAGAAAGAAAGAATGAATTTGTCCTACTTTTGTGGAATATAGCTAGAGTTGTGGGCAGAGTGCACTGCATCATTGGAGTGTTTAATTTGAGGCAAGCTCATCTTGCCTGTCACTTCATGTAGGGCATCGGTTTGTAGTTTTAAGTCACTGGCTTCCATTGAACATGACGTGTAGCCTATTGCTTTGTTGCTGCTAGTGTGAGCGCAGTATCATAGTGAAAGAGCTTGTTTTTGTTTTAAATTACATTTAGTTACTAGTTGTTGTGGTGCTAGTCAATTAGATACTAGTTACTTACTTTTTCGTGTATTTGTTTATGTCTCTAGGAGATTAACCGCACCACTGTGGAGCTTCCTCTAACCATCTCCTACGACTCCATCTCTCTGGGCAGACTACGATTTTGGATACACATGCAAGATGCAGTCTTCTCACTGCAACAGTTTGGTATGAGAGAGAAACATGGACTACATGAACACAATCACATTCCCCCATGGCAATGCACATACATAGACATGCACAGGGAAAAGCAGACACATGCACCTATAGCAAGTCTATTCCTAGATTCTCGATTTGCCTGTGTGATGCCTTGTATTTACAAATGCTTGGCAAGTTTAATTATATGATGCTGTTATGAAGGATAGGGTAAGTATCTGGCCAGGTCGCTAACTAAGATATGTGTGTGAATACAGCATGCCAGTGTTTGTACCTCTTCAATACATTTAGTATTAGTAGACACACACACACGCACACACACACACACACACACACACACACACACACACACACACACACACACACACACACACACACACTTCACTGAGAGTGACAGTTACAACTTTGATCCCATGACGTCCATAGAATGGAGGAGGTTAGACGATTTAATCAAATTCAAGGAGTTATCAAATTCTAGGAGAGATCTGGTTAATTTCACATAAGGAATACTTACAGTAACAGATAGGAACGAAAGAATAGCTGTGGATATTAGTCATGTATGAAATTTGAAAGAGCTATCAAATGCCCAGCTACAGTGAATGTTGTCCTCCACAGCATGTTTTCAATGTTTTCTTTTACCCAAACTCCTTTTGACTAAATCAGCGCAGTAAAACAATTCAATTCTGCTTACCATATTCATCCCACTGTGAATATGCATTTGGACCAGGTGTAGCAGTAGAGAATAGTTTAAACCTAGCAGGACACAGCCAGCTGGAGCTAAGCAGTCTTTAGCTCTTTTAAGGAAATCATTGTCCATATTAAAAACTCATAAGGCACTAAACGACACTGTGCAAAACTGTGCCATAACGCATAACACAGGTGAGGTTTATTATGGGAAGGCATACACAGGTGAGCCCCATTGTCCTGGTTGCCCCTCCAAGTGTTTCAGCAAACTAGCTAACAGTCTCCATGACTGTCAATGATACCTACATTAAGCAGGAACTGAGCTACAGTATGGAAGGAATCTGCTACTAATAATAAAAGTTAACACTTCTGGGACTTACTAAATGTCTCTTCACTGTGAGGTATACAGTATGTATGTACAGTATGTCACTCTGTATGTCCACCTAACTGTACGATTGTGTGAGTGTATACGTTACATTATGTTTCATTTCAGGTTTCACAGAGAAAGATGCCGATGAGATTAAAGGAATCTTCGTCGACACCAATCTCTACTTCCTGGCTCTTACATTCTTGGTCGCAGCCTTCCATGTGAGTTGGACTTAACCACTTGAATCCTAGCATCCTAGTTCTGATGGAAACATTCACCGAAAATAGATTTAGTGTAGAGAGAAAGAAATGGCAGAGTAGTACAAGTACATATCCACCTGACCCTAGTCAACTACAAAAATAATGGTTGCCAAGATGAATCAGTTATTTTTGGCTCACGCCTTAAAAACAAATTCCTTTTCAACTGGAACTTATTCTGATTAATTGCACTGCAGAAGAATCAAGTGTTTCAACTTCCCTCACTTCTGTCCTTTTTGTATTGTCATGTGAGTGGAATCAGTTAGTTAGAAGATTTTACAAGCTGATGTGTAAACGGCTGGGTAAGGAAAAATAAAGTGATGACTGAATTTGTTCTTTTATGGTTTATTCACATTTTACTCATACTTATCTTCACCATGCGCACACATGCTCCTATACATCTATAGGGGAAACACAGCTGTGAAATATTGTCATGTCATGTTTTTCACTCGTAATTAATATTTTATCATAAACTGCCTACCTCTCCCCTTCTTTGTATCTCTCTTTAGCTCCTCTTTGATTTCCTGGCATTTAAAAATGACATCAGCTTCTGGAAGCACAAGAAAAGCATGGTGGGAATGTCCAGCAAAGCAGGTGGGTCACACTGATCAGTGCCACATATCCATGACTGATAAGTGATAATGACCAACACTGCTTTCAGTGGAAGCCATGTTGACTCACCAGCTAAGCTTCATGGCTGTTAACTGAATATGCTGGGCATCTTATTATGGTGTGATTTTGAGGATCTACAGTAGTGATACTGTATATATATATATTTAAGTTTCAGACAAGAACCTTGAAGCAATTGGTCAGCCACTCCTATCCATCTGTGGTTTTTCCACAGCATTCCACAGTGTGAAAAACTAACATTAGTCACTCTGAGGTACTTGTTTACCACTGAGCATTTGGTTCATTTTCAGCATAGACCTGCTTACATATGCATACAGTTACACTGTACACACACTTTCCCAGCTACAGTGCGTTCCACTTGGGGCTTAATTTATTCAATATCATATTCCATGCTCACACTTCTGCTATGTCAGTTAGTTCACAGTGATGACATGACTTTTAATGTTCTCTCTTCTCTCTCTCTCTCGTGCTGATGCAGTGTTGTGGCGATGTTTCAGTACCATAGTGATTTTCCTTTACTTGTTCGATGAGCAGACCAGCCTTCTAGTCCTAATCCCTGCTGGCGTTGGCTCCATCATTGAAGTAAATACACACACTCAGACACACAATCCAAGATAATGGCATATATATTATAATATGAGAAACTATATGACATGGGTGTTTAATAAGGGTGGGGTTCTCTTCTGTAAATAATAAACTTCTTAGAAATTCCATTGATGTTACTTAAAGATACAAATAAATAAGCTAAGCTAAATGTTCGGGGGATGTTTAATTGGTTAATTCCAACTGTATTCTGTGATTCCTTAATGTTAATCTGAGTGTTCTGTGGTTTGTGTGAATGATCCCGCCAGGTGTGGAAGGTGAAGAAGGCCTTTAAGATTCAAATGTATTGGAAGGGAGGAAAACCAACATTCTTGGTAGGTTCAAAATCCCAACACAAATACACACTTGTCTTATAAAACTACAAAAATGTAGTGTAGGTCTTTAAAAGATCTTGGGAGTCTTCTCTAGGAGTCTGATCTGTTTTCTTTTTCCTCCAATGTCAACAGTTTGGGAAAATGGACGAATCAGAGAGGAGAACAGAGGAGTATGATACTCTGGTGAGACATACACAGTGTGTATACAATACATAACACAAAGACATGTACACTGTAATACTTTATATACACTACACACATAAGAGAAACTGTACATACACTGTACACATTAAGGTGATGCTTATAGCTAATGAAGATTTGATTTGATTTTGTTGCCCTGCGACATGTGAGCTTTTAGATCAGATATTTTCGGTGTGCAATGTCCACTCACAGCCAGGTATAAATAAGATCTATACTTTGTTGCACGATGGGGTTGCTACTATATGTGTTGTGTTGTTAGATTGGTGTAAACTACTTAGCATGTGTATTAAGTCACTTAAGCTGTTACTCGGTTTGCTTTCTATCTCCCTCTAGGCAATGAAGTACCTATCCTATCTACTCTACCCACTGTGTATTGGAGGGGCTGTGTATGCACTTGTATACCTACGATACAGGAGGTAGATGATGATGATGATGATGACGGTATTGCATGTGTGACTCTACTTGTCATTGCTAACTGGTGTGATTTGGCAGGCATGCCGTGAGGTTGAAAAAGACAGCACTCTTACATGTAGTAAATGCAATTATCACAGCTGCATTTCTGCGACTCACTCTCTAAATGTTTCTCTCTCCTCAGTTGGTACTCGTGGGTGGTCAACAGCTTGGTCAACGGTAAGCTGTTTTCTGCTCCATTAAAAAAGTAAAAGGAATCTCTACGTAAATGCAAACAACAATCATATCACTTGAAATTGGGAAGACATATAGAGCTATAGATAGAACATATAGAGTTTACTATCAGAACGGTCACAGCTTGTCCGGACGGATGGGTAATGCCTGACACAGTAATGTCAGGTACTCAGAGCAGGGATCTCCATATATGGGCATAAACAGGAGACATCACAGTGATGTCAGATACTCAGAGCAGGGATCTCCATATATGGGCATAAAAGGGATTCTGTTAGGGATCTCCATATATGGGCATAAAAGGGATCGTATCCCAGATGATGCCCTGTTAGGAGAACCACACTAACAGAATCCATATATGGCCAAGACAGATGGCACGACCTCGCCCTGCTTTTTGCCCTTAGGCGTCTTACTGGCACATGTCTCTGCTTTTTTATGGTCTATGGGTTTTATGCTCTGACATCACTCTGTCAGGGGAACCACAATCACAGAATCCCTTTTATGCCCATATATGGAGATCCCAGGTGTATGGTGATCCCATGTCAACAATAATCTCCTCTTGGTTGTTCCAGGTGTGTATGCCTTTGGCTTCCTATTCATGCTTCCCCAACTGTTTGTCAACTACAAGGTGAGTTCAAGTTTTATACGACTTCTGGCAGTTAGCTAAATTGCCTGACGGTGTATTTCAAAAACATTGAACGTGGATGTATGTAAATGATGCATAAATTCAAAGGGGATCAAAGTCAGTTTTAAAAAATAATTTAAGTTAGCTGCTCCTGGACTTAACTCTCTCTGCGGATCGACTCCGAGATCGACATCCTAACTAGGAGACTCTCTGCCGATCGACTATGGATCGACTTTTATATAAAAAGCATTTTTTTGCATTTTTTTTAATATTTTCGGCGGAGGAAAGGGTCTTACCTGACTGATGGCATTTTAACGAGTGACCGTGGAAGCGAGTGACCGTGGAAGCTAAGGATAAGTTCATGACGTCACCGTTTTTTCAGGGGTCCTCTGTGTGAAATGGCCTCTCCTAGCCGTTATTTTCAATACACACTACACTACAATCCATAACGCCATGTCATTCCGTCGGATTTTGACCCGGTTTGAAGTGTCTGTGGCGTGGATACATGTCCCAGGTGATGGGCCATCATAATAATTACACCATCAAGGGCGCGTGTGGCGCACAGGGTCCCACGCTATTCCACGCTAATAGTTAGCTCCAGGCCAATGTAAACAGGCGCAGCAGACCACGTGATCACTCAAACCTTGAAAAGCATAGATATATGTTGAAAAGCTTATCGTTGGCGCTCTCTGGTGGTATATTAAATCCAACACAGCCTCTAGGCATTCAAAGCCCCCTTTTAATGCTGTAATGTTGAACTGAAAATTAATGATATTCCTGGCAGTATTAGCGCACATCCATATTTTGGGTTCGCAGGGAATGTTTTTTAACAGAGAGCGCTTAAAACGTTGTGCCAAAGTGGTATTAGTTTCTACTATTCCTAATTATAATTTTTATTACAAATACAGTATTCTTTTTCAATCTTCCGGCATTTCATATTTTCAGTCAGTTTATTCTTAGCCTCGGAAACCCAGACTTTTAATATATTCTTAACTTGTTTGCTTACAACCTTCAACAGATGAAATCTGTAGCCCACCTGCCCTGGAAGGCCTTTATGTACAAGGTAATAATAACCCATTATTAGTTAACGATTCATGGAATGATTCATATATGGCTGTCCCTGAGCATGTGAACAGAGTTATTGATTGATTGTGCTATTGACTATTACCAGGCATTCAATACCTTCATCGACGACGTGTTTGCCTTCGTCATCACCATGCCAACCTCCCACAGACTGGCCTGTTTCAGAGACGATGTGGTCTTTCTCATTTACCTCTATCAGAGATGGTACACACACACACACACACACACACACACACACACACCAAACACAAAGAATCCACATAAAATACAACTGCTATTTCAGTTCTGTACTAAATGCAACTTTCTCTGTTTCTCTCTGCCCTTCTTTCTCTTTCGTTGTCTCTCCTCAGGCTCTATCCTGTGGACAAGACGAGAGTAAATGAATATGGAATTTCTTATGACGAGGAGCCAAAAGGAAAAGCTCACAAAGAATAGGATATCGTGCTCTCACGCCTCTCAGTCTGTCTGGGATGTACCTGTCAGGTCTGGTATCTATTATTCTCTTCTGAGAATTCAGACCTACTTACAAAAAGAATGGCACCAGTAAAGGATTACTGGTCAGTTAGCTGGTTGTAAATGGACCAGGTGTATTAATGTTTATAGATCTGTCCGGTTGTGAAAAGCATGAGAAACGTATGTTTGTGTGTGTTGTACTGTTGGACAGAATGAGACTGGACTGGACTCAAGAGGCGACCGTTTATATACTGACATCTTTAGGGCCACTGTAGAAACCTTTTTTTCTTTTTTTTACATTACGGGAAAGTCACTTAGCCAGACGATCTGAGATATCTGCATATTGGTATGTCTGGTGACATGTAAATTCTATGAATGGGCTAAAACTGTGTGAAAATAATTACGACATTTGGGAAATAACAGCATCGCAGAACCAATGCAAAGACGTTAGGGTTGTTCCTTCATATCAGGGACGGTATCAGGATTGGTTTTCAAAGCAGTGGGCGACTGCCTGGCCTTAGATTTGTTAGCGGTGGTTTTCGTTGAATTTTTGATTTACATGGCTATCCTTTGATTAAATTGATATTTCAGAGTCTAAATATCTATACCTCCACAGTTCAGAAACTGACATCCTCAAACAATACCCTTATTTTCTCCAGCTAACAATCTCACTTTTAAATTAAGCAATTATTTATATTAAATTCGGTCAGAAATGTATTTCTTATTGCGTGGAATCCTGGAAACAAAGAACTGATATTTTGCATGGTTTAAAACAGTCCAGAGTAAATTTTACTTTAAAGCAGGTTTTTGACTGTCAGTTGGAAGTAATTTATTTCCAGTTGAATGTACTGTATAATAAATGTACCATAATGCTATATGGGATCAGTGTGAAAGTGAAGGATTGTAGGGCTGCTACTAATGAACAAACCTTACCATGTATGTTGTCATTAGAAACTCCGGCTGAAATACAGTATGACTTAACAATTTATTTCTCAAAATCTAGCCTCAAGCCCACTTATATTGTTGGAAAGGGACAAACGAAAGCTTAAATTGAAAAACAAGTCCCAGGCAGTTTGTCTCTGTAATGCTTGCCTTATCTGCCAGAAATATAAATAATAGATTGCCAATTATACTATATCAGTGTCAACCAAGAGCCAAAAAGCCCCTCTCTGATCATTATTTCCCCAATGAGATGTTCAATGTTTGTTTTTTGTTTTTACTGGACTGCAAGAGAAGCATTGAATTAGGAATATAAGTAATTGGATTATGATCGTTTTTGGGGGAAATGGGGCTTCCACAGACAGTTTGCTGATGGAATTAGAGTGAAAAGAAAGGACGCTCGCTATCAGTTCAACATTGAACACTCGACTAAAGAAGTGTACAGTTACAAAATACATTGTGAGCCTGAAAATAAATTGCTTTTGTTACGGTCCTTGTAAATTATTTCAGGGAGCAATCATTCCAAGAACTGCAAATGGTACTACTTTGTATCAACATTTTTGAGCATTTTTTAAATGTTAGATCCCATTATATTCAGTACTGTTATTATAATCAACAAATATTGCTACACAGTATGAAAAACTATAGCAACAGATGACTTTCTTTCTTTCTGTAAGTGTCGCTTGACAACGATGACTTATTTTCAACTGACGTATCGGTCCCTTTTTAATTCACTTTTTAAATTGCCTAATAATGTCTTTGAAAACGACACTGGCACGGTGCATGAGATCAACATCACAGATGTGTTCCCGTGGCAATGAAATAATTTGTCTGAACTTTACAGAAGCTGTTGTGTTGACTGCACTGTTGACATAATGAAATGTATCACTGACTGCACCATTGTACCCCACTTAGGCCAGTAAATCTAAGCTAAAAAGGGCCTGAGCCAAAATAAATTGCTATAGTAATCATTCAGGGTTCTTTATGATCCTTAGGGTCATCCAAAAAACATGTTAAAAAGTTATATTCTTAGTGGATCAAGGTGAATTCAGGGGGTTCAAGTTTTGGTCCCTTCACTTACTATACAGGAAAAAAAGACCCCCCAAAAAATCTTCTTTAAGTACCATGTGAGGGGTCTAACTAGGGATTGTTTTTTTTATGATTCTGAATCCATTGCAAGCATTCGTTTTGCACGAAAAACATTCCTCTGGCTTAAAACGGACCCACAAAACTATGGTTTAGTGATGAGTCATCACTTTTCTGGGGTCAGCTCAGTTTTGTGGGGTCCGTTTCTAGCCAGAGGAATGTTTTTCGTGCAAAACAAACTGTCCCTCATGTTCATTCTATTTCTGTAGCTTTACCTGTTTTAGTATTTCCGCTGCAGAGCCAAGATTACATTTGTGCCAAATGTGAGAATGATTCCTTCATTCAGCTGTTTTCTAATTATGCTCTGGAATATGATGTTATATTTCTCTTTTGTTCAGTTATTGATTTATCTTATAATGGCTGTTTTTGATATACTTGACAAGAGAAAGTATTATGCCTGGATTCATATGACTTTTTCATTTTTGAAAATGAATTGGATGGATTCATCTTATTTCCCTTTTTTTCTTTTCTTTTTTTAACAATTGCACAGGAGTAATTTTGTTTTACAACAAGGTTTATAATCCTGTAACATGCAGCCCAAACGAACTGGCCTGTGATGTAGTTCAGTTCATCTGGACTCCTGTACTTGTTTGACATAGTTGTTTTGAAATGTTTGGGTTCTTTTTTTCCTCACTGAAAATGTCTTTTTGATGACAATGAAATAAAATTATCAAATGGTTATGTCTGCATTCTAGTTTGTTTTTAATGTCATAGTTAAAATAAAATAAATGTTGGGAACTATGCCTGATGAATTTTACCAAATCACTTTGATGTAGAAGATATGTAGAGTTCCAAGACTTATTTGAATAAGGTCTGCTGGTAATAGAATAGATCAAATGTGTTGAGTTTGGGGAGCACTCGACTAAATTCAATTAGTGGTGGTTCGCTAAATACAATTCTACTGAATAGTAGCCTATAGAAACCTGATTTGTGTTTTAGATCTATCAGATGGTGGGGCATTACATCACTGGGCTGGGGTTATGAATTTATTATATTAGCGCCACCAGCCCACCACATCTGCAGAAAGCTGTTTTTTTTTCTTTCTTTTTTTTAGCAATCTAGTTTTGTTTTAATAGAAATTGCACAGACGTGCTTTGCAACAGACCCTATGGGTGTTATTTGTTTTATCTGAGAAACCTTGATGGTTGGTATATGAAATGTTATCTTTATCTTATTCTTGTTCACAAACGAGTTAAATAATGTCCTCATTCAGTGTGTCTACTATTAAAGTGGGCTACTGATGTTAACATGGAATCAAGGGAAATCCAATGTGGCCAGCAGGTGGCAATATACTCTGTGTGTGTGTGTGTGTGTGTGTGTGTGTGTGTGTGTGTGTGTGTGTGTGTGTGTGTGTGTGTGTGTGTGTGTGTGTGTGTGTCGCACTCAGTACTAGGGCCCACTGCTTTTAAATATGTATTATTTTATGCCTCCTCTTGTCATTTTACAGATGCTCCTGAGAGAATTACTTCAACTCATATGACTTCTCTCTTCTCTGTGTCTCTGCTACAGGTTGATAGGTATCTGCATACCACGTGTCAATTAGTATTGTTGACCAGGGTCCCCCAGGGTCAAATCTCTTCACCCAAAATAATAGCAAATAGACCATTGTGAGCTTGTCGATCTGTTCTTTTTCACTGATTTTTGCAGAATGTTTGCCTATTATGAGTTTCTGACATGCCCAGAAAAGGGTTGCTAGGGTTCGTGAGGTTAAAGCTATCCTGAGGAGAAAAAAAGAGTAAAGATCCAAGCTCTCAGCCAACATGTTTTCGACCATAACTGGTCTTCAGCAGGGCCATACTTTTTCTATTTTTCAAGTTTGGGTTCCCGTTTTGATCCTAGAAGCACCAATCTACCTTTTTAACTCAACTTGTATCTCCATTGAGCATCTGGTTGACCTCTATTTCTATCCTGAGAAGAGCTTGTTCCAAACATGTCCACCAAATAACACTGTTATGCGAATGACAGGATTCATGTCGTCCCCTATTAAGTCTTTTTTTTATATGGGGGTCCCCATGATGACAGTAAAGTGACAATGTAACTTAGTCTGAGACCTTTCTAATACCTAAAAAAATAAGGAAAATAAAAAAGACCATTAGGCCTACTGCATCAAAAGTAATCAACACAACTAGGTCTACTATCAAACTGGTCAAACATTGAATTTGGTCAAATTGTCAAATAGTATAAAAAGGCATAGGCCATTGTCAGTATCTGTTTGAGGAATCTATACAAAAAGAAACGCAGTTCCAAGTGCACCATTGTTTTATTTTGTTCCCCACACACAGTTGCACTGATAATAGCCTGTGTCTGTCTGTAAGTAATAAGTAGGTCTGTCTGGGACATTTGGGGACCACCCGATAGGGACCACCCCTTTTACGTACGTGCGTGATGACGTAATGTCTGACGTCATGGGTACATAAAAGCCAAGTTCCCGCCCTCCCCCCTTCCCTTTCCGCTGAAAACCTCCTGCTAGTAGGAAGTCAGAACGTGCCTAAGGTGCTCGGTCCTTCGTCAGAAGCTAAGGCCCACAATCCGGCGACTAGCATCACTAAAATTAGGCATCCGACGCCCGAAGCGTAAAATCCAAGCTCTAAGATGGCATCCGTATCTGAGCTCGCCTGTATTTACTCTGCCCTCATCCTCCACGACGATGAAGTCACCGTCACAGTAAGTGGCCGCGAACAAGCTCCTGTCTGTCTGCTCCAGCAGGGAAACACACATGACCCACTAGTAGTAGCGGTACTACACACCGTACACTTTAGCAGAGTGCCAGAACACCACAGAACCCGGAAAGCCCGGCCCCTGTGCCGTATTTTATTATATCTTTTTACGGTCAATTTGTTACTAAACTAATCTAGGAGGGAGAGGTTCCAACATGAGCTACTACTAAACCGGCATTTGGCTAAAATGGCGCCGTGGTAGTAGCTAGCTAGGCCACGTTTTTGTTGTCGCTCAGTGCCGCACGTGTGTGTGTTAAACTGAATGAATCAAAGTCCAGATGACCATTTATCAACTGATTAATGATGTGTACCGCTGTTGGCCGACGTTGACAACTATAATGATCAACTTGATGTATGGTTTAGTTGAGCGCTACAAGCTGTTTTCGCTCGCAGACTCCCATCTGTCAGAACTCAGAACACAAGCCTATCATGAACCTTGTGTGTTGTGTTGACCAACTGGTGCTCAAGTAGAGATCATGTACTTGTTACGACTGTTTTGGCACGAGAGTCAACAAGCCAGGCAGCACACGTGGTTAGACTGAACAACATAAATAACGTAGTAGAGTAGGCTAGTTGGCTAGCATGGTATGACAGACCGAAGGCTTTGATGTGCAGATGTAATGTCAGATCTGTATTCTGTAAGGTGTACACTGTCACTGTCTGTACAATACATGCATTGTAATGGGAATTCTGGCATTAAATAAGGACGGGAGTTTGATCATGGTAAAATATTAAGAGTATATAAGTATGCTCTAATGTTGTCTCCCTCTGTTATCCACACAAATATGTATGGTTAATATAGCTGTCATTCTGTTGACATTTAGACGTCTCAGTGGGTACTACCTGCTATTGAGACAGTTGTATTAAACAAGGACTTTTTCTTTTTACCAACTATTGTGACATTTAGATAGATAACTGTACTGTATAGCCTGTTTAAAAAATAAAAATACATTTGTTTTTTAAACAAAATGTATAAGATTACATCATGACAAACCAAATGTATAAGATGTCAAGAAAGACAAACTTTACACAAGTGTTGGACATATTTTACACAGAAGCAGAAACAAAACTTGTGTAGCCCTGTTGAGCCCCCTGCCTTTGTAATCATATGGGGGGCCACTTTTATCCCCACGCTTTGTTCTGCCCTCATTGTAAGTTAAGGTTTAGGGTTTAGACACATTTCAAGGCTGTGTGACCAATTATATTGCAGTAGCAGTGTAAAAAAAAACATGCAACACATTTCCTTTAGGTCTGATGTAATTATCTTGAATTAAGCAATATTTTCCTGATTTGTTCACTGAGACAATGTAGGATTGTGTGCAAACGCTGTGTCTTCAGCATATTTCACTTATAACTTCCAAACCTCTGTGTTTTCTGTGTAGGAGGACAAGCTGATGGCCCTGATCAAGGCTGCCAACGTCAACGTTGAACCTTTCTGGCCAAGTCTGTTTGCCAAGGTGAGGATGAAACAAACTGCCAAAACACAGCAATCTACACCGTAACATATTGAGTGTTAATTTAACTCCCAACTCAAGAGTTAGAATGCATGAATTGGCCTAACTCTGTGCACATTTCAGCAAGGATAACAGCCGAGCAATCCAATTGACTTCTAGTGCAGTGCTTCTCAACCTTTTCAGGCCGCGACCCCCAAAATAATCATAGTTTAACTGGGACCCCCCGACACGCACTAAGAATTGAGGCATACATTTTGTATAACACGGTTCTACACGGTTCGAGCATGTAGATCAGCTACTTTCACAATTTCTGCCTCTAATAATGGACAATTTGGCCAATGTTTCATTTTTCATTTTAGAGCTATTAAAAAGTCAGTAAATTGTCTCTTTAGAAATGTGCAGCTACCCTCCAGACACTTAAACTTTATGTTGTTTTGTTAAATGTTGAGTGAGGAAAACAATGTTGCACATTAAGTTAATCATCTGGGGACCCCCCAAAATAATTTGGGGACCCCCACAGGTTGAGAACCACTGTTCTAGTGCACTTCACACTTCTAATGTGTGAATCCTCACATATTTTTATCATCCTTCTTCTGATGCCCTTTCTGAATCTTGTGTTTGCAGGCTCTGTCCAGCATTGACATCGGCAGTCTGATCTGCAACGTGGGAGCTGGTGGCGGTGCTGCCCCAGCCGGGGCCCCTGCTGCTGCAGGAGGAGCCGGCGCTGCTGCTGCGCCTGAAGGTAATTCATTATACACGTTTGAAATATGTACACATTTTATAACAATAGTTATAGGATTATAGCCGGGTTGCCAACTAACCGCTGTTTTCTCATGTGGTGTCTCAGGGTAACTGTTTATAGACAGGATTAAGTTGGCAAAGATTAGAACATTCAGATGACGGCGTAGAGACTGCAGCTGTCTATACTTTAATTGTCCAGCTTTTTGTTAGTTGTCAACCTTATCTCCCAGTGCTGCTTCAAAGCACAGTTGGGTTTTTTCCCCCAAAACTGACATGCTTACGCATTGTATTATCAGTCAGAGTTAAAACCATGGGTCACCTGAGAAATTCATTTGATCTGAATGTCTTGGAAAATCATAATGGCATTAGGTGGTATTTTACCCGTGACGTGTTATAACCGATAATACAGCTGGGGCTTTGATTAATAGAAATATAATCTTGGGGATATGACGGCTGGAGTGGAATTAATTTGCTTGTGTATTTGAAGGGACCGGCAAAACGTCAGTAATATAAATGAATAACATTCTGCTTTCCGCATCACATAACTTTGGGCAATAAGTATCTTGTAAATAAAAGTTATTCCTATCACTGAAAGCATGACCTTTATTTTATTCCAGCAAGCCTAAACATTAAACCATGCCTTGTGTAGTTTTATCGCATAAGTTCACCTCCATGAGAAAGTTACCTTCTGTATATAAGTGGTGTGGGTTTATATGAATACTTGGCATACAGAGAAAGTTGTAGCTTTGGAAAAAATGTTTTTTCTAATGGTGAGACTCATAGCGCGCATAATGATCACTAACCTGTCCCCCTTTTTTCTTTTTTTTTTTGATCCAGCTGCCAAAGAGGAAGAGAAGAAAGAAGAGTCTGAGGCCGAGGGGTCTGATGACGACATGGGCTTCGGTCTCTTCGACTAAAATTGTTTTTCTATCAAAACTTTCAAAAGTCAATAAAAATGAAAAACTAAAGTTTTTTGTTTTTGTAAAATATGTTCATGCACATGAAAAAAGTGGAAAAAACCTGCACTTAACTGCCAATGTAATTTTTTATTTGTAAAAGTGCTTACACTTGCATACTAGTTTGATTTCGCAGGGAAACATTCCGCTTTGCAAAGTTCTACTTCTATCATACAAAAGTTTGGAATGAATGAGGTAGAGATGGTCCAACTCAAGTATGGGGTGGTGTTCCACCACAGCTGTATCCTATCCCAAAAATAAATCTGTCAATAATTGAGTACCTGAGACGAATAACAGTCTAAGTCCATATTTTACAATTTTGAGTAGATATTTTTTTGATTTACCAGATTGTAAACCACAAACTAGAAGGTTTTACTCTCTTAAATTCTACCCCCTCATTTTGTTGAATTAGATACTTTTACTAAACTCATATATATTAGGAATTATAAGACACTAGACCTTACCCGTTCGAATATATAGAAGTATGAGGATGTATTTGCTCCACAAGTTTTCTATACCCGTTGGAAGATGAGACACATCACCCGTTGAGAGAGAGAGAGAGGCCAAATTATGCGTGGGGCTACAGATCCCATGGCCTGGAGGAACGGGCCGTAACCCTGACAACAGGCTGTAGAGCTCAGAGTGAAGAAACGCTAAAAAATCGTTAGAATTTGGGAAAAATGAAATTCGGGCTCCGTCATCGTGTGTATAATGCTAATGACCAATGCCATGTTAAATTTGAGATCAGTCGCTGAAGCGAGTGAATAGATAATGCATTTTGTGAGTGACTGACCTCATCTCTAAAATTATATGTAGGATAATACTTATGGAAAGTGGAAAAACAGTATATCTCCAACAGTTTGTGGAAAAACAGTAAATCTCCCAACAGTTTGTGAAACAACAGTATAAGACCGTACAAGCAATATTCAGCAGACAAAGGGAGCAGATAACATTAAAACAGACTGACTATTAAACAAAATGACAGGGTAGTGCATTAACAATTTAACAGATTAAAAATGACTAGTTTGTGGTTTAGTCTGGTAAATCAAAAAATATATATATTCAAAAAAATTCAAATATGGACTTGGACTGTTAATCGTCTCAGGTATTCAATAAGCAAAGGGAGTGGGATGTGGAATATGTTGGGCAGAGGACTGATGAATATATTAATAGAAGTTTTTATAACTATATGACATTTTATACAGATTGATCCAAAAAGCCAGAGGACTGGCATGTTGGTATAGGGGTGTATATTCCAGTTTCATATATAAGGGTTAACCCTAACCCTAAGTGATCGATTGTCAGTATTCACAGCTGAAATAGTGGCGATGATTTTCGCCTTGCAATGGGTTGAAGAAATGAAACCTGCAAGAGAAGTAATATGTTCAGACTCCTATATATGCAGCACTTAAAAGTCTGCATTCAAAACAAACAGATGATTTAATAATGGAAATATTTATGATACTATTAATTGAGAGAAACAACTATGTGTACAATTCTGTTGGGTCCCTGCTTATGCTGGTGTTGTAAAGGCAATGAGGAAGCAGATAAATTGGCTAAAATTAAAAATAAAATGCTCTGGATATAATGAGATTAAAATAGCTTTTGGAAAAGGTGAGGCTAAAGCTTTGATTTAGGCAAGCAGTGAGGGGAACATGGCAGAGGGAGTGGGATAGTAGCTCAAAAGGAAGACAATTTTATAGGACTCAAAAGTCAATTCCGGTTAAAACCTTGTATAGTAAGTGTAGAAGAGAAGAAGTGGTGATGGCTAGGTTGAGACTAGGTCACACAGGATTAAGATAAACTCTAGTTATAATGGGAAAAAGTGAATCTAATATACGTGAGGAGTGGTGTTTTAGAGCATGTACTTCAGTGTAAGAAATATAGAAATGAATGAGAGATGTTCTAGAGAGGCCATGCAATTTAGAAGGATTATTGCGATAAAAGAATACAGTGCTCTAAGGCTTTATTTATTTTTCTTAAAGATACAAGATTAGCCCAATTACGAAGATATAGGTTAATTTCCCTTAATTTGTGATTAGACTGTAATCTGAACTCTGAAGACCCGCATTGATTCACACACTCCGGTACAACAGTAGGTGGCGGTATACACCTATCTGCCATTAAAGAAGAACACTCACTACCCATAATGCAGTGCGAATCTCCGCTTTGAGGTCGTTTGAATCAGGTAAGCGGCAATTTGTTTTACTGTTGTTTTGTATCTAAAACAATAAATACATCTTTAATTTGCATCACAAAATGACGGTAGCAGCCAGGCCATGGTGTTATTAACATGTTGGGGTTTGTACGTTGGGAGGTTGGTGGGTCTGTAAACTCTAAGTTACACTGCTTTTCATTTCGCTAAGCTAAGCTCCACAAATAACACTACAATGCCCTGTGAGCAGTGCCGTGGTAGAAAAACTAAAAAGTACTTGCATTTTCTTTTTTTACTTACGTAAAAGTATCAATACTGCCATGTAGCGATACGTTTTGGCATCAAAATATACTTAAAGTAGCAAAAGTAAAAGTACTGATTACATAGACTGTCCCATTTCACAAGTTTTCAAATCTTTGGAAAATAGCAGAAATACAAGCTCATAGGCTATTTTGGCTGAAGTGGTAAAAATGTTTTGTAGTAATAATAATCTTACTATAAATGCGAGATGTATGTAGAGGATTAGAAGTAAAAAGAAAATACTCAAGTAAAGTAAAAAAAAAATAAAAAAATAGTTACCTCAAAGTTGTTGTAAATGTACACTACTGCTTATGAGCGAGTTTGTTTATAATTATATCAGCTATATTTTTGGCCTTCATTAGTAAATTTGTTATTTATCATATGCATATCTGCCTTTTGTTTGCAAACCCCTAAAGGCAATCAGAAATGTAGTATTTATTTACCAAGCGAACCAAAGGGATGTTTCTCAGAGTGGGTGGGGGGTCCTGCCTGGAGTGGGACCCCAGAGGGGGATCCAGGAGGTGACCAACAGATTGAGGAATTTAAACACTTGAAACTCGTTTTAGTTTATTACAGGGGATTTTCTTATTATTGGGCTATTCAAAAAGTAGCTGATCTAAAAGTTCAAAATGCAACATGTGTTGTGAGCTTGTAGAGCTGCTATTTTTGTAATCCCTGACATTTGGCATTAATTTGGGGTCCTTGACATGAAAAGTAACATCTTGGGTTATATTCTGAATCATTTGCTCTCTTGCAGATCCTGCTATCAACCTACCTCCCAAACAAAAGCCAAAGGCACTTTTAAGAGCCACGTTTATTCTCTCTCTCTCACACACACCCTCTTCCCCTTTCTCTGTGTGTGTGTCTCTGCTACCTTGTTTGTCTTATCTATCTGTTGTCTGTGTTTTTACGCATCACCATGATGAGTGACTCAAAAGGTCCGCTCACGGATCCGGATGAGGGTGTTGATCTAGAACTGAAACGTGTGTTAAAAGAACTTGATGACTTGATTCCACCGAGGTCACAATGGAAGACAGAGACACCCCCACCAAAGAAGCCAAAGGCATCCTCTGACTGGAACACACGAAAATGTCTCTTTGTAGAGAGATGGCGGGCAGAGAAAGCCCGACTGTTGAACGCCGCAGTAGCAAAAGAAAACGTGGCCCCATGCATCTGCGACGAGTGTGCCATCAATCCAGCTGCTGTCCGTTGTCGTGACTGTCAACCACGGCCCTTCCTCTGCGCCGAATGTGACGTCGTCACGCACACCAGATATGTGCTCCACAACAGAGACGCCATGACTGCCGGCTTCTTCCAGCCATTGCCTCCAACCACTTGCATTGTGGATAAGGCTCCTTGCCGTTGTGGTAAGTTCTTGTTTGTCAACATATTTAACTGTGACGCGTTACATTCGTTAGTTTGACCACTTAAATGATGCTTCTTTTTTTCTCTCTCTCTCTTTTTGTCTTACTGCTTGATGTTGAATGCATTTTGAATGCCCCAGATGCAGACATTGAATCTATTTTACATTTCTAAAAAAGAGAAACAAAGTCTCTTCAAGTGGTTCCAGCGATCATGATGTTGTATTTCCCATTGGACACTAATTATCTTAATTCACACACATGGCCCTTTTCAGAGCGCCTTGCACCTGTGCCGCTGCCTGACAACATTTGTAGTTGTCCAAAAGAGGCATTGAGGGTGAAGCCAGGAAAGGCTGTTGCTGTGGTCACAAAGGATGGTAAGAATGAGAAGAGCTTTTTGTCCTTTTGCATCTCTGTAGTATGTACTCAATATCCCTCAAGGTTTGTAGGCCTGTCGCAATTATTACATAATTGTGTAATCACAATTATTTGAGGTCATCGCAATTGTTTTGCATAATCGTCATAATCGTTTCCATGTTGAGGAATATAGTTTCAAACACTTTCAAAAAGTAGTGGGAATAGCAGATCTACAAGCTCACAACATGTCGCATCGCTTTGTAAGCTTGTAGATCGGCTGTTTCCACTATCAATGTTTTTTTTTAAGTATAAAGTTGTCAAACATGTCAGTAATTTATTTTATATTTCGCTTATGTGTCATCTGCCATGTGCAACTTCAAAGCCTACAAGCCAAACAGAACAAAAACACAATTAAATCATTAATTGCAATTATTTTAGTCATAATTAATCGTCATGTAAAATGTCATAATCGTGACAGCCCTAAAGGTTTGTCATAGGCGTGTGTATGAAATCAAATGCATGCCACGCTGCAAAGCTCCTGAAAAATGTTCATGACTTCATGTCAAGTTGAACATTACAGTTGCTGTGTTTTTGTTTTCCTTCTAGGACGATATGATCTCAGCATGCCTGACCTGAGTTGTGAGGCATGCAATGCCACATGGACAGTTGGGGTGGACGAAACGATTTGCAGAAACTACTGGCCTGATACCCTTTATGCCACACTTTATGCCACTGACACTTTTTTGTTATTTGAACAAATGAAGACGTCAGCACCAGGAGTGTCCTGCCAGGCATTTATACGATTTCTGGATCAGCGAGCTGTCCACTTTGGTCGTGTGAGTATTGAACTTATTTAGCCTACAGTGGCCTACATCTGTTTGTCATGTGGGTTGAATTGGCTGCTTTTGTTATTTGTTGCACATTATTAGCTGTTGATTTCCTTATTTTGAAATAGACTGGGAAGATCTCAACGGATGGCTTCCAGAAAAGCTTTTCTGAGTGGGAAGCCGTGCAGTATGAGCCGGAAAACCACTGCAAGCAGACACGGACAACCACAAAGAAATCCTCAACACTGCAACAGAAGGGCACAGCGCACGTCCCTGATCAAGACTTCATTCAAATGTCTCCTTAATCCACAGAGTATGTTTATTCCTTGTGTCAGTTATCACCAGCCAATCAAACGATACGATTTGAAAGCCAGGTGGCGGGATTTGGCTGAACAAAACGCACTCGCTTTGCGAGTCCCCCCCTCTCCCTTGAACCTGGTGATTAATCATTATAATCACAGAATGTAATATTCTCCATCTTATTAAAAATCACACCCGTGTGAACTGAGCGGTGGTCTACCCCCCTCCCCCGTGTGTGTGTGTGTGTGTGTGTGTGTGTGTGTGTGTGTGTGTGTGTGTGTGTGTGTGTGTGTGTGTGTGTGTGTGTGTGTGTGTGTGTGTGTGTGTGTGTGTGTGTGTGTGTGTGTGTGTGTGTGTGTGTGTGTGTGTGTGTGTGTGTGTGTGTGTGTGTGTGTGTGTGTGTGTGTGTGTGTGTGTGTGTGTGTGTGTGTGTGTGTGTGCGCGCGCGCGCGCGCCTGGTCTGGACATACAGACACACACACACGGACGGACGCATACACACACGGCCACGTATAGGAGACGGTGTAACCACCGCTCAAAAAGACAATATGCCTACATAAAAAGGAAACTGGGATGGTTTGTTTATGCTGTCTACCTAGGCTCTTTACACAAATGGGGACGAATCTGTGCAAAAGGTGTCGCTGTCAAATGTGATGTGTAGATTCAGATGGATTGTTGATTGGATATCTTTCATCAAAAATGAGCCAGGGAGTACGGTAATGCATGAGCATGTGAAAAGTTATGATGGCACAAATTAGCCGTCACTGAATTAATACAGTAGAATTTGTTTCTACTGTATTGAAGTATAATAACGAAAGTTATTGTTAAGTTAGTGATGGTGGGACCCAGACTATGCAATATATTATTTTCTTTTGATTCTGTATTGTCCTGTATTCTTTGAAAATGTATGAGAAATTGTATTAAAAAAGGAACAGGCTGTAGTAACTTCATACATTATTTAGTCAGCCAATCAATTAGATGGCTTATTGATGTGGTAACTGTTACTGTTATGAGCTGAGTTTTCTGTACAAGACAGACCCAGTTGATGCTCAAGTCAAAAACATGTTTTATAGTGAAATGGACAATAACAGAACAGGTAATGAAAAGCTTATGAATCAGTACGATTACAATATATCAATTTTGACTTTACTACAAGCAGTGGAGTGAACTGATCACTACAGTTACAGATCTGATAACATTAATCACACGTGGTGGTGTGTTATATTTGTTTTTACATGACATGAGCAGTATTAAAGTATCCTCGTATTAAGGCTATTCCTGCTTTTGACACAAGAGGGCGGTTAATTTTATGAAGCTGAAGTCAAGCAAGCTCATTCAGAGTGACAGCCAGAGAAGTACAAGGGTTGCCAAACGTCCCTTGAGATATGTGTGTCGTGTACAGGTGCGTGTGTGCATGCATGTGTGAGAGAGAGCTAAATAGAGAAGGGAAGGGAGGGGGTGCAGACTGAAGAGACTTGAGGTGAACTACTCCTTTAAGGCTTATAGGGCTGAGGAAACAGACCTGCCTACACCAGTGGTTCTTAAACATTTTTGTCAAGGTTAAAGATTTGACTTAAACTGATTTTGATGCCATATTAACTCATTTAGCTAGGGAGTGGGACCCCTGGCCTGGAGGCTGGGGGTGGGTTCCCGGATAAAGTTGAGAAGCTTTATCGGCTGAGGGGCTTCTCCATCATATAGACCTATTGAACTGTAGGCCTACACGATAAGTTATACTTACACAAAAGCCAGACTAATGTCAAACATTTAAAATAATTTAACATTAGACCATTTAGAACTATCCGAAATGTATTATTCATAATAAATAATTTACAATTTCTTATAATTGAAAATCAAACCTCGGTTCGAAGTGGAGCTGTGTGTGTGTGTGTGTGTGTGTGAGCAGCGCGCCCGCGAAAAAATAATAGGCCTAATATTTTTTATCATTTTTTAATACATTTTATAATGGAAATATGTATATATATATATATATATATACAGTATATAAAATATATATATATATAAATGAATAAATAAAAAACGACAACAACAGGCAACATATTTTTGCTATGTTTGAAAAATAATAGGCCTAATATTTTTTATAATTTTTTAATCCATTTTATAATGGAAATATCTATATATAAATACAAATATATATATAAATGAATAAATAAAAAACTACAACAACAGGCAACGTATTTTTGCTATGTTTGATTTGTTCTTTTCTTATTTAAATTAAAAAATGAAAACTTCCCCATGGGGGGCTGGAACACCTGCAGCACCCCTAGTTCCCACGCACTGGCAGAGTCCTGCACAGTGGCCACTGTGCCAAATTCACTTTCACTTTCAGCGTGTGGATGCTCGGAAGCAAAGAAAGTCACCACAGTTTGATTTGATCATTCCTTAGTCAATTATGAATGGATTTCAAAAATTAAAACGTCTCCATATTGCTTGGGAAGTCTACTTCGCAGAGAAACCGTGGCATTTGCGATTCGCTAATCGCAGGATTTCGCATCGCGATTTCGGTTTGAAAATGATTAAGTGTGTGTGTGTGTGTGTGTGTGCGTGCGTGTGCGTGCGTGTGTCGCGCATGCGCAGATCCTGTTCAAACTCAACGGGACAACGCTCACGCGTGTATGTGTCTCCCGTAGGAAGTGAGGCCGATCGCCCCCCGCTACCCCCGCCTCCCCGTTCTTTGCTCCCAGACCACGCCCCCGACCGTCGCGATTGGCCGGCTGTACTCTGCTGTACTTCCTGGCCATGTCCTGTTACTGTTGTTGTCGCGTCGCACTAGTGCTGTCACGCGTAGAAGGATGTTTGTACTTTTTAGTCCCACACTGCTCCCACTGCATTGATGAAGTGATCACTCAGGAGAGCACTTCACACAGTACAATTTATGTATTTAGCAGGGGTATTCAAACGTCTCCACGTATGAGATGTGAAAATACTTTTCGCTGTACTGTACTGTACTTGTACTGTACACTGACAATAAATTGAATCTCATCTCTCTCAAACATCCTTCTACGCGTGACAGCACTAGTGCGACGCGACAACAACAGTAACAGGACATGGCCAGGAAGTACAGCAGAGTACAGCCGGCCAATCGCGACGGTCGGGGGCGTGGTCTGGGAGCAAAGAACGGGGAGGCGGGGGTAGCGGGGGGGCGATCGGCCTCACTTCCTACGGGAGACACATACACGCAACGCTCACTGCGTGTATGTGTCTCCCGTAGGAAGTGAGGCCGATCGCCCCCCGCTACCCCCGCCTCACCGTTCTTTGCTCCCAGACCACGCCCCCGACCGTCGCGATTGGCCGGCTGTACTCTGCTGTACTTCCTGGCCATGTCCTGTTACTGTTGTTGTCGCGTCGCACTAGTGCTGTCACGCGTAGAAGGATGTTTGAGAGAGATGAGATTCAATTTATTGTCAGTGTACAGTACAAGTACAGTACAGTACAGTACAGTACAGCGAAAAGTATTTTCACATCTCATACGTGGAGACGTTTGAATACGCGGAGACGTTTGGACTTTTGGAAAAATGAAAATGCGCGTGATTTACAACGCTGCCGACCGACCGATGACAATATTGTTGTTGGACCGTCGCTAAATACCATCTAATGATGTAAAGTTCGATTACTGTACCACATGAATAGCGTGGCATTACTGCCCACAGAAAAGCAGTGTGACTGCAGGTTTGGGAAGAGAGGGAGAGGGGGAAAAACGTCTGGAGACTGATGCTTTAGTCTAAAGTAGCCAGCGTGGAATCAGACTATTTTGAGTTCATTTTATTATTGTTATTGTTATTATTATTATGTTTGGGAAGAGAGGGGGGGGGGGGAGTAGCCAGCGTGGAATCAGGCTATTTTAGTTATTTTGTTATTATTATCATTTTTGTTATTATTATCAGCCTAGTATATACATAGAGATGATTAATGAGGTGTTATAGTGATGCTAATTCTACACCACCTGAAAGGTAGATATATGAGCCATCAGAATTCCATCCATTCCTCCTCCTCCTACATTTATTCTATAGGCCTATTGTCTGCATGACATCATTGTTAGTAGAGATGCTTGATGAGGCGTTACATTAGATCAGACAAATATACTTCAAAAGGTAAAGGTACATAATGTTCGAAAATAGCAGATCTACAAGCTCACAACGCGTCGTTGCAACCCCTGCTAAATACATAAATTGTACTGTGTGAAGTGCTCTCCTGAGTGATCACTTCATCAATGCAGTGGGAGCAGTGTGGGACTAAAAAGTACTAGAATAGTATACATTGTTTATATAGTATACAAACATAAATGAGGGGACATTAGTTCAGTTTTGATACACTTTAATGTAAAATTCACAGTAAAAATGAATGTGCAGTTACAACTGTTATACCAGGGCAGTGCAACAAAAAGTTTCAACTTCAAATAAAGTGGCAGTAAAAGTTAAAATGAATGTGCAGTTACAACTGTTATACCAGGGCAGTGGAATACAAATGACAAATATACAATAAAAAGGTGTATTTAGCAGTATCTTCAGCAGCAGTGTCACAATGTGAAAATGAAGCAGAAAAGGCAGGCAGAATAATTCACTCATATTCACTTGTAATTCAGACTCCACATCCTTTCTGTGGGCAGTAATGCCACGCTATTCATGTGGTACAGTAATCGAACTTTACATCATTAGATGGTATTTAGCGACGGTCCAACAACAATATTGTCAACGGTCGGTCGGCAGCGTTGTAGGTCCGGGTACTAACGTATAATTTGTTTTTCTCTTCAAAATAAAACTCGAAAAAGGCCAAATTCCCATTTTTAACTTTAAAATGTAAAATGAAAAACAGAAAACAGGACCATAGACCGTTTTTCTAAATGTCTGTAAACATTGGAAATCAGGTGGAACAAGTTGAAAAAACGCTCTGTTTTCCTTTAAAGCCATTTGTGTTTTCTTAATTTCCCTTCAAAAACAGAAAACAGAAAACAGAACACTGGACCCAGACGGCTTGTTCCATAGTTCGCTTTGATTCACCGTCATTGTCAATGAAACCAACCAAAAGGACGTGGCGGAGGACCTTCAAAATAAAAGTCACGCCAGCTGAGCTACCAGTCCAAGCGCCAACGACTTGCTGCGTGTCTCTCTCCCATGAGTCCCATTTTCTGTCAGTCTACTCTCCTATCAATAAAGCTATAAAAGCCCCCAAATAAAATAAAAATAAAAGTCACAGGATTTTACTGTCAGGAAACTTTGCCAATTAATTGGTTGCCTGTAGCTTCAGATGAAACAAACGTGTTTAGGCCTATGTGATATATTGCTATATAGTTATATTATTTTAAGAGCCATATTAATTAATAATTAGGTGGGGAATTGTAGGCTTAACCTATTGCAGTATGCCAGTGGTTCTCAACCTGTGGGTCGAGACCCCCTGGGGGAGGGGGGGGTCCCCAAATTATTTCGGGGGGTCCCCAGATGATTAACCTAATTGTTTTTCTCTCTCAAGAAACCAACATAAAGTTTAAGTGTGAAGCGGGTTTATAAAATGACAATACCTCTAAAATGTCAAATTAAACATTGGCCAAACTGTCAAATATTAGAAAATTAGAAATTGTGAATATAGCCGATTTACATGCTCACTGATCATGTAGATCTGCTATTTTCACAATAGAACTGTGTTATACAAAATGTAATGCTTCAACTCTTAGTGCTCATCAGGGTGGGGGGGTCCCCAGTGAAAATATGATTATTTTGGGGGTTGTGGCCTGAAAAGGTTGAGAACCACTTAATTATGCAATATAGGCCTACCTTTCCCCTTTTAATTGCTCTCCTTTTTGGGTAGGTAGGTCATATGCAATTTACTCATGACCTACCTACCCAAAACATCTAGTAAAAGTCAGCAGCAAAGGCTCCCATAACCCACCTTAAAGGTCATATTTGGCATGTTTATGTATAGGCTATATAAGACACCCTAAGGGCGAAAAGCGCCCTCGCCCTAAAGGGTGAGGTCGCACAAAACGGAATTAATTTGCAAGTGTGATTCGAGTTGCGGTTGGTTGTTTAAATTGGACAAAATGTGGACAAAATATTTTCCAAAATATGGATATGATGTCCATATATCAGGGATCTCCATATGGGCAGGTCAGCTATAGACATTGAGGCATTTGTAAATTAATTCTGTCTTGGCCATATATGGAGCTTCCATATATGGGCATTGCCAAATATGGGTCAACAATGTGATGTCACAACAGGTCAGCTATAGACATTGAGGCGTTAAGCTGCCTTATGCACACACACACACACACACACACACACACACACACACACACACACACACACACACACACACACACACACACACACACACACACACACACACACACACACACACACACACACACTCTCTCTCTCACACACACACACACACACACACACACACACACACACACACACACACACACACACACACACACACACACACACCACCACTCACTTCACACTTTTTATTTTATTTATTTTTTAAATAGAGATAAAGATGGATGGATGGGGGACGGACAGACAGACAGACAGACAGACAGACAGACAGACAGACAGACAGACAGACAGACAGACAGACAGACAGACAGACACTTGGAGAGGTGGGAACCTGGACATCTAGGAACTAGGGACATGTGGGCACTAGGGACATGTGGGCACTTGGAGATGTGGGCACCTGGACAACCTGGTATCTAGGGACATGTGGGCAATTGGAGAGGTGGACACCTGGACAACTGGGTACTAGGGACACGTGGGCACTAGGGACATGTGGGAAGTTGGAGAGGTGGGCACCTGGACAACTGGGTACTAGGGACATTCAAACGTTTCACTTTTCAAATGTTCTGTAGAAGTTAATCATGTTCATTGTGTCACATGATAAATGTTTTGCACTTATACATAGGACTTTTCCAAACATCATGAAAGCAGAAAAACATTGTGAAGCATTGATCAATGACAAAACTTCGCATTTAACGGTAGAGGTATAGATTTTAAATGTAATTTAAAGGTAGGCCTATAAAGGGCCATTCACACTGAGCAGTAGCAATATAAGTATATAACAATAAAAAATATAGTTTTTAAATCGTTCTAAGCCAAGTGGATATGGCAGTGTTATCACCAACTATATAAAAAAAAAAAATATATATATATATATATATATATATACAATGGTGAAAATATAGTTATAGTTATCTTTATAGTTATGTGCCCAGTGGGAAAGGCGCTTAAGCGCGATTATAATTGTGACCGTACGGAGCATTTACTATCAAACCCGTCAGAACCTTGACCGTCAGTGGGTAAGTAGGTAGGTAACACCTCAATGTCTATATCCGACCTGTTGTGACATCACATCGTTGACTCATTACCAAGGCAGCTTAACGCCTCGATGTCTATAGCTGACCTGTTGTGACATCACATTGTTGACCCATATTTGGCAATGTCCATATATGGATGCTCCATATATGGCCAAGACAGAATTCATTTACAAATGCCTCAATGTCTATAGCTGTCTGACCTGCCCATATGTCTGACCTGCCCATATGGAGATCCCTGATGTCATAAATATATAAGCCCATAGCTTGGCTCATATGGACGTCAGTCATATCCATATTCGGGAAAATATTTTGTCCACATTTTGTCCAACTTGAACAACGAATCGCAACTCGAATAACACTTGAAATGAATTGAATGAATTCTGTCCTGTGCAAATTCCGTCCTGTGCGAGCTCACCCTTTAGGGCCAGGGCACTTTTCGCCCTTAGGGCGTCTTACTGTATAGCCTATATATAAACATACCAAAGATGACCTTTAAGGTGGGTTATGGGGGCCTTTGCTGCTGACTTTTACTAGATGTATTTGGGTAGGTAGGTCATAAGTAAATTGAAATTGCATAATGACCTACCTACCCAAAAAGGAGAGCAATTAAAAGGGGAGTGGTAAGCCTATATGTATATTGCATAATGCAGTGGTTCTCAGTCAACCTTTTCAGGCCGCCACCCCCAAAATAATCATATTTTCACTGGGGACCCCCCCACCCTGACGAGCACTAAGAGTTGAAGCATTACATTTTGTATAACACAGTTCTATTGTGAAAATAGCAGATCTACATGATCAGTGAGCATGTAAATCGGCTATATTCACAATTTCTAATTTTCTAATATTTGACAGTTTGGCCAATGTGTAATTTGTCATTTTAGAGGTATTAGAAAGTCCTTAAATTGTCACTTTATAAACCCGCTTTACACTTAAACTTTATGTTGGTTTGTTGAGAGAGAAAAACAATTAGGTTAATCATCTGGGGACCCCCCAAAATAATTTGGGGACCCCCCTGGGGGTCTCGACCCACAGGTTGAGAACCACTGGCATAATGCAATAGGTTAAGCCTACAATTCCCCACCTAATTATTAATTAATATGGCTCTTAAAATAATATAACTATATATGGGTCAGTGACGTGACGCCCCAAAAAATGTGTTTTTAAAAAAACTTTAAATTGCAGGCATAAAAGTTATTTACTTTTGTTCTACTCACTCTCAACCTTATGGAAATACATTTTGTTTTTAGATATTTTATTGGAATCAGACTTTATTCAGCAGTTTGTTGTACTTGTGCCTAAAATCGTCATATGGTGTGACATGAAAATAATTGTTCATAAAATGAAAATGGAGTACATCTTTCTTAAGTTACTCACTTTATCAAAGTCCTTTATCATAACTAACCAGTGATCCACTATAGTTTTTTGAAAATTAATTATATCTGTATATTTTTTTCATAATCGACACTCTGTGTGAGGCCCATGTTCATGATCTTACAACATATTTTAAATGTATTCTGTCAAAACTTTCTCTAAAATTACACAAATATTTGTGACTCTTCCTGATAATATTCTCTATGTAATCCATAAACATTTTTTGGGTTTAATCATTAATAAAGGTATGATTTTTCACTATTTGGAATGTCACACCAAATGATTTAGTGTCACACCGTATGATCATATCTTCATGTGTCAAAGCAAACTGTGTTTTAACCTACCTATTAGTGAGTACTGAACTTTACTGATTGATTAAACAATTACCCAGGATAACATGGCCTTAATATTTCTGAACAGGATATTATTGTAGGGCTTTAACATGGGATAAGAAAGAATTGTAGTAGTAGATGGATGATGAGGATGTGCACAGGAATGCTACGCACACCTAAGTCTTCTGCCGGCCCACGGCAGAAGGATCCTAAAGAGACAATAAGGCGCATAGCCACACTTGGAGCCAAGGCAACATTTTATTAACACCAATTAGTGGAAACAGAACTCAGCATTCAGGTAAATTGCTTTTTTCCGAAGTCTCCTGAACTTGAACACAGCATTTTGTGTTGAACAAATGTAATTAGGAATCATGACATTACACTACATCTCCACTAGCTAAAGAGTGCTGGGTTGCGCAACTCCGAAAATAGCTGATCTACAAGCTCTCGCAGCACAACGTGTTGAGAGCTTGTAGATCAGCTATTTTCGCTAGTTTTGTCTCGGGTCCAACCTTAACACTGTCCACTGTCCAGTCCAGTGAGTGAAAGTACAAAAGTATTAGATCAGATTAGATTATACATTTAGACTGTATTGTACATCAGCCAGTCGTATTTGGTGAGGGTAGCAAACCGGCTGCCTTGTTGCGGTTCTGCTATGCCACAGACAACCTCCTGCTCTTCGTAGAAAATGCAGTCTTGCCCCTTTGGCTCCTCTCTCCTTGCTGGGTCATTGTTTAGTTTCTCCCTGTACTTTCTCGTTCTCTCAGCACTTGTCATTTTCCAGCTGACAAAAGAAAATGGAATGTATAGTTTAAGACAAAGAGAAAATATTGTTTAGATTGAAACAATATGTTAAGGTTTCTGTGAAGGGGTTTCTGCTCTGTCTGATGAATTTGAAGTATCACTGAATGAAGCTAAATTACATTTTATGTAAAAATGTTTAAAACAAATGTTTAAATGTACAAAAGAAACATGGAACTTTGTTATTTATTGTTATATCTGTAGTTAAATACAGTATAAATCATATGGTGTGACAATCAAGTCATATGGCGTGACAAGCAGACATGTCACACCATTATGATTAAGTGTCACACCATATTACGTTTTCTGCATTTAGGTTTACCTTGAGGCTACTATGTACACATTAGCATGCTAACAGCATGCTAGCTATAACAAAGCAACCTAGATTTACATGGAAATATGACCAAAACTTCAAATAACTTAAGCTTTTTTTAATGAAAAGGTGTCACACCAACAGACATCCAAAGTGGTGAGTTTGTCAAAGTTTCAACAAGATGGCATTTCATGAAAATGTTAAAATCATAACTCACCTCAGACACCTGTCTTGCAGTTGTGCTGGGAGTGCTGAATAGCCTTACAGAAGAAGGACCTCTCTAGCCAATAGGTGTCCAAATAATTGCCTGTTTAATTTGTCCAAACTAGTGTCACACCAAATGATTTTGGTTTGGGGGACAAAATGTTTTTGATCAGAAATGACTGAAAACATTATGCTTTGACTTTGAAAAGATATAGGCTCACAAATAGACATTTTTTTTAGCCTAAATTCATTTTCAAATGATTTTTAGCAATTCTTTTTCTTAGTTTTATTCAAGTTCCCACTTTGAGAAACAAGGTCAGGACAGTCACACCATATGAGTTTTGCCATGTTTGGTTGAAAATTCTGAAGAAATGAGGAATGAAATGTTTTAATCTTGAGTAAGTTCACATAAAGCTTAATGTCCTGCACAATATTCAGAAGGTTTTTGACAAATATATTTTTTATTTATACATGTTTGACACCGAGGACAGCGAAAACGTTACGTCACGTCACCCACCCACATATAGCTATATATCACACAAACACGTTTGCTTCATCTGAAGCTACCCTATGGAAGCTACAGGCAACCAATTAATTGGCAAAGTATCCTGACAGTAAAATCCTCAAACATGTGACTTTTATTTTTATTTTATTTGGGGGCTTTTATAGCTTTATTGATAGGAGAGTAGACTGACAGAAAATGGGAGAAAGACACGCAGCAAAAGTCGTTGGCGCTTGGACTGGTAGCTCAGCTGGCGTGACTTTTATTTTGAAGGTCCTCCGCCACGTCCTTTTGGTTGGTTTCATTGACAATGACGGTGAATCAAAGCGAACTATGGAACAAGCCGTCTGTTGCACTTGACTTTGAGTGCAGGTGGATAATATAACAACGGAACACGGGGGTCAGTGTTCTGTTTTCTGTTTTCTGTTTTTGAAGGGAAATTAAGAAAACACAAATGGCTTTAAAGAAAAACAGAGCGTTTTTCAACTTGGTTCCACCTGATTTCCAATGTTTACAGACATTTAGAAAAACGGTCTATGGTCCTGTTTTCTGTTTTTCATTTTACATTTTAAAGTTAAAAATGGGAATTTGGCCTTTTTCGAGTTTTATTTTGAAGAGAAAAACAAATTATACGTTAGTACCCGGACCGTTGTAGGTCCGTAGGCCCTTAGGGTGTCTTATATAGCCTATACATAAACATGCCAAATATGACCTTTAAGGTGGGTTATGGGAGCCTTTGCTGCTGACTTTTACTAGATGTTTTGGGTAGGTAGGTCATGAGTAAATTGCATATGACCTACCTACCCAAAAAGGAGAGCAATTAAAAGGGGAAAGGTAGGCCTATATTGCATAATTAAGTGGTTCTCAACCTTTTCAGGCCACAACCCCCAAAATAATCATATTTTCACTGGGGACCCCCCCACCCTGATGAGCACTAAGAGTTGAAGCATTACATTTTGTATAACACAGTTCTATTGTGAAAATAGCAGATCTACATGATCAGTGAGCATGTAAATCGGCTATATTCACAATTTCTAATTTTCTAATATTTGACAGTTTGGCCAATGTTTAATTTGACATTTTAGAGGTATTGTCATTTTATAAACCCGCTTCACACTTAAACTTTATGTTGGTTTCTTGAGAGAGAAAAACAATTAGGTTAATCATCTGGGGACCCCCCGAAATAATTTGGGGACCCCCCCCCCTCCCCCAGGGGGTCTCGACCCACAGGTTGAGAACCACTGGCATACTGCAATAGGTTAAGCCTACAATTCCCCACCTAATTATTAATTAATATGGCTCTTAAAATAATATAACTATATAGCAATATATCACATAGGCCTAAACACGTTTGTTTCATCTGAAGCTACAGGCAACCAATTAATTGGCAAAGTTTCCTGACAGTAAAATCCTGTGACTTTTATTTTTATTTTATTTGGGGGCTTTTATAGCTTTATTGATAGGAGAGTAGACTGACAGAAAATGGGACTCATGGGAGAGAGACACGCAGCAAGTCGTTGGCGCTTGGACTGGTAGCTCAGCTGGCGTGACTTTTATTTTGAAGGTCCTCCGCCACGTCCTTTTGGTTGGTTTCATTGACAATGACGGTGAATCAAAGCGAACTATGGAACAAGCCGTCTGGGTCCAGTGTTCTGTTTTCTGTTTTCTGTTTTTGAAGGGAAATTAAGAAAACACAAATGGCTTTAAAGGAAAACAGAGCGTTTTTTCAACTTGTTCCACCTGATTTCCAATGTTTACAGACATTTAGAAAAACGGTCTATGGTCCTGTTTTCTGTTTTTCATTTTACATTTTAAAGTTAAAAATGGGAATTTGGCCTTTTTCGAGTTTTATTTTGAAGAGAAAAACAAATTATACGTTAGTACCCGGACCGTTGTAAATCACGCGCATTTTCATTTTTCCAAAAGTCCAAACGTCTCCGCGTATTCAAACGTCTCCACGTATGAGATGTGAAAATACTTTTCGCTGTACTGTACTGTACTGTACTGTACTTGTAGGGGAGAGCGGGGTAAACTGAGACACTTTTTACATTTTCTCCCCTAGAGGCGAACTAAAAGATATATCAGTAAAAATATACACATTTCCCAGTAATTTGGGATGTTTCCTAACAATGGAAGTTATCAGAACATATTCAAGACAAAAGGCAGAGAAAATATGATTGTTTTAAAAAAAGTGGTCTTGTGTCTCAGTTTACCCCAGGACCGGGGTAAACTGAGACAGACCAGAGAAATCAACGGGGTAAAGTGATCCACTCACTTTTTTCACTTTAAAACTACCATAAAAACACAAAAACCCGGTTAACCGGGTTAAATATGCGCAATACAAAAATGTACATAGCAGACATTCTTTTAATAGGCTTTGTCCTGTCATTTCCACCCATGTGTCAAATAATGTGACACATGGGCAGAAGGAAAAAACTAAAAACCCTATAAAAAATGTATAGAAGGGTTTACCAAACTTTCCTCAGTTGATCCTTATGTAATTCTTCCTGTAGAATCTATTTCTGCAAAGTATATTGTTGTATTGTGCATAACTAATGAAATAATTCGCATATTTAGTCAAATATGCTAATTATCTCATTAATTATGCACAATACAAAGAAATATATATCAAAAATGGATTCTACAGGGGAAAATACATAAGAATCAATTGAGACTAGTTTGGTACACCCTTTAATTAGGTTTTTACAGCTTTCTCCCTGTCTTTCATGTTAAGGATAGTCTCACTTTACCCCGAAGCAATTGTCTCACTTTACCCCACAGCCACATTTTGGGAAAAGGGATATTTTTATCAATTCAGGGTAATCTTCAGCTAGCATCTATCACATGGATTTATAAGTTGGTAGTTCATCAACATGTATGATATAAAATGTTCTCCCTGCATCAATTTGCTTTGACACAACAGCTGATTATGTTGACAGCAAGAAAATTTACTTTTACATGCAAAAAACACATTTTTGTGAAAAAAGCATGTTTTCTACAGCACTATCAGGTCTCTCTTTTCATGACAAGTGGGAAATTCAAGGGGCTTGAAAATATAATGGTCACATGGCCACAAATGTGTTCCATTGCCAAGATAAATGGAGCGTCTCAGTTTACCCGGTGTCTCAGTTTACCCCGCTCTCCCCCTACTGTACACTGACAATAAATTGAATCTCATCTCTCTCAAACATCCTTCTACGCGTGACAGCACTAGTGCGACGCGACAACAACAGTAACAGGACATGGCCAGGAAGTACAGCAGAGTACAGCCGGCCAATCGCGACGGTCGGGGGCGTGGTCTGGGAGCAAAGAACGGGGAGGCGGGGGTAGCGGGGGGCGATCGGCCTCACTTCCTACGGGAGACACATACACGCATTCTCACTTGTGAGACTGGACACACATTCCTGCCCATAGCGGAGCTCTGTTCCACACAGCTCCAAAAATTGACTATTCTATGCTTCTATTGATCTGTTTAGCAGTATATGATAATGTGTAGCGGCAATGGTGATTTTTCACTTTGTTGGGTGATCAAGACAGCTTTGGAAAACGTTGTTCACAACCGATTTAATTATTTTTGATTAATTTAAGAGCAGAGCCATCGCTTCAAGATGGCACCATCTAGTGGTGATTCCAAATATCTAAAAGCAGTGTTTCTCAAAGTGGATTCCAGGGACTCTGTGGGTTCCTTAGGGCGGGGGGTTCTAAATTGACCCATACGAAGTCTGTAACTCTGACAGTGTACAAATGGAACCAAATGAACCCTAACGGGTCCATTTGTTTCCATTTGTACACTGTCAGAGTAAAGGGGAGACCTTGAAATTTGCCAAAGGCGGAACGAAAGTGTCTCTGGCTTGGCTCAGCAATCACATTCTAGTCGGATTCCTTAGCGTTACACACACCTTGGTCCGCGGGCTCAGATAAACACACCTGCACTGCGCATCTTACCAGAAACTACACGTTGTGAGACAGTCAAGGTAAAAACTACATAAAGTCTATCAAGAAAGTAAATCTTCTGTTCTGGTTGTGCAGTTGTTGACGCAAACATACATGTTACTTTGGACACCGTGTGTCTGTCATCGTCGTTGCGTTCCTTGAAGTTTTAAGAAAAGTGTCTTCTCGTTCTGTCTCTGTTTAGTTGACTTGATTTGATGAAGTTAGGTTTTAATTTGCTAATATAAGCTATAGTTGTGGAATAAGTAAGTGCAACGGCTACCACGACTGCACAACACAAATTAATAATAAAGCAAACCAGGATATTTATATTCTGGGATGATGAGTTGTTAGTGTAATTTATCTATTCTGCATCTAGTTTAAGGCAAGACCCAAATTCAGAGTGAACAAACTCAAATCTTTGCTTCTGGGGTCCCTGGAAGAAAATATTTTGAGATGGTGGTCCGCAGCCTAATGCATATAATTTTGGGGGTCCTTGATATGACAAGGTTTGAGAAGCACCACCGATAGGATATAGGAACATGAGTTCTGTTAGGACTTAAAATACATTTTGTAGAATCGGCCTATATCAGTGGTTCTCAAACTTTGTAATGATATGTACTTATTGGCCGCGGACCCCCATCTCAAAATATTTAGTCCCAGGGTCCTTGGAAGCCCCAGTCTTTAATAATGCAATGTCCTGCTGCCTCTTGCATTACGTGCAATTTAGAACCAGGTGGTACACAGGACCATTGAGTGATTTTCCACCTGTGCTTCCAAACTCCAGAAGACCTAGAAAACATAATCAACTGAACTGAATGTCTTGACATGAAGTAGCTTGTAACATGTCTACGGTGGGTTTGTATGAAACAAACACAGAAAGAGAGCTTTCCATACAGCCTCAATATTGGTGAGTGCTTGATACAATCAAATGGCAAAAAAAAAAAAATATATATATATATATATATATATATATATATATATTTTTTTTTTTTTTTTTTTTTTGATGCATTGGCTGCCTAGGGTAGGTATATTGCAACCCTAGATTCAACAGATTAAAAAAAATCTAGTGTTGCAATTTGTCTGTTGCATCTAGTTTTTGATTATTGTTTGCTTGTTTCGACCCAATTGTCTGTCAGCAAAATAACTAAGATATTTTGCAGCTATAATTGGAAAGCTTGAATTATTTCTATCTGCAAAGTGTTTGTTTCATAAAGATCCACAAAGACATGTTATGAGCTACTTTCTGTCAATAAAATTCTGTGCTTGTGATTATGTTTGGAGTTGGGAAGTGCTCGTTGGAAATCACTGAGCCATCCTGTGAACCACCTGTTTTAAAATGTCACATAATGGAGGAGGCAGCAGGACGTTGCGTTTTAGAGAACAAGTGCTTCCAATCTCCAACACGGAATTGATTTATTCTGGAATGTATTGACAGAAAGTCACTCATAACAAGTCTATGGTGGATTTCTGTGAAACAAACACTTTGCAGATATAAAGAGGATAATTCAAGCTTTCAGTACAGATGCAATGTTGTTGAGTTTAACTTTGTTTAATTCAATCAGATAGATTTCTGTTTTTTATATGGGCTGTCTTTGTGTTTTTAGAATGAACCTGTTGACTTGAGAGAGCTGAGGAGAGCACCACAGAACCTTGTCAGTTGGAGAGACTGAGAGCAGGAAGGAGGGTCACGATGAAGGCCCCAAGCACTGGAAGAACAGGTTTGTAATGCTGCTTGTAAAGCATTCTAAACGGCTAGTTCTATTCCTTGATTCTTCTGATTGGCAGGTTTACCTTAATTGCTGTGCTATAATGAGACTATAACCCCTACCTTGAATCAGTTTATATCAGGGGTCAGCAACCTTTTTGAAATGAAGTGCCATGTATTTATTTTCTATATTATAGTCAGTGTGCCATGTCAACATCAATTTTAATGATACGCCATCAAACATTCTGACATATTTTGGTTGTCAGGACGTTATCACAATCATTAGACTCTCCCCGACTCCCTCCCCAGTCAAAGTTCAGAATTTTAATGAACGTAGAATTATGTGCAGGATCTAATTTGCTGCAAATAAGGTGACTTAATTTAATTGACCACGTTTAAAACAACATTTGATTTTAAAATAAAAATCCTCTCTCTCACACGTCTGCCAATGTGCCAGTGATCACCCTCCCCTGTGCCAATGTTGACACCCGTGCCTAATGCCTCATTCACACTACAGATATATAGTTGAACATTTTGCTTGGTAATTCAATGTAATCTCAATGGAAACCAGCTTTAAAGATGCAGGAGATGCTCCAAACAAAGCTTTGAAAGCTTTAAAGCTGGTTTCCATTGAGATTACATTGAATTACCAAGCTAAATGTTCAACTATATATCTGTAGTGTGAATGAGGCATTAGGTTGCCTACCCCTGGTTTATATCAAACCCAGGCGCGTTATTTCTTTCCGCAGTGTTCCACAGTGCACCACCTGTGTTGTTGGCAGAAAAGCTGGGAACTACTTTCTTGTAGCAGGGAACTTTCTTGCAGACCTTGTAGTGAATTATTAGTGAAATAGAACAGTTTTAATTGGTACATGTCTATGATTTTTCATGTTGCCATATTGTAACTGTTTTAGAAAAGCAATAAGCCACGCAAGGCATGTGGTTACCTGTGTTTTATAACGGCTGAGAAGGTTGGAGACCCCCTCGTGTCTCACCACGCCTCTCAGCCGTTATAAAATCCCAGGTAACCACATGCCTCAGGCTCCTGTGGCTTATTGCTTCAATGTATTATGGTTTCTCCATGTTTTCACTGTCAGAGCTGGTTATACAATTATAATACTAGTGGTTCTCAAACGTTCATTTCAAGGACCAAATGGGCCCTCAAGGGTCCATTTGGTTTCATTTGAACACTCTCAGAGTTACTGACTTTGGAACCCCCTATAGGAAACGTTAAAGGGAACTGTTAAGGAATCGGACCGCTTAGACTAGAGGGAATTGTAAAAATCCTAAAGGATCCCAAGTTAACCCAAGAAGTGTAGACTTATGAATAAAATGGTCACAAGTTTTTTGATTTATCAATATATTAAATACTGTATTATGTGGGTGTACATAGTATATATCACACTCACACACACAGACACACACAAACACACTTGCATAATATGTGTGTGTTTGTCTTTCTCCACAGGTATCAGAGCTAAGGAGAGCACCACAGAGCCTTGTCAGTTGGAGAGACGGAGAGCAGGAAGGAGGGTCGTGATGAAGGCCCCAAGCACTGGAAGACCAGGTTTGTGATGCTGCTTGTAAATCAGTGTATTATGGTGTGTCCAATCCATGTATAAGTGTGTAGGGTCGCCATCCAAAATCATCCAAAATCGGAGGAACCGAAGGAACCGGATCCAACATTGAGGAACTGGAATCGGTTCCATTACATTGGGAGCCAGTTCCGAAACCGTTTTCTTTCTTTTTTTCCTCCTTCTTCTTCTTTCACACTGTCAGAGCTGGTTGTACAATTATAATACTAGTGGTTATCAAACTTTAATTTCAAAGACCAAATGGGCCCTCAAGGGTCCATTTGGTTTCATTCGTACACTCTCAGAGTAACTGACTTCGTTAAAGGGAACTGTTAAGGAATCGGACCATTTACTAGAGGGAATTGTAAAAATCCTAAAGGATTCCAACAACCAGAGAAGTGTAGACTTATGAATAAAATGGTCATACGTTTTTTGATTTATAAATATTAAATACTGTATTATGTGGGTGTACACACACACACACACACACACGCACGCACACACACACACACACACACACACACACACACACACACACACTTGCATAATATGTGTGTTTCTGTCTTCACAGGTATCAGCAAGTGTAAAAAATACCCATTGATGCGTCCAAAATTGAAACGGTTTCCAAGGACCTTGAAATGGGACAGGAGAAGGAGGCTCAAGGCGGCCTGGTGCAACATTCAACCCTGGCTCAAGTATTCTCAGTTATCGGACTCTCTGTATTGTTACGCCTGCAGACATTTTAGCACAGACACAATGTTGGACCCACCACGTGGTCGTGTATTCAAAAACTGGAAGAAGGCAACCTGCACAGAGTTTGCGCAGCATGCCAAGTCTAAAAAGCACACGCAAGCAATGGTTGCATGGAGGGACCATCAGAGAGCTGTAGCAACTAATCCGACGTCTAAGAAACGTGAAAAACAGGTTAGAAAAAATCGAGAATATATGAAACTAATAGGGCGAATGCTACTATTCTCTGTCACACAAAACAGACGCCGCAGTGAGTTTGAAGATTCAGATGAGTTTGTAGACCCAGATGAGTTTGTAGACCCAGATGTTAAAAGGACCTTCATGGCACTTCTAGACTTAGCTTCTGCATTTAACGAAGATGTTGAAAAAAGGTTGAGTTCTGTAAAAAATGCAGTGTACATCAGCAAAGTCACTCAGAATGAAGTTCTGGATTGTTTCGCAGACATGGTGCGAAGCGAAATCACAGAAGAGCTGAAACACAGTGAAGTGTTCAGCATCATGGTAGATGAAACAAGAGATATGATTTCTCTAGTACTCAGGTACTATTTCAATGGAGCTGTCCAGGAGAGCTTTCTCCAATTTAAATTACCTTGGAAGCTAGATGCATCAGGGCTTACTGAAAAGATTATCCATGATTTGGAAGGTCTTGGTCTGGAACCCAGAAACAACCTTGTAGCCCAAGCACACTCTGGTTTTGGCCTCTTGAGTGGTGAATATTCCGGGGTCGAGGCTAGAATCAAAGAGCAAGCAAAATATGGATTTTACGTCCATAACAATGCCCACTGTCTAAATGTAGATTTATTAGAAGTGGTCTCGGAGGGAAACGAGTTCTTCGACTGGCTAGAAAAACTTGCTGTGTTCACATATGGGTTTTGGGTCCATGATAGATGGCTGGAAATTCAAAGAGAGATGTACGAAGGAGAACCAATGGAACTCCAGCGAGTAACTGACACTCAAGGGGCGTGTCCATTTATACTTATACAAAACATTGTGGATAGATTGCCTGCTCTTATGAGAGTACTGCACGAGGTAGTTGACGGAGAATACAGTTGGAGGGAATATATTCAGGCTGATAATCTGCAGGGACAGCTAGTTCGAGATCCTGAATTCATTGTGCGTCTTGTGACACTCTGCAAAGTGTTTGGCGAAACAAAACCTCTCTCTGATATGCTACAGTCTCCAGCACCTGACCTTTCAGAGGTTTACGGTTTAGTCCAAGCTTTAGTTAACACGCTGACTGACTTCAGGCAGGAGTCGTCATTTTTTGATAACATGTGGGATGAAATGTCAACCATTTCTGAGCAATGTGATGCTGCAATGGAGCCAACTGAAGAACGAGAAAATGGACTGAGCTCTGGGCGCAAACATTCCAGTATAATGCCTACTGTTGATCAGAAAGAGAGGTTTCGTACAGCCCTTTTCTACCCACTCATTGATGAGACGCTCAAAGAGCTTAACAGACGATTTTCAAAGACTACCGGTGATATAATGAATAGCATCCAAGCTCTAAACCCCCAAAGTGATGCATTTCTTCAAAGTGAAGTTCTGCTTCCATTTGCTCGATTGTATGATGCAAACATTGAACACTTGAGAAACGAACTACCTGCGTTCAGCCAGTATTTAGAAAGGAAAATACAGACTGGGATGCAGAGACCCTCTAGTACAGCAGAGCTGACGCTGATCATTGAGCCATTAAAAGAAGTGTTTATTGAGCTCTTCAGACTCTCTAAAATAGCAGTCGCGATCCCAGTGAGTGCTGCGTCTTCTGGGAATAATTCTTCTAAGATGAACCAAGTGAAAGCTCATCTCAATTCCCTAGGTTGGACTGATGGTAGAATGATCAATCTGGATGTACTAAGGATTGAGTATAAAAAGGCAAGGGCTTTGTGTAACTGTATTGACTCATTTCTTGATCGGTTTGCAAAAAGTCACAAAAACCTTCGAATTATGTTGCTGTAATGTGAAATTATACAAAGGAAACTACAGATATGGATGCAGATATCTCTTGTAAAGTAAAGCTGATACTGTTCATTGAGCCTTGCGAAGTGCAAAGAATGTGTGTAACTTGAACCTGTATATATATATTTTTTATTTTTTCAATATTGTAATTGAATAGAATTGCAACTAAAGCTATTTATATACTGGAAGAAACATTCTATTATTGATCTAACATTACTTGTATGTTGGTGTCGAAATGTAGAAAAGCACTAACGTTTATTCGACACAAAGCTATGTTGCTGTAAGGTGAGATTCTACAAAGGAAACTACAGATAGGGATGCAGATAATCTCTTGTAAAGTAAAGCTGATACTGTTCATTGAGCCTTGTGAAGTGTTGCAACAAAGAGTGTCTGTAACTTAAACTGAATAAAATAAGAATATCTTCAATGTTGTAATTGTATTGAAAAGTAGTAATCCATTATTGTTCTATCATCCCTTGTAAGTTATACATTTGGAAAAGGAATAGAGTTTAATCGACACAAAGCTTGAACACTGTCTTTGTCTCTTTATTTGTCTCAGGTCAAATGTGTCCCCTTGACAAAACGTTAGCCTCAGCCTGGCTCACAATGTCAAAAACAATCAATTGTCTTTGCTAAGGATTCCTACACCTACTGTCCAACTTAATTCTGATGCAGGTGCGTTGGGACAGTAGCAAATGAACCAATCATGAGGAAATATTCATGAACAACAATCCTGCGCACTGCTCGTGCTCAGCACTCAGAAATGTTCCTCATGATTGACATCTAGTCCATAAACGATTCTGGTTTGAAATGCCATATAATATGATAATCTCTCTATGGCCTGATTGTAAAAACATACAGTATAAACATCTATAATTAATGATTAAAAAGAAAGGATGACTAGCTATCCTGCTATATATTGTATATAATTACTGTCTACCTCAGCTCTGCTATATGTATATAGGATATGAGTTGGATAATGGGGACACAATGGATCCATTTGTCTTGAGGTTCACATTGATCTTGCCAATACGTTTCCCCATCACTTCTTGACCTTGTGCCGGTCTGCTGCAGCTATTGGGTTTCAGTCTAACTAGTCAGCTAAAAGAGACTCCTATATCTTACTGTATTGACCCTGTAATATTTACTGCTGTTGAGACTTTAGCCCTCCCATGTTTTATGGAGTGCAAGAGCTGTGACACTGATTTGAAAACAAAGGAAATGGAGGTTCAGACTCAGCATACGGTACTATACATTGATGTTCGAGTGTTCATTTCATAAAACAAGTTAACGTTAGGCAGAGACAAAACTTTAAAATGGTCGCTTTCTACCAAGTGTTGTTTTCCATTTATTATCACTTGCTTCTCTATTTCTGTTTATGATTTATCAACACATTTTCTGTGGAATTATTACCCCACAATGATTACCTCTCCCTGACCTTTCTATTGTAAATACTTTTTTTATGACTGTTTTTCTGATATCTTCTGCATAGTACTGTGTTCTGTGTGTCATGAATAATAAAAAAAAGGAATCTAAAGCCATAGGCTTTTTTTTCTCCTTTTAGTTGACCTTGTACCAGTGAACTGTCATTAAACTGTACCTTTTCCTATGCAAATCTCTAAAGTCTTCAATCAATCAGTCAATCAATCAAAAACAATATGTTTATATGCAGTAGGCCTAGCACATGACTCACCACCCAATTCATAGACTTGTGTGTGTAGGGGTGCAGTCGTGCAGACTGAAGAGATTTGTGAGCTGGATAGAGTGGCGTGCAAAGAGAGGAAGGGTTGGGGTTATTTTGGGGGTGAGGAAACAGACCTGTATCTACACCAGTGGTTCTTAAACATTTTCATGTCAAGGTCAAGATTAAAGATTTGACTTAAACTGATTTTGATGCCATATTAACTTGTTTAGCTAAGGAGTGGGAGTCGGGACCCAACTCTATGGTGGGACCCCCTGGAGCGGTGCTGGATAAAGTTGAGGAGCTTTATCGGCTGAAGGGCTTGCCTTCTCCATCAAGTAGACGTAGGCCTACACGATAAGTTATTGTACACAAATGCCAGACTAATGTCAAACATATAAAATAAATTAACATTAGACCAATTAGAACAATCAGAAATGTATTCATACTAAATTATTTACTATTTCTTATAATTGAAAAATGTACTATTCTATGCTTCTATTGATCTTCTATGAAACAGCAATTATGGTGATTTTCACGACAGCTTTGGAAAACGTTGTTCACACACGATTTAATTATTTTTGATTAATTTAAGAGCAGAGCCATCACTCTCCAAGATGAATCCATCTAGTGGTCATTCCAAATATCTTTAGGAGTGCCGCATCTCTTTGGCGGAACGAAAGTGTCTGTATTGGCTCAGCAATCACATTATAGTCGGATTCCTTAGAGCGTAACACCTCCGTGCAGTCCGCGGGCTCTTGATAAACACGCCTGACCACATAAACACACATGAGACACTGAGCGAAACTACTGTCAAGGTAAAAACTACATCAAGAAAGTAAATGTTCTGTTGTGGTTGTGCTGTTGTTGACGTAAACAGAAAAGTTAGGCTACTTTGGACAAGGGCACACACAGCGTCGTAGAGTTCATTGAAGTTTTAAGAAAGGTGTTTGCTGTCTCACTGCAGCTGCTGCCACTTTGTGCAATTTAGAACCAGGTGTACAGCAACAGGACTGTTGAGTGATTATTTCCCACCTGTGCTTCCAAACTCCAGAAGATCTAGAGAAAAATAATCAACTGAACTGAATTTCTTGACATTAAGTAGGGTGGGTTTTTATGAAACAAACAAAGAAAGAGAATACTTAAAGCTGTCCATACAGCCCCAATATTGGTGAGTGTTTGATACAATCAGATGGCAAAAAGAAGGGGGAACAAATCTGTTTTGAGGCATTGGCTGTTAGATTCAACAGATTAAAAAAAATCTATTTTTGCTATTTGTGTGTTTTTGATTATTGTTTGCTTTTTTCGACCCCTCCAGACAGCCTGGTAGGCGAGGTTAGTTTCGACCCATTGTTTTATACAATTGTCAGCAAAATAACTAACTGCTATTAAACTACGATTTTTTTGCAGCTGTAATTGGAAAGCTTGAATTATTTCTATCTGCAAAGTTAGTTTACTAGAGTAAACGTCCCAATATAAGCGACATATACAAGAGTTATGATTTGTTTCGTAAAGATCCGCCGAAGACATGTTATGAGCTACTTTCTGTCAATAAAATTCTGTGCATGTGATTATTTTTAGTGTTGGAGTTGGGAAGTGCTCGTTGGAAATCACTGAGCCGTCGTGTGAACCACATGTTTAGAAATAGAAATGTCAAATAATGAAGGAGGCAGTGGGACTTTGAGTTATGGAAAACAAGCGCTTCCAATCTCCAACACGGAATTGATTTATTCTGGAATTTATTGACAGTCAGACAACACCTATGGTGCATTTTTGTGAAACAAACACTTTGCAGATATTAAGAGGATAATTCAAGCTTTCAGTCCAGATGCAATGTTGTTGAGTTTAACTTTGTTTAATTCAATCAGATAGATAGATTTCTGTTTGTATATCGGCTGTCATCCCTGTGTAATCCGTCTTGTGAATGTATCTGTGTACCTTTTAGAATGAACCTGAAAATAAACTAGATGTTGACTTGAGAGAGCTGAGGAGAGCACCACAGAACCTTGTCAGTTGGAGATACCGAGAGCAGGAAGGATTGTCACGATGAAGGCCCCAAGCACCGGAAGAACAGGTTTGTGATGCTGCTTGTAAAGCATTCTAAAATGGCTAGTTCTATTCCTTGATTCTAATTAGCTGGTTTCCCTTAATTGCTGTGCTATAATGAGACTATAACCCCCACTTTGAATCAATTCAGTGTATTATGGTCCACATAGAAGTGTGTATGTAGGGTTGCGATACAAAATTGGAGGAACCGATAACCGAAGGAACCGGATCCAACATTGAGGAACCAGAATCGATTCCATTCCATTTGGAGAAGTTTTCTTTTTTCCACTGTCAGAGCTGGTTATACAATTATACTACTAGTGGTTTTCAAACTTTCATTTCAAGGTTTCATTTGTACACTCTCAGAGTTACTGACTTTAAAGGGTCCATTTGGAACCCCCTATAGAAAACGTTAAATGATGATGCATTTTGCATCGTATGATGCAAAATGCATCATCATTCATGCTGAAAAACTAAAATATCTCAAAACACAGAAACACACAAAAACAACAATAAAATAAGATCAGGTTGTCCCAGAGGTGAACTTGCCCTTTGAGGAATCATACCGCTTAGACTAGAGGGAATTGTAAAAATCCTAAAGGATCCCAACCCAAGAAGTGTAGACTGGTCATGAGTTTTTTGATTTATCAATATATTAAATACTGTAAATGGTGCATTTATATAGCGCTTTTATCCAAAGCGCTTTACAATGTGCATTACATTCACCCATTCACACACACATTCATACACCGGTGGCGGTGGAAACCATGCAAGGCACCAACCAGCTCACCGGAGGCAACTTGGGGTTCAGTGTCTTGCCCAAGGACACTTCGACACATTCGAAGCTGGGATTTGAACCGCTGACCCATGGAGCATTGGCCAACCCACTCTACCTCCTGAGCTACAGCCGCCCACTGTATTATGTGCGTGTACATAGTATATATATCACACAAAAAAACTTGCATAATATGTGTGTGTTTGTCTTTCTCCACAGGTATCAGAGCTAAGGAGAGGACCACAGAGCCTTGTCAGTTGGAGAGACGGAGAGCAGGAAGGAGGGTTGTGATGAAGGCCCCAAGCACTGGAAGACCAGGTATGTGATGCTGCTTGTAAATCAGTGTATTATGGTGTGTCCATGTATAAGTGTGTAGGGTCGCGATCCAAAATCGGAGGAACAGAAGGAACCGGATCCAACATTGAAGAACTGAAATCGGTTCCATTACATTGGGAGACGGTTCCGAAACCGTTCTTTAATTTCAAGGACCAAATGGGCCCTCATGGGTCCATTTGGTTTCAATTGTACACTCTCAGAGTTACTGACTTTCGTTAAAGGGAACTGTTAAGGAATCGAACCGTCTAGACTAGACTAGATCGAAAAAGTCCTAAAGGATCCCAACCCAAGAAGTGTAGACTTATGAATGAAATGGTCATACGTTTTAGTTATTTATTAAATACTGTATTATGTGGTACATAGTATATATCTCACGCACACAAACACACTTGCATAATATGTGTGTGTTTGTCTGTCTTCACAGGTATCAGCAAAAAATACCCATTGATGCGTCCAAAATTGAAACGTTTTCCAAGGACCTTGAAGTGGGACAGGAGAAGGAGGCTCAAGGCGGCCTGGTGCAACATTCAACCCTGGCTCGAGTATTCTCAGTTTTCGAACTCTCTGTATTGTTACGCCTGCAGACATTTTAGCACAGACACAATGTTGGACCCACCACGTGGTCGTGTATTCAAAAACTGGAAGAAGGCAACCTGCACAGAGTTTGCTCAGCATGCCAAGTCTAAAAAGCACACACAAGCAATGATTGCATGGAGGGACCATCAGAGAGCTGTAGCAACTAATCCGACATCTAAGAAACATGAAACAACAGGTTAAAAAAAATCGAGAATACATGAAACTAATAGGGCGAATGCTACTATTATCTGTCACACAAAACGGAGGCCACAGTGACAGCGAGTCTGAAGATCAAGATGTGTTTGTAGACCCAGATGAGTTTGTTGACCCAGATGTTAAAAGGACCTTCATGGCACTTCTAGAATTGCTTGCTGCATTAAACGAAGATGTTAAAAATCGGTTGAGTTCCGTAAAAAATGCAGTGTACATCAGCAAAGTCACTCAGAATGAAGTTCTGGATTGTTTCGCAGACATGGTTCGAAGCGAAATCACAGAAGAGCTGAAACACAGTGAAGTGTTCAGCATCATGGTAGATGACACAAGAGATTTGATTTCTCTAGTACTCCGGTACTATTTCAATGGAGTTGTCCAGGAGAGCTTTCTCCAATTTAAATTACCTTGGAAGCTAGATGCATCAGGGCTTACTGAAAAGATAATCCATGATTTGGAAGGTCTTGGTCTGGAACCCAGAAACAACCTTGTAGCCCAAGCACACTCTGGTTTTGGCCTCTTGAGTGGTGAATATTCCGGGGTCGAGGCTAGAATCAAAGAGCAAGCAAAATATGGATTTTACGTCCATAACAATGCCCACTGTCTAAATGTAGATTTATTAGAAGTGGTCTCAGAGGGAAACGAGTTCTTCGACTGGCTAGAAAAACTTGCTGTGTTCACATCTGAGTTTTGGGTCCATGATAGATGGCTGGAAATTCAAAGAGAGATGTACGAAGGAGAACCAAGGGAACTCCAGCAAGAAACTGACACTCAAGGGGCGTGTCCATTTATACTTCTACAAAACATTGTGGATAGATTGCCTGCTCTTATGCGAGTACTGCATGAGGTAGTTGATGGAGAATACAGTTGGAAGGTATATATTCAGGCTGATAATCTGCTGGGACAGCTAATTCGAGATCCTGAATTCATTGTGCGTCTTGTGACACTCTGCAAAGTGTTTGGCGAAACAAAACCTCTCTCTGATATGCTACAGTCTTCAGCACCTGACCTTTCAGAGGTTTACGGTTTAGTCCAAGCTTTAGTTAACACGCTGACTGACTTCAGGCAGGAGTCATCATTTTTTGATAACTTGTGGGATGAAATGTCGACCATTTCTGAGCAATGTGATGCTGCAATGGAGCCAACTGAGGAACGAGAAAATAGACTGAGCTCTGGGCGTGAACATTCCAGTATAATGCCTACTGTTGATCAGAAAGAGAGGTTTCGTACAGCCCTTTTCTACCCACTCATTGATGAGACGCTCAAAGAGCTTAACAGACGGTTTTCTAAGACAACCTGTGACATAATGAAGAGCATCCAAGCTCTAAACCCCCAAAGTGATACATTTCTTCAAAGTGAAGTTCTGCTTCCATTTGCTCGATTGTATGATGCAAACATTGAACACTTGAGAAACGAACTACCTGCGTTCAGCCAGTATTTAGAAAGGAAAATACAGACTGGGATGCAGAGACCCTCTAGTACAGCAGAGCTGACGCTGATCATTGAGCCATTAAAAGAATTGTTTGTTGAGCTCTTCAGACTCTCTAAAATAGCAGTCGCGATCCCAGTGAGTGCTGCGTCTTCTGGGAATAATTCTTCTAAGATGAACCAAGTGAAAGATCATCTCAATTCCCTAGATTGGGCTTATGGTAGAATGATCGGTAAAATGATCAATCTGGATGTACTAAGGATTGAGTATACAAGGGCAAGGGCTTTGTGTATTGACTCATTTCTTGATCGGTTTGCCAAAAGTCACAAAAACCTTAGAATGATGTTGCTGTAAAATGTGAAATTCTACAAAGGAAACTACAGTTAGGGATGCAGATATCTCTTGTAAAGTAGAGCTGATACTGTTCATTGAGCCTTGTGAAGTGTTGCAACATAGAATGTGTGTAACTTGAACTGAAGATATATATATTTTTTATTTTATTTTTTTTTTCGATATTGTAATTGAATAGAATTGCAACTAAAGTTACTGAAACAAATACCAATCTTTGCGTGCTATTACGTTATACACTGGAAGAAACATTCTATTATTCTTCTAACATTACTTGTAAGTTTGTGTCGAAATTTTGAAAAGCAATAAAGTTTATTCGACACAAATCTATATGTTGCTGTAAGTAAACCGTTAATTCTACAAAGGAAACTACAAATAGGGATGCAGATAATCTCTTGTAAAGTAAAGCTGATACTGTTCATTGAGCCTTGTGAAGTGTTGCAACAAAGAATGTAACTTAAACTGAAGATTAAAATAAGAATGTCTTTTCAGTATAGTAATTGTATAGAAGTAGTAACTAACGTTACTGAAACGAATACCAATTTTGCGTTATTACAGTCATTCCATTATTGTTCTATCATCCCTTGTATGTTTGTTGTCTAAATTTGGAAAAGGAATAAAGCTTAATCGACACAAAGCTTGAACACTGTCTTTGTCTCTTTATTTCTCTCAGGTCAAATGTGTCCCTTTGACAAAACTTCAAGTTCTGCCTCAGCCTGGCTGACAATGTCAAAAACAATTAATTGCCTTTGCTAAGGATTCCTACACCTACTGTCCAACTTAATTCTGATGCAGGTGCGTTGGACAGTAACAAATGAACCAATCATGAGGAAATATTCATGAACAACAATCCTGCGCACTGCTCGTGCTCAGCACTCAGAAATATTCCTCATGATTGTTCAGACACAATGAATTGAAATTAAACTCATCTAGTCCATAAAGGATTCTGGTTTGAAATGCCATATACTATGATAATCTCTCTATGGTCTGATTGTAAAAACATACAGTATAGACATCTATGATTAAAAAGAAAGGATGACTAGCTATCCTGCTATATATTGTATATATTATTTACTGTCTACCTCAGTTATGCTACTCATTGAGTGCCAATCCCGAACTAGTTCGGCTTTATTATCGTATCGCAGAGTGCCGATCCCGAACAAGTTCGGCTTAAAAAAAATAAAAAATAATTGAAATTTTTTTTTTTGCATTTTTTTTATTTTTTTTTGGACCCCATCAAATCTGGTGAACATGATTTCAATCGCGATTTTGCATGTTCCACCCCCATACAACCCCATCTAACATACAGGGCAGCCATGTTTGTTTACATAACATGTAAAACATAATGGCGATTATCTCAAGAATGCCTGAACGGATTTCCAATCGGATTTTTTTGTTTGAAAGCTGTGAACAAACTGCACAAATCCACTCCAATGCAATCCAGGATTGCATTGGATTTTTTAGAGCTCATTCTTCTCTGTTTTTTTCCCATGCATGAGGTGTGCAAGGTTTAATCATGGCTAAGTTGACGAAAATAAGGCTTCTAAAATGCTTGGTAGCCAATAGCTAACTTCAAGCTAACTTCATCCTCTTCCTGTACATGCACAAAGGAAAGTGTTCAGGCAAGTCATGGCTGCAGGGCTTCTGCATATACCAGCATATCTCTATGGGATTTTCTATGGCCACTGGGCGCCCTCTAGTGGTGAAAGGGGTGGCACTAAATGAGTTAAGGATATGAGTTGGACAATGGGGACACAATGGATCCATTTGTCTTCTTGAGGTTCACATTGATCTTGCTAATACGTTTCCCCATCACTTTCTTGACCTTGTGCCGGTCTGCTGCAGCTATTGGGTTTCAGTCTAACTAGTCAGCTAAAAGAGACTCTTATATCTTACTGTATTGACCCTGTAATATTTACTGCTGTTGAGACTTTAGCCCTCTCCCATGTTTTATGGAGTGCAAGAGCTGTGACACTGATTTAAAAACAAAAGGAATGGAGGTTCAGACTCAGCATACCAGTAAGACTCCCTAATCGGGAGATAAGCGACCGTTGGTCGCTTATCTCCACAAATATCACAACCTCCACCTCTCACGTCATACGGGTAGCCATAGTTACACCTGGAATGTTGAATCTCCATATATGGAGATAACCTACGCATCACACAAAGTCTGACAGTCCTTGTCCCTTTATGCCCATATATGGAGATCTCTTAACTGTAAGTCCTTGTCCCTTTTATGCCCATATATGGATATTCCTGATGTCATCAGTATATGAACATATATGGGCTTTCTGATATGCCCATATATGGAGATCTCTTAACTGTAAGCCCTTGTCCCTTTTATGCCCATATATGGATATCCCTGATGTCATCCGTATATGCCCATATATGGGCTTTCTAATATGCCCATATATGGAGATCTCTGTATCTCCATATATGGGTATAAAAGGATACTTCAGGTCTGACATCAGGTTTGTTTATATTGGGTTGCTAGGTTTGACATCACAAACTCTATGGGCCATCTGACCTAGAAATCTATATTTGGGCATAGATGACTCATCGTGACCTCATCACACGTCGACCGCACGTGTGACGTGCGGTCGACCGCAGTGGCGCACGTGTGACCGACGGACGGCCGGTGGAGGTTTTCATACTAAACTGCGACCTTACGGTCGCAACTATACATTGATGTTCGAGTGTTCATTTCATAAAACGAGTTAACGTTAGGCAGAGACAAAACTTTAAAATGGTCGCTTTCTACCAAGTGTTATTTTCCATTTATTATCACTTGCTTCTCTATTTCTGTTTATGATTTATCAACACATTTTCTGTGGAATTATTACCCCACAATGATTACCTCTCCCTGACCTTTCTATTGTAAATACCGTTGATTTTGCATTGTGTTTTATGACTGTTTTTCTGATATCTTCTGCATAGTACTGTGTTCTGTGTGTCATATGAATAATAAAAAAAGGGAATCTAAAGCCATAGGCTTTTTTGGGTGTCTCCTTTTAGTTGACCGTGTACCAGTGAACTGTCATGAAACTGTACCTTTTCCTATGCAAATCTCTAAAGTCTTCAATCAATCAATCAATCAGTCAATCAATCAAAAACAATATGTGTATATGCAGTAGGCCTAGCACATGTCTCACCACCCAATTCATAGACTTGTGTGTGTAGGCCTATGTGTGTGTAGGGGTGCAGACTGAAGAGACTTGTGAGCTGGATAGAGTGGCGTGCAAAGAGAGGAAGGTTTAGGGTTATTTTGGGGGTGAGGAAACAGACCTGTAGTCTACACCAGTGGTTCTTAAACATTTTCATGTCAAGGTCAAGATTAAAGATTTGACTTTAACTGATTTTGATGCCATATTAACTTGTTTAGCTAAGGAGTGGGACCCAACTCTATGGTGGGACCCCCTGGAGCGGTGCTGGATAAAGTTGAGGAGCTTTATCTGCTGAAGGGCTTCTCCATCATATAGACGTAGGCCTACACGATAATTATTATTGTATAATTGTTATGTACACAAAAGCCAGACTAATGTCAAACATATAAAATAAATGTACATTAGACCAATCCGAAATGTATTCATACTAAATGATTTACTATTTCTTATAATTGAAAAATGTACTATTCTATGCTTCCATTGATCTTCTATTAAACAGCAATGGTGATTTTCACTTTGTTGGGTGATAAAGACAGCTTTGGAAAACGTTGTTCATGTTCACACACAATTTAATTATTTTTGATTAATTTAAGAGCAGAGCCATCACTCCAAGATGGCGCCATCTCGTGGTCATTCCAAATAGTGCCGCATCTCTTTGGTGCCAAAGCGGAACGAAAGTGTCTGGATTGGCTCAGCAATCACATTCTAGTCGGATTCCTTAGTGTAACACCTCCATGCAGTCCGCGGGCTCTTGATAAACACGCCTGCACTGCGCACCTGACCACATGACCACATAAACACACGTGAGACACTGAGCGAAACTACTGTCAAGGTAAAAACTACATATATCAAGAAAGTAAATCTTCTGTTTTGGTTGTGCTGTTGTTGACGTAAACAGAAAAGTTAGGCTACTTTGGACAAGGGACAAGGGGGCACACTACAGCCGTTTCTGTCGTCGTAGAGTTCATTGAAGTTTTAAGAAAAGTGTCTGCTGTCTCACTGCAGCTGCTGCCACTTTATGTGTAATTTAGAACCAGGTGTACAGCAACAGGACTGTTGAGTTGAGTGATTTCCCACCTGTACTTCCAAACTCCAGAAGATCTAGAGAAAAATAATCAACTGAACTGAATTTCTTGACATAAAGTAGGGTGGGTTTTTATGAAACAAACAAAGAAAGAGAATACTTAAAGCTTTCCATCCAGCCCCAATATTGGTGAGTATTTGATTAAATCAGATATGGTGAAAAGAAGGGGAAAAAAACAGATAAAAAAAAAATCTATTTTTGCAATTTGTGTGTTTTTGAGCGGTGGTCACACCGTCGCCATAGCGTGGCCGTGTGTGTCTGTGTGTCTGTCTGTCTGTCTGTATGTAGCCTCTGGTGTATGTAGCCTGAGTAGTACCCTGTGTGACCAGAGAGGTGCTGTTGAGTCTAGTCTGCCCTGAGCATCAACTGCAATAGCAGTGGTGGCCTGAGTGAGCAAGTATGGCTCACACTCTCACACACATGGGTGCACCCCCCCCCCCCCCCCCCCCCCAACACACACGCACGCACGCACGCACACACACACACACACACACCACCGCTCACTTCAAACTTGGGTTTGATTTTGATTATTGTTTGCTTGTTTCGACCTCTCCAGACAGCCTGGTAGGCGAGGTTAGTTTCGACCCATTGTTTACAAAATAACTAACTACTATTAAACTACGATTTTTTTGCAGCTGTAATTGGAAAGCTTGAATTATTTCTATCTGCAAAGTTAGTTTACTAGAGTAAACGTCCCAATATAAGCGACATACAAGAGTTATGATTTGTTTCATAAAGATCCGCCGAAGACATGTTATGAGCTACTTTCTGTCAATAAAATTCTGTGCATGTGATTATTTTTAGTGTTGGAGTTGGGAAGTGCTCGTTGGAAATCACTGAGCCGTCCTGTGAACCACATGTTTAGAAATAGAAATGTCAAATAATGGAGGCAGTGGGACTTTGACTTATAGAAAACAAGCGCTTCCAATCTCCAACACGGAATTGATTTATTCTGGAATTTATTGACAAAGTCTATGGTGAATTTTTGTGAAACAAACACTTTGCAGATATTAAGAGGATAATTCAAGCTTTCAGTCCAGATGCAATGTTGTTGAGTTTAACTGTTTAATTCAATCAGATAGATAGATTTCTGTTTGTATATTGGCTGTCATCCCTGTGTAATCCGTCTTGTGAATGTATCTGTGTACCTTTTAGAATGAGCCTGAAAATAAACTCTAGATGTTGACTTGAGAGAGCTAAGGAGAGCACCACAGAACCTTGTCAGTTGGAGAGTCTGAGAGCAGGAAGGAGGGTCACGATGAAGGCCCCAAGCACTGGAAGAACAGGTTTGTGATGCTGCTTGTAAAGCATTCTAAAATGGCTAGTTCTATTCCTTGATTCTGATTGGCTGGTTTCCCTTAATTGCGGTGCTATAATGAGACTATATTACTATAACCCCCACCTTGAATCAATGCAGTGTATTATGGTGTGTCCACGTAGAAGTGTGTAGGGTTGCGATACAAAATTGGAGGAACCGAAGGAACCGGATCCAACATTGAGGAACCGGAATCGATTCCTTTTCATTTGGAGCCGTTTTATTTTTTATTTTTTTCACTGTCAGAGCTGGTTATACATAGGCCTGGGGCGGTATCGACATTTTGTTACCGCGATTACCGTCTTCCCATTTACCGACGGTACTGCGGTAATTACCGCACCCCCGTATCTATTAATTAAGGTTCGGCGATAAGCCAAAATATTGCAATCATCGTCCCTAAAGTCGCCTCTCCACAGTGGAGAGGCGACACAGCCTGACCGCCCGAGTTATACTTCTCCGTACAGCACAGCGGGTATGGCTTTGAAAGGAGCAGATCTACAAGCTCACAACACATTGCATCCGCGACGCGTTCTGAGCTTTTAGATCTGCACTGTCGGGTTACCATAGTAACGTAGGCTAGCCAGTAGGCTTTTCAGACACAAACGGCTGTGTGAACAAACCAGAAGAGGACGGGTAGTCAGATCATGTACAGTGATTCTGTAAACTCACGTCACGTCTCAACTCTCAAATCGCAGTGATTGAGTGCTGCTATATACAGGTTTTAGTTACAAGACTTGACAGAAAAGGTTATAAAATCTCCGACGCGCCGCCGAACGGGCACAACGTGCGACGCGATGGAAAAAGTAAAATAGTTTCATTTTCGGTTTAGTCCACGCGGCCCGCGCTCCGCCAGTAATCCGTATGAATAAAAAAAGATATGCCACAACACAAGGTATGTATTCACATCCTTGTGTCGAGTGGATTACAAAGAAAGTTTACGCTGCTCTGTACTCCTCTACGCAGGCAGCTGCAGGAGTGACTGTCTGTGTCTGAGTGAGAGTGACGTATGTGGCTTCCAAACTGTGGTACACGGCCCAGAGCAGAGCGGCATGGAGCGCATGCGGTCCTCGCTTCTCCCCTGTTTTAAAACTCGCTTGTTTTCCAATAAAAAATAGACTTTTTTTGGTCTTTTTTTACCGCGGTAAGCACACTGACACCGCGGTAGACCTCGGTTTACCGCGGTACGGCGGTACGGCGGTTACCGTGTCCAACCCTAGTTATACAATTATACTACTAGTGGTTTTCAAACTTTCATTTCAAGGTTTCATTTGTACACTCTCAGAGTTACTGACTTCTAAGGGTCCATTTGGAACCCCCTATAGGAAACGTTAAATGATGATGCATTTTGCATCGTATGATGCATCGTATGATGCAAAATGCATCATCATTCATGCTGAAAAACTAACACATCTCAAAACACAGAAACACAGATTGTGTTGATCTTGTCCAAAACAACAATAAAATAAGATCAGGTTGTCCCAGAGGTGAACTTGCCCTTTAAGGAATCAGACCTCTTAGACTAGAGGGAATTGTAAAAATCCCAAGCCAAGAAGTGTAGACTTATGAATAAAATGGTCATGAGTTTTTTGATTTATCAATATATTAAATACTGTATTATGTGAGTGTACATAGTATATATCACACAAACACACTTGCATAATATGTGTGTGTTTGTCTTTCTCCACAGGTATCAGAGCTAAGGAGAGCACCACAGAGCCTTGTCAGTTGGAGAGACGGAGAGCAGGAAGGAGGGTCGTGATGAAGGCCCCAAGCACTGGAAGACCAGGTATGTGATGCTGCTTGTAAATCAGTGTATTATGGTGTGTCCATGTAGAAGTGTGTAGGGTCGCGATCCAAAATCGGAGGAACAGAAGGAACCGGATCCAACATTGAAGAACAGGAATCGATCCATTTGGTTTCATTTGTACACTCTCAGAGTTACTGACTTTCGTTAAAGGGAACTGTTAAGGAATCGAACCGTCTAGACTAGACTAGATCGAAAAAATCCTAAAGGATCCCAACCCAAGAAGTGTAGACTTATGAATGAAATGGTCATACGTTTTTTGATTTATTAAATACTGTATTATGTGGTACATAGTATATATCTCACAAACACACTTGCATAATATGTGTGTGTTTGTCTGTCTTCACAGGTATCAGCAAAAAATACCCATTGATGCGTCCAAAATTGAAACGTTTTCCAAGGACCTTGAAGTGGGACAGGAGAAGGAGGCTCAAGGCGGCCTGGTGCAACATTCAACCCTGGCTCGAGTATTCTCAGTTTTCGAACTCTCTGTATTGTTACGCCTGCAGACATTTTTGCACAGACACAATGTTGGACCCACCACGTGGTCGTGTATTCAAAAACTGGAAGAAGGCAACCTGCACAGAGTTTGCACAGCATGCCAAGTCTAAAAAGCACACACAAGCAATGATTGCATGGAGGGACCATCAGAGAGCTGTAGCAACTAATCCAACGTCTAAGAACCATGAAAAACAGGTTAAAAGAAATCGAGACTATTTGGAACTAATAGGGCAAATGCTACTATTATCTGTCACACAAAACAGAGGCCACAGTGACAGTGAGTCTGAAGATCAAGATGTGATTGTAGACCCAGATGAGTTTGTTGACCCAGATGTTAAAAGGACCTTCATGGCACTTCTAAACTTGCTTGCTAGATTAAACGAAGATGTTAAAAAGCGGTTGAGTTCCGTAAAAAATGCAGTGTACATCAGCAAAGTCACTCAGAATGAAGTTCTGGATTGTTTCGCAGACATGGTTCGAAGCGAAATCACAGAAGAGCTGAAACACAGTGAAGTGTTCAGCATCATGGTAGATGACACAAGAGATTTGATTTCTCTAGTACTCAGGTACTATTTCAATGGAGCTGTCCAGGAGAGCTTTCTCCAATTTAAATTACCTTGGAAGCTAGATGCATCAGGGCTTACTGAAAAGATTATCCATGATTTAGAAGGTCTTGGTCTCGAACCCAGAAACAACCTTGTAGCCCAAGCACACTCTGGTTTTGGCCTCTTGAGTGGTGAATATTCCGGGGTCGAGGCTAGAATCAAAGAGCAAGCAAAATATGGATTTTACGTCCATAACAATGCCCACTGTCTAAATGTAGATTTATTAGAAGTGGTCTCGGAGGGAAACGAGTTCTTCGACTGGCTAGAAAAACTTGCTGTGTTCACATATGGGTTTTGGGTCCATGATAGATGGCTGGAAATTCAAAGAGAGATGTACGAAGGAGAACCAAGGGAACTCCAGCGAGTAACTGACACTCAAGGGGCGTGTCCATTTATACTTCTACAAAACATTGTGGATAGATTGCCTGCTCTTATGAGAGTACTGCATGAGGTAGTTGATGGAGAATACAGTTGGAAGGTATATATTCAGGCTGATAATCTGCTGGGACAGCTAATTCGAGATCCTGAATTCATTGTGCGTCTTGTGACACTCTGCAAAGTGTTTGGCGAAACAAAACCTCTCTCTGATATGCTACAGTCTTCAGCACCTGACCTTTCAGAGGTTTACGGTTTAGTCCAAGCTTTAGTTAACACGCTGACTGACTTCAGGCAGGAGTCATCATTTTTTGATAACTTGTGGGATGAAATGTCGACCATTTCTGAGCAATGTGATGCTGCAATGGAGCCAACTGAAGAACGAGAAAATAGACTGAGCTCTGGGCGCGAACATTCCAGTATAATGCCTACTGTTGATCAGAAAGAGAGGTTTCGTACAGCCCTTTTCTACCCACTCATTGATGAGACGCTCAAAGAGCTTAACAGACGATTTTCAAAGACAACCTGTGACATAATGAATAGCATCCAAGCTCTAAACCCCCAAAGTGATGCATTTCTTCAAAGTGAAGTTCTGCTTCCATTTGCTCGATTGTATGATGCAAACATTGAACACTTGAGAAACGAACTACCTGCGTTCAGCCAGTATTTAGAAAGGAAAATACATACCGGGATGCAGAGACCCTCTAGTACAGCAGAGCTGACGCTGATCATTGAGCCTTTAAAAGAAGTGTTTGTTGAGCTCTTCAGACTCTCTAAAATAGCAGTCGCGATCCCAGTGAGTGCTGCGTCTTCTGGGAATAATTCTTCCAAGGTGAACCAAGTGAAAGATCATCTCAATTCCCTAGGTTGGGCTTATGGTAGAATGATCGGTAAAATTATCAATCTGGATGTACTAAGGATTGAGTATACAAGGGCAAGGGCTTTGTGCATTGACTCATTTCTTGATCGGTTTTCCAAAAGTCACAAAAACCTTAGAATGATGTTGCTGTAATGTGAAATTCTACAAAGGAAACTACAGATAGGGATGCAGATATCTCTTGTAAAGTAGAGCTGATACTGTTCATTGAGCCTTGTGAAGTGTTTATTTTTTCCAATATTGTAATTGAATAGAATTGCAACTAAAGTTACTGAAACAAATACCAATCTTTGTGTGCTATTACATTATACACTGGAAGAAACATTCTATTATTGTTCTAACATTACTTTGTGTCGAAAGTTTGTGTCGAAATTTAGAAAAGCAATAAAGTTTATTCAACACAAAGCTATATGTTGCTGTAAGGTACCGGTAATTCTACAAAGGAAACTACAGATAGGGATGCAGATAATCTCTTGTAAAGTAAAGCTGATACTGTTCATTGAGCCTTTTGAAGTGTTGCAACAAAGAATGTAACTTAAACTGAAGATTAAAATAAGAATATCTTTTCAATATTGTAATTGTATAGAAGTAGTAACTAATGTTACTGAAACAATTACCAATTTTGCGTTATTACATTCCATTGTTCTATTATCCCTTGGAAGTTTGTTGTCTAAATTTGGAAAAGGAATAAAGCTTAATCAACACAAAGCTTGAACACCGTCTTTGTCTCTTTATTTGTCTCAGGTCAAATGTGTCCCTTTGACAAAACTTCTGCCTCAGCCTGGCTGACAATGTCAAAAACAATTAATTGTCTTTGCTAAGGATTCCTACACCTACTGTCCAACATGGTTCTGATGCAGGTGCGTTGGACAGTAACAAATGAACCAATCATGAGGAAATATTCATGAACAACAATCCTGTGCACTGCTCGTGCTCAGCACTCAGAAATATTCTTCATTATTGTTCAAACACAAATTGAAATTACACTCATCTAGTTCATAAAGGATTCTGGTTTGAAATGCCATATATACTATGATAATCTCTCTATGGTCTGATTGTAAAAGCATATACAGTATAAACATCTATAATTATTGATTAAAAAGAAAGGATGACTAGCTATCCTGCTATATATTCTATATATTTACTGTCTACCTCAGTTATGCTATATTAAGGATATGAGTTGGACAATGGGGACACAATGGATCCATTTGTCTTCTTGAGGTTCACATTGATCTTGCTAATACGTTTCCCCATCACTTTCTTGACCTTGTGCCGGTCTGCTGCAGCTATTGGGTTTCAGTCTAACTAGTCAGCTAAAAGAGACTCATATATCTTACTGTATTGACCCTGTAATATTTACTGCTGTACTAGAGACTTAGCCATCTCCCATGTTTTATGGAGTGCAAGAGCTGTGACACTGATTTGAAAACAAAAGGAATGGAGGTTCAGACTGATGTTTGAGTGTTCATTTCATAAAACAAGTTAGCGTTAGGCAGAGACAAAACTTTAAAATGGTCGCTTTCTACCAAGTGTTCTTTTCCATTTATTATCACTTGCTTGTTCATTCATTGTTCTCTATTTCTGTTTATGATTTATCAACACATTTTATTTCGAATATTAGCAGATTATAATTTATGTTACTGTTTAAACGTAGGTAAGTATTTCGCTTTTTTTGTGGAATTATCACCCCACAATATGAATATTTAATTTGTATGTGTATGCGTGCGTGTGTGCGCGTGCCATGGCACCCGCGCATGGCGCATGCAAACTGAATGTGTGGGGGTGTGTGAGCGAGAGTGAGTGTCTGGATTAGGGGTGCAGACTGCAGAGACTTGTGAGCTGGATAGAGTGGTGTGCAAAGAGAGGAAGGGGTGCAAAGGTGTTGCTGGGGCAAACACACACACACACACACACACACACACACACACACACACACACACACACACACACACACACCCACACACCATTGGTGGCTCCAGGGAATAATCAGCAGGGTGGCTTTCAATTTTCCAAAGGGGGCACTGTTTTCAACACACCCCTATATATGGCAAGCCGGTCTTTGTGGCGTTTTCAGCCAAACTAGTAATGTCCATTAGGCCTACAAGTTTTCTCATTGAAAATATATGAATATGAATAGACATCAAAACACAACCAACTAACTTTTATTATTGCATTTTCATTAAACTATTAATTCATTTGAAAATGTAGATTTATAATAATCTCAAAGAACATATATAACTAGAAATACTGTTCCTTCGAAACAGTGTGGGCTCGCTTCCAACCCAACAAATAGGATACTTTAAGGTACTGTAAGGTACAGTACCTTACAGTATTGTACTGTACCTTACTATACTGTACTGCACCTTACTGTACTGTACTGTACTGTACTGTACTGTAACTTACTGTACTCTACTGTACTGTACTTTACTGTATTCTACTGTAACTTACTGTACTTTACTGTACTCTACTGTACCTTACTGTACTGTACTCTACTGTACCTTACTGTACTGTACTGTACCTTACTGTACTATACTATACTGTACTCTACTGTACCGTACTGTACTCTACTGTACCTTACTATACTGTACTTTACTGTACTGTACTGTACTTTACTGTACTCCACTGTACCTTACTGTACTTTATTCTACTTTACTGTACTTTATTGTACTTTACTGTACTCTACTGTACCTTACTGTACTGTATTGTACTTTACTGTACCTTACTGTACTGTACTCTACTGTACCTTTCTGTACTGTACCTTTCTGTACCTTACTGTACTTTACTGTACTCTACTGAACCTTACTGTACTTTTACTGTACTCTACTGAACCTTACTGTACTGTACATATTCTATGTGTTCTAGATCTACATTTTTGATTCTGTGTTTGGGAACCAGCAACTGTCAAATGGACTCCAACTGTAGTGGAGTATATTGAGTGCATATACTGTAGGCTAACAATCCCAGATCACATCTGTCCTCCACTATGTCTATAACCAAGGCGTTCTTCTATGTGGCCACTCCGGACTGAGGAGTGGAGCATGGCTTTTATTGTGTTTGTGGATCTGACTTGGAAATGCATTGGTTTTGATATCTCCCTGACAACCAACAACAACCACTAATATGGCTGACTGTCCCTGCGGGCTCTAGGATATATGGCTATGGGATTTACATCCCATTGCCCGGACTTGATTCTTGATCACAGCTGTGTAATCAGTAGAGTGGAGAGGGACATTTATTTATAGTTTTAACTATAACTATAGTTTTATACATCACACAGCTTAGACATTTGGATCAAATCAGAGAGCAGACCTGTGTGAACGCAATGATATAGATAGCATATCTGAAGTGTGAACACTGCAGCCACAGCGCCTTAACATAAACATGGGTCTATTATCCTTCTCTCCACTCTGTCCCCACTCACTAAACCCATTGGAAATGCATTGGGTGCTTAAAGTTAAACATTTTTATTTTTGGAGCTGTGTGAAGCACAGGCTCCCTATACGTGGCCGTGTGGGTCTGTGTGTCTGTCTGTGTGTCTGTGTGTGTGTCTGTGTGTATGTAGCCTGAACTTCCTAAACTTCGGCACGCTACTAGTCCCACAGTTTTGCCACCACACACTCGCGCCATATGTCAAATCGACCGGCTTACTCGGGAATCGTGGGCTAGTAACTTGCTAAGAGAAAGGTTCAATAGTTTAATTGATATTAATTTATTAGTGAATTAATTTTCCCCATTGACTTATAATGGGAATCGCAAAAACTCACATTCAATTATTTGTCTCTCGCAAACCATAGGGGCTAGAGTTTCAAGACTTGGAGAGGAGGTTCATAATGATTTCAAGGATTAAATAAAAAAGAATTGTGTCATTTGGCCGCATGGTGGCGCCATAACACCCCACTTTACGTTTTGGCCTGTAACTCTTGAACCGTAGGTCGGAAAATTAAAAATATTTTTTCCCTGGATTCCTTGGGTCATGACGCATCTCCCCATATAGGCCACGCCCATTTGCGCCATGATAGATTTTCCGCCATCTTGAATTTTCTCCAAAACACCCTTTTTCCTCCTTTTCCTACATATTTTCTTCAAATGTCACAAAAATCGGTACACATGATCCACACACACACACACACACACACACACACACACAGCTCCACTTCACACGGGTGTGATTTTTTTATATTTATACTACAAAACATTTCAAAACCAAAAGTACAAGCACACGTGTCCTCAGTAAGCTGAACACATAAAAATTTGAATGGTGTTGAAAGGTGTAAGCGTTTAAGAGATGAAGCGCGCCAAAGTTTTGAGGAGATACTGACTAGTATATAAATATAGAAATAAATAATGAAGATAACATACGTGTGCTCGCCTTCCAGGCGAGCCCACAATAATTAACGCCTGTAAAACATGTAAAACATAAAATAATGGTGGGGTAGGCCTACTTGCCAATCTGGATCTGGACTGGGGGGGCACAAAATATAATCTGGGTGGGCATTGCTCCCCAATGCCCCCCTGTGGCACATACACACGCACACATGCACAGTTTGCACACACACACACACACACACACACACACACACACACACACACACACACACACACACACACACACACCTCCCCCCTGTACTCCTCTCTTCTTTCCAGTGGTGGAAGAACAAAGTAATCAAAGTAGATATAACACAATATAAAAATATGTTGTTGTATGTTACAGGCAAATGGCCTCTATACATTTTTTACTTGAGTAGAAGTGTATAAATTTGGTATTAAAATATACTTGTCCTAGGTCCTCCTACAGTACCAAAGTAAAAGTACAAAACATTTCCAAAGTTTGTCAAAGTGTTTCAACTGTAATGGCCCAGGCCAGGGTCAGCCATATTATGGGTCAGGCTTGGGTTGTGTAGGGAGGGGATGGTTAGGGTTAAGGCTGATGGAACATGAGGAAACAGGTACACCAGTGGTTCTTAAACATGTTCATGTCAAGGTCATTTGACTATATAAACTGATTTTAATGCCATATTAACTTTTTGGTTGATTGATTGATTGATTGATTGATTGATTATTTTATCAGACAAAAGTACAGTTAAACACCCTGCCTAAAAGGAACATCTCAAATAAGAACTTTTACTGACTTTTACGTTGAAAGCCGTCAGTATTTAACTCACTAGCCATAACTCATTTAGCTGGGGACCCCCTGGCCTGGAGAGGTGGATCCCCATGTGGAGCCGAGCCCCCCTCAAGCTCAAGGACCCCTGGGGGCGGGTCCCCGGATAAAGTTGAACCAGCGCTGAGCCAAAGGCGGAACGAAAGTGTCTCAGCAATCACAATCTAGTCGGATTCCTTAGAGCGTAACACCTCCTGCTCTTCTGTTGTTATGAGCGACCAGAAACTACCAGGGAAACTACACGTACTATTTTCAAGGTAAAAACGACATATATTAAAATATTCAAGGTAAATCTTCTATTCTGGTTGTGCTGTTGTTGTTGTCATGAATAGACTAGTTACTTTGGACACGGCCATGTCGGTCGTCGCGTGCCTTGTAAAGTTTTAAAGAAAACATGTCTACCGTGCCGTCTGCTTTGAATCCGTAGGAGACGGTGGGGGAAGGAGCGAGTTGACTTGATGAAGTTAGTATTGTAGGTTTTGCTATAAACAAAAGATATAGGTGTTAAATATAAGTGCAACGGCGAAGTACCACGACACAAATTATGGCAAAGCAAACCAGGATATTAATATTCTGGGAAGACTGGAATGCATGATAAAGTGTTGTTGTTGTAAGGTATCTATTCTGCATCTAGCTTTAAGGCAAGACCCACATTCAGAGTGAACATTTTTAACTCAAATCTTTGCTTCTGGTTCTGGGGGTCCGTGGAAGAAAATATTTTGAGGTGGTTGTCCGCCGCCAAATAAATATCATTTTGGTGGTCCTTTACAATAGGCCTACATGACAAAGCCACCTATATTTGCAACATAAGTTTTTTACAGAAAACTGTTTCAGATTTAGAAGACAGAATCGTCCGGTAACAGGAAAAGCCGACCTAAAACAAAGTCGACACAAACTCGTTTCCCAACGGGTCCTTGACATGACAAAGTTTGAGAAACAATGATAGCAACATAAGTTTCTTCAGGAAAACTGTTAGGATTCTGAAGATATTTTTAGAATGTGCCTGTCAGTGGTTAAGGACCCCCAAAAATGTGTTTTTGGCCGCGGACCCCCATCTCAAAATATTTTGTTCCACGGATGGACCCCTATCGCAAAATATTTTGTTCCAGGGACCCCCAGAAGCAAAGATTTGATTTCGGTCTATTCTGCATCTAGCTTAAGTTGGGAAACGAGTTTGGGTCTTTTGATTGATTGAAGACTTTATTAGAAGTTTGCATAGGAAAAGGTACAGTTTCATGACGGTACAGTTCACTGGTACAAGGTCTACTAAAAGGAGATCCATGAAAAGACTAAGCTTATTTCCACTGGAAACCATTGAAGTATCTCATATAACATTGAATGACAGACAAATAGAACACAGTACTATGCAGTAGATAAGTAAAGAAAAACAAAAAAAAAATACAGTAAGTCTAAAATAAACAGTATATACAAAGAAGGGGCAGGGGAGGGTAGGGTTGGGCTAGGTTCATTTTTTACCAGTTGCGAACGGCTGCTGCCTGTAAGTGGTTTTTCAGGGCAATTTTAAAGGATGCTAGTGATCCACACTCCTTTATGGCCTTCGGTAAGGCTTTCCACATTTTGGTGGTATAGCAGAAAAAAGAGTTTGACCCTTTGTTGGTTTTAACTCTGGGTTGAAAGTGATCTGTGGCGCTGCCTCTGGTGTTGTAATTATGGACATCCTTAATGTTTATAAAGTATTTTGAAAGGTACTTGGGTATCATAGTGGTGTAGTGTATCTTGTACACCAGGCCCATTGCAAGTTGCTGTACTCTGTCATCTACTCTGAGCCACCCCACTCTTAACTGGTGAGTAGCGGTGAGGTGAGTCTGATAGGGAAGGATAAGCAGGACCCTAATTAGTTTATTTTGGGCTGTTTGGAGTTTAGTTTTCAGGGCTTGTGGTGCGTCACGATACCATACGTGGACTCCGTAGTCAAAGAGGGGCTGGATTATTGCACCAGCTATGGTCTTCAGTGTGTTGAAATTGACCATCGGGGCGTTCCTCTGTAGGAAACGAGTTCGTTGGTTGATTTTATTTATTACTTTAGAAGTCATCTTTTCACTGGAAAGATTAGCTTCAAGGATGCATCCTAAGTAAGAGATTTCGTTTTTTCGTGTTATGACCTTGTCACCCACTTTGATTGTGAAGTTTTCGACTTTTTTGAGGTTATGATTTGATCCAAAAAGGATGGACTCTGTTTTTCCCAGGTGAATTGATAATTTGTTGTCGTTAAGCCATGTGCAGATCTTACTTAGTTCAGAGTTAAGTGTCTTTTCAACCTGCAAGTGGTCCTTGCCCGAGACTAGGAGAGCCGAGTCATCCACGAACAGGAACAGGTTGCAGTCGCAAGCAGATGCCATGTCGTTCACGTATATTAGGAACAACAGAGGTCCCAGTATGCTACCTTGAGGAACACCACAGCTTACTGGGAGGGGGGGGGGACAGGGTACCGTTAATCTCCACCACCTGTTCCCTCCCCACCAGGTAAGATTGCATCCAACTCACTGCTGCGCTGTCAAGACCGATGGCTTTTAGTTTCTCAATCAGAATAGAATGATCTACGGTATCAAATGCCTTCTGGAGGTCCATCATGACCATGCCGCTATATTTGCCGTCATCCGCTTCGCGTTTGATTTGGTCGGTCAAATAGAGAAGGCATGTGTCGGTGGAATGAGATTTTCTGAATCCAGATTGGAACTCGTAAATCAGATTATTCTCATCGAGATATCTTGCAATCTGTTCGTAGACTATTTTCTCCATGACTTTGGATATGGAGCTAAGAATGGAAACGGGACGGTAGTTTCCAGGGTCTAGTTTGCTACCTTTTTTATGCAGGGGGGTTACTTTTGCTAGTTTGAAGTCCTGTGGGACATGACCCTGTTCGATGGAAAGGTTAATTATGTGGGTAATGATTGGCGCAATGGTGGCGGCTGAATCTCTGAGAAATCTAGCTGGAATTTTATCAAGGCCAGTGGCCTTGTGTTGAGGTAGGGCGCTCAGTTTTTTAAACACTTCATCAGTTGTCACTGTGGCAAGTTTAAAACTGTCTTTTCTGACGCCCAGTTTATTGTAGAATTTCTTAACAAATTTTACACCATACCGCCCAGATGGGGCGACCAGTCTTTCAACCAGTGAATGGGCCATGGTGGTAAAGGTTTTGTTAAGATGGGTAGCCACTTCACATTTGTCAGAAATGAGAGCGGCGTCCGTTTTGATGTTTATGCTGTGGCATATGGTTTTAGGTTTTAAGCCTAATTGGTTGTTAAGCAACTTCCATAGGTCTCGTGGTTTGTTTTTGTATTCGTCAATTTTGACGTCGATGTAGTCTGTTTTGGCGGATCTAATTAGGGCGATTGTCTGGTTTCTGAGTTTCTTGCACTGAGCAGTGAGATGTTTGATTTGGATTTTGAGGTCAGGGTTGTATTTTTTTCTAAGCTTTTTGCAGCACTTACGTTTTTCATCGTACTTTTTGTCTCTGAGTCTAGCTGATTCGGCAATATCTGAGTTATACCATGGCTCTTGGCGGGCTTTAACCCTGGTGGTTTGCAAGGGGGCCACGTTGTCTAGAGCATTGGTCAATTTGGTTTTAAAACCACACCATGCTCCTTCGACATTTGTACACTGCAGTTCAGGGGAAAAGTCTGTATTCGCTAGTGTGTGATTTAAAGCCTCACTGGAGTAGTTTTTGAGGCTTCTAGCTACAACTGTTTTGTGGCCACTAGCCTTGGGTTTGTGTATTTTACGCGTACAGTAGATCATGTAATGATCACTAAGACCGCATACAATAGCCCCGCTAGCGGTGACTTTGGATTTGTCTGTGGTTACAATGAGATCTATGAGGGTTTGGGAGTGCTCCGTCACCCTAGTGGGTACGGTAACGAGCTGAGTGAGGCCATATTGATTACATAACCCATTAAAGGACTTGAACAGGGGTGTTTCTTTACGCAAAACATCAACATTCCAGTCGCCCAAAGCGTAGTACTCAATACCGTCCACCTTTGCTAAGCTCTCTTCAAACAGCTCAAAGAAGTCATTCTGGTCAGGGGGTCTATAGACAGCGCATATTAGTATATTTTTAGCATGTTCAAAAATTATCTCGACCCATACAGTTTCAAGAGAGCTGTGGTGTAGGTCTGGGCGAGGGATAAAATTTAAATCATTGTGAATATACATGCAAACACCACCTCCTTTCCTGTTCCTATCATTCCTAATGACAGTGTAATTGGCTATTTCAATGTTAGCATCTGAGAATGAGTCATCGAGTTTAGTTTCTGAGAAGGTTAAAATTTGGACCTTACCATCAAGAAACATAGCATTGATTTGTTCCAGTTTGGGCTTCAAACTGTTGACGTTGAGATGGATCATTTTCAGTCCTCTTTTCACAAAAGTACCTTTCATGTCTGAGGTGTCCAAATAGCCATTATCAGGGCTGGGGGAGGGGGTTTCCCCTGTGTGTGAGTCCACGTCCGTCTGTAGTGGGGGTAGGGGGGCGCTGAGGGTGGGGGGGAGGGGGGCGCTGGGGGTGGGGGGGAGGACATGTCCCGTTGATGTCTGAGAACCTAGACAATAGGATATCCAGCTTCTCTCATCGGCGCGGGGTGTTGAGATGGCGGCGCAGATTGAATCAAAGCCGAGATATGCCAACAGCCACGATTGGTTTCGATCCCTGGGGGGTGACGGGGCCAGCGGGGGGTCATCCTGCTCGATGGTAATCTCCGGGGATCCGACGGCCGTGAACTGGGCGGGCGGTGGAGCCGGCGCGGGGGTGGACACACCGTCGTCCGAGGCGCTCCGTGGGTCGGGTGGTCCCTCGAAGATCCGTGGTTCCTCCGAGTTGGCCATGTTGGTGACCTCACTGGTCGACAATGGTGATGAGTCGACCGTGGAAAGACCATCCGCGGCTGCGAGAACGGCGGCAAGTCTGCGAGACATCTGTCGGGTTGCAACCGGTCCAGGGTGGGTCTCTATATCTCCACAGAGTAGCAGCAAAAAGTAAATACAGGACCTTCTGTCCATATTACTGCCAACTGGGGGTTTGTTCTTTGTTGAAAACAGCGTACCAAAGACAGTCATTCTCCCGTAGCCAAGGTGTTTGGATTCCGACCCACCGTGGAGATAAAAATCATTGTGTGATTCCTCTCTGTCCTGCACATAATCCATCGTATCCAAGTTATGTGGGATCCACGGTGAACTCAAGCATGAGTCTGTAAACCATACGAGAAACGTTAGAAAAGATAAAAATATCCATCCCTTTGTCCCTGGTGAGTAGTTTACTGGCGCGCGGCGGCGGCGGCGACTCCGGCGAGAGGTTGAGGAGCGTGAAAAAAAGCGTCCGACCTGCATGGCTGCTGAACTGTCGACTTTGTTTTCGACTTTTCATGTATTCAGTCGGCCTACATCAGTGGTTCTCAAGCTTTGTCATGACAAGGACCACCAAAATGATATGTATTTTAGGCCGCGGACCCCCATCTCAAAATATTAAGTTCCAGGGACCCTATTCTATTCCCCTTGAGTTAAAAATGTTCACTCTGAATTTGGGTCTTGCCTTAAGCTAGATGCAGAATAGATACACGCAGATGTGCTTGATTGATTTCAGACAGTACAGTTTCATGAGAGTACAGTTCACTGGTACAAGGTCAACTAAAAGGAGATCCTAGTAAGCTTTTTCGGCTTATTTACACAGGAAACCTTTATGTATCTCATCATTGAATGGCAGACGGATAGAACAAAGTACTATGTAGTATATCGTCAGAAAAAAAGAAAAGAAAAACAGTGCAAGAAAATATAAAGATATTTACAATAGAAAGGTCAGGGGGAGGGTAAGGCTGGTCAGGGGGAGGGTAAGGCTGGGCTAGGTTTATTTGTTTACCAGTTACGAGCGCCTGCTCCCTGTAAGTGTTTTTCAGGGAGATTTTAAAGGATGTTTAATAGGGATTTACACTTTAAGGCCTTCGGTAAGGCATTCCACATTCTGGTCGTATTCGTATAGCAGGAGAACAAGTTTCTTCTAGTTATTATAATCAAAATGGCAATATGGCATAATAAATGGCATTAACACAAAAGTTACAAGAATAACTGAATGATTCTCAAAATGCCATGTATTATGCCATCATATTAGGCTTTTTAATGTTTTTATTCATTAAATTATTGTTTGCTTGTTTGGATAAAGAGGATAATTTAAGCTTACAGCTTTTACAGCTCAGCTGTAATGTTGGTGAGTTTAACTTTGTTTAAAGGAGCTATAGTCGACTTTGTTCCCTCCATATAAAAGAATAGAAGAGGGATGTAAACAAAGTCAGCCTGACAAAAGACAAAAAATATATATTTTATCATTATTTTACACTTCTTGTGGTCATTTTTGAAAAGAAACTCATATGAAGCTTATTTTTTAATACAATATTGTCGAACATTTTTATTTTAGCATCCGTTTTTCAAGAAAAAGTTGACTATAGCTCCTTTAATACAATAAGATAGATATTGTATATATGGACTTTTCAATGGTTTGTGTTGATATCTAGAATTGCCATTTGCGGCTAGTCATCCCTGTGTCATCAGACTTTGAATTTATCTGTGTACTTGTCTTTGTATTTTTAGAATGAATCTGAAAATAAGCTCTAGGCGTTGACTTGAGAGAGCTGAGGAGAGCACCACAGAACCTTGTCAGTTGGAGAGACTGAGAGCAGGAAGGAGGGTCACGATGAAGGCCCCAAGCACTGGAAGACCAGGTATGTGATGCTGCTTGTAAAGCATTGTATTATAATGTGTCCATGTAGAAGTGTGTAGGGTAGCGATCCAAAATCGGAGGAACCGAAGGAACCAGATCCAACATTGAGGAACCTGAATCGGTTCCATTACACTTGGAACCGGGTTTTTATCACACTGTCAGAGCTGGTTATGTGGGCTTCACGTCTGCTATGCAATTATAATACTATTGGTTCTCAAACTTTCACGGACCACCATATCTCTTGAGATGGTTACAAATGTAACCAAATGGACCCTCAAGGTTCTGTTTGTTTTCATTTGTATACTCTCTGAGTTACTGACTTCTAAGGGTCCATTTGGAACCCTTATAGGAATCATTAAAGAGAACTGTTAAGGAATCGGACCGTTTAGGCTAGAAGGAATTTTTTTAAATCCTAAAGGTTGGGATCCAACCCCTAGAAGTGTTTTTATCAGTATATAAATATTGTATATGTGTGTATGTAGTATATAACACACACACACACACACACACACACACACACACACACACACACACACACACACACACACACACACACACACACACATAATATGTGTGTGTGTGTGTGTGTGTGTGTGTGTGTGTGTGTGTGTGTGTGTGTGTGTGTGTGTGTGTGTGTGTGTGTGTGTTTCTCTCTCCACAGGTATCAGCAAGAGTAAAGAATACCCATTGATGCTTCCAAAATTGAAACATTTTCCAAGGACCTTGAAGTGGGACAGGAGAAGGAGGTTCAAGGCGGCCTGGTGCAACATTCAACCCTGGCTCGAGCATTCTCAATTATCGGACTCTGTGTATTGTTACGCCTGCAGACATTTTAGCACAGACACATTGTTTGACCCACCACGTGGATTCAAAACCTGGAAGAAAGCACCCTACACAGAGTTTGCGCAGCATGCCAAGTCTAAAAAGCACAAACAAGCTATGATTGCATGGAGGGACCATCAGAGAGCTGTAGCAACTAACCCGACGTCCAAAAAACGTGAAAAACAGGTTAGAAAAAATCAAGTATATATGAAAACAATAGGGCGCCTGTTATTATTCACTGCCACTCAAAACATGTATGAAAGACGTCAGAGTAAGTTTGTAGACCCAGATGATAAAGGGTTCTTCGTGGACCTTCTAAAGTTAATTGCGAAAAGCAACAAACGTGTTAGAAAACGGTTGAGTTCCGTTAAAAATGCAGTGTACACAAGCAAAGTCACTCAAATTGAAGTTCTGGATTGTTTGGCAGACATGGTTCGAACCGAAATCACGGAAGAGCTGAAACACAGTGAAGTGTTCAGCATCATGTTGGATGAAACAAAAGATCAGATTTCCCTAGTACTCAGGTACTATTTCAATGGAGCCGTCCAGGAGAGCTTTCTCCATTTTGAATATCCAGAGGTGCTAGATGCATCAGGGCTTACTGAAAAGATTATCCATATATTGGAAGGTCTTGGTCTCGAACCCAGAAACAACCTTGTAGCCCAAGCACACTCTGGTTTTGGCCTCTTGGGTGGTAGATATTCAGGGGTCAAGGCTAGAATCAAAGAGCAAGCAAAATATGGATTTTACATCCATGGCAATGCCCACTGTCTAAATGTAGATTTATTAGAAGTGGTCTCAGAGGCAGGCATGTTCTTCTACTGGCTAGAAAAACTTGCAGTGTTCACGTCTAGGTATAGGATCCATCCTAGATGGCTGGAAATTCAAAGAGAGATGTACGAAGGAGAACCAAGGGAACTCCAGCAAGTAACTGACACTCAAGGGGCGTGTCCATTTATACTTCTACAAAACATTATGGATAGATTCCCTGCTCTTATGCGAGTACTGCAAGAGGTAGACGAAGGAGAACACATTGGTCAGGAAAATCATCAGGCTCATAATATGCTGGATGACATAGATCGAGATCCCGAATTCATTGTGCGTCTTGTGACACTCTGCAAAGTGTTTGGCGAAACAAAACCTCTCTCTGATATGCTACAGTCTTCAGCACCTGACCTTTCTAAAGTTCTCGGTTTAGTCGAAGCTTTAGTTAACAAACTGACTGACTTCAGGCAGGAGTCATCGTTTTTTGATACTTTGTGGAATGAAATGTCGAACATTTCTGAGCAATGTGATGATGCAATGGGGTTCGAACCTTCCGGTATAGTGCCTACTGTTGCTCAGAAAGAGAGGTTTCTTACAGCCTTTTTCTACCCAGTCATTGATAAGACGCTCGAAGAGCTTAACAGACGATTTTCAAAGACAACCTGTGACATAATGAATAGCATCCAAGCTCTAATCCCCCAAAGTGATGCATTTCTTCAAAGTGAAGTTCTGCTTTCATTTGCTCGATTGTATGATGCAAACATTGAACACTTGAGAAACGAACTACCTGCGTTCAGCCAGTATTTAGAAAGGAAAATACAGACTGGGATGCAGAGACCCTCTAGTACAGCAGAGCTGACGCTGATCATTGAGCCATTAAAAGAAGTGTTTGTTGAGCTCTTCAGACTCTCTAAAATAGCAGTCGCGATCCCAGTGAGTGCTGCGTCTTCTGGGAATAATTCTTCTAAGGTGAACCAAGTGAAAGATCATCTCACATCCCTAGGCCTAACTGATGGTAAAATGATCAATCTGGATGTACTAAGGATTGAGTATACAAGGGCAACGGCTTTGTGTCTTGACTCATTTGTTGATCGGTTTGCCAAAAGTCACAAAAACCTTAGAATTATGTTGCTGTAATGTGAAATTCCACAAAGTAAACTACAGATAGGGATGCAGAAATCTCTAGTAAAGTAGAGATGATACTGTTCATTGAGCCTTGTGAAGTGTTGCAACAAAGAATGTGTGTAACTTGAAAAAGAAAATCTTTTTTTCAATATTGTAATTGAATAGAATTGTAACTAACGTTACTGAAACAAATCATCTTTGTGCTATTACTTTATATACTGGAAGAAACATTCCATTATTGTTCTATCATCACTTGTAAGTTTGTCTAAATTTGGAAAAGCAATAAAGTTTAATCGACACAAAGATTGAAAACTGTCTTTGTCTCTTTATTTTTGTCAGGTCAAATGTGTCCCTTTGACAAAACTTCAGCCTCAGCTCGGCTGACAATGTCAAACGTAAGCAATTTACCCCGAGTGAGAGGACATTATGCTCTGATAATGTCCTGTGTGAGGGGGTGATCGGACGAGGCGAAGCCGAGTCCGATAACACCCTCACACAGGACATTATCAGAGCATAATGTCCGACCCCGAGTGGTAAATAGCTTTTCTACCACTTTTTTCCGTATACATGAAAGAAAACACATAGTTGTAACTTGCAAGGATATTAAGTTACAATCATTATTGCCTATAACACTTCCGCGACGACAGCAAATAGTTCCACAAACAACATCTTCTACTCACCACCAGATGACGCCAACTCCATGCAGAGAAAGATGTCTAGCATACAGCTAAGCTAACGTCAGTTAGAAGGACCGTTCCGGCCGTAAATAGAGGCTGTTCGCTTCCAGAAAGGCATAGGTTCAGAGAAAAGGGGCTTTAAAGTTGGCGGATTGCATTGGATCCAAATAAATCGGCGACGTCGTACGCACGTTAGTAAACATAGGACCGCTACGACCGTCATATGTTGGTTGGGGGAAAGGTGTTCCGACTACCTCCTGAAGTCCCCGGATGTACACTGAGGCGCATTGATCTCGTCCTCACACAACTGCGGCGGTTGTTCTGCCATAACCTCCGGAATTTAGCCAATCAGAATCCAGTATTTGAACATGTGACTAGAAAAAGTGGTAGAAAATTGTTTTTGCTAAGGAAACATTCCTACACCCACGTTTAGTTCAGATGTAGGTGCGTTGGACAGTAACAAATCAACCAATCATGAGGAAATAAATATTCATGAACAAAATCCCTACGCACTGCTCGCTTTCTTCATGATTGGTTCAAACAATAAATTGAAATGACACTCATCTATTCCATAAGATATTATGTTTTGAAATGCCATATTTACTAAGATTATCTGAGGTCTGGTTGTAAGAACATATATACAGTATTATAAAAACGTATAAACATCTATAATTATTGATTAAAAGAAAGGATGACTAGCTATCCTGATATATATTGTATATTGACTGTCTACATCAGCTCTACTATATAGGATATGAGTTGGGCAATGGGGACACAATGGATCCATTTGTCTTGAGGTTCACATTGATCTTGCTAATACTGTATGTTTCCCCATCACTTTCTTGACCTGCTGCAGCTATTATTGGGTTTCAATCTAACTAGTCAGCTAAAAGACACTCCTATATCTTACTGTATTGACCCTGTAATATTTACTGCTGTTGAGACTTAGCTCTCTCCATGTTTTTATGGAGTGCAAGAGCTGTGACACCGATTTGAAAACAAAAGGAATGGAGGTTCAGACTTCAGACTCGGTATACTATACACTGATGTTCAAGTGTTCATTTCATAAGGTCCCTTTCTACCAATTGTTCTTTTCCATTCATTATCACTTGCTTGCTTGGTGTTCATTAATTGTTCTGCATTTCTGTTTATGATTTATCAACACTAATCTGGACTGGGGGGGACACTAATCTGGGTGGGCATTGCATTGCTCCCCAATGCCCCCGCGCGCACGCACACACACGCACGCACGCACGCACGCACACACGCACACACACACACACACACACACACACACACACACACAGATATATGACCCAGGCCAGGGTCAGCCCCATGGGTCAGACTAGGGAGAGGATGATTAGGGTTAAGGCTAGAAGAACATGAGGAAACAGGTACAACAGTGGTTCTTAAACATTTTCACCTCATTGTCATTTGACTATAAACTGATTTCGATGCCATTATTGCCATATTAACTCATTTAGCTGGCGGAACGAAAGTGTCTCTGTCTTGGCTCAGTAATCAGCAATGCTTTGATTCTAGTCGGATTCCTCAGAGCGGTACACACCCTCCGTGCAGTCCGCGGGCTCAGATCATCGAGAAACACGCACTGCACTTGTTATGAGCATCTGACCAGAAACTACACGTTTGTGACTGTGAGACACAGAGCAAAACTATTTTCCAAGGTAAAAACGACATATATATATTTTAAATCTTCTGTTCTGGTTGTGCTGCTGTTAACGCAAACAGACGAAGTTACTTTGGACACAGCCGTGTCGGTCGTCGCGTTCCTTGTAAAGTTTTACGATTTTTTTCCCTTCCGTCTCTGTTAGCCTTAGTTGACTTGATGACGTTGTTTTTGCTATAAACTAAAGCTATAGATATGAAATATACTGTAAGTGCAACGCCTAAGTACCACGAGTCCACGACACAAATTAATAACAAAGCAAACCAGGATATTAATATTCTGGGATGAAGTGTTGTTGTTATTGGGTGTGCCAAATGTAGTTCTAAGAGCGGACATTTCTTGGGTCAACACAGGCTTACACAGGTGGTCTGATTAGACTATAGCATTAGTTTTATGCAATCAAACAATTGAAACACCTGTGTTTTGACCCAAGAAATGGCCGCTAAGGACTACAATTGCGTCACCGCTGGCACACTATAAGGTATCAATCTGACCCCCATCTCAAAATATTTAGTTCCAGGGACCCCTAGAAGCTGAGTTAAAAATGTTCACTCTGAATTTGGGTCTTGCCTTAAGCTAGATGCAGAATAGATACACGCAGCTGTGCTCTATCAAATGGCATTAACATAAACGCTACAAGAATAACTGAACGATTCTCAAAATGCAATTTATTATGCTGTCTTCGAACCCTCGTTTTAATATAGTACCTTTTATTTAAAAAAAAAAAGATCTCTCTCTCTCTCTCGATATATATATATATATATATATATATATAAATCTAGTTGCAACAACAACCATTGACAGCCCAAGCATAGGCTATCCAAACAAAATTTTCATCTGAATTTAAACCACATTAAACTCACAGGCTGTATGGAAAGCTTGAATTATTTTTATCTGCAAAGTGTTTGTTTCTAAAGAACCACGAAGACATGTTATGAGCTACTTTCTGTCATGTGATTATTTTTCTAATTGTTGGAGTTTGGAAGCGCTCTTTTTAAATCACTGAGCCGTCCTGTGAACCACCTGTTTAGAAATGTCACGTAATGGAGAAGGCAGCGGGACGTTGTTGCGTTATAGAAAACAGGCGCTTCCAATCTCCAACAGGAATGTATTTATTCTGGAATTTATGGACAGAATGTCAGTCATAACAAGTCTATGCTGGACTTTTGTGAAACAAACACTTTTGCTGATATAAAGAGGATAATTCAAGCTTTCAGTAGGCCTACAGCTGCAATGTTGGTGAGTTTAACTTTGTTTAATTCAATCAGATACATTTCTGTTTGTATATATGGGCTGTCAATGGTTTGTGTTGCAATCTAGAGTTGCAATTTGCGGCTAGTCAAACATGTGTCATCCGTCTTGAATTTATCTGTGTATACCTGTCTTTGTGTTTTTAGAATGAACCTGAAAATAAACTCTAGATGTTGACTTGAGAGAGCTGAGGAGAGCACCACAGAACCTTGTCAGTTGGAGAGACGGAGAGCAGGAAGGAGGGTCATGATGAAGGCCCCAATCACTGGAAGACCAGGTATGTGATGCTGCTTGTAAAGCAGTGTATTATAGTGTGTCTATGTAGAAGTGTGTAGGGTAGCGATCCAAAATCGGAGGAACCGAAGGATCCGGATCCAACATTTGGAAATGGTTCCGGAACCATTTTATCACACTGTCAGAGCTGGTATGTGGACCTAACATCTGCTATGCAATTATAAGGCTAGTGGTTTTTAAACTTTCAAGGACCACCATAACTCCTGAGAGGGTACAAATGTCACCACATGGACCCTCAAGGGTCTGTTTGGTTTCATTTGTACACTATCGGAGTTACTGACTTCTAAGTGTCCATTTGGAACCCCTATAGGAATCGCTAAAGGGAACTGTAATAAGGAATCGGACCGTTTAGGCTAGAAGGATTTTTTTAATCCACCCCTAGAAGTGTTTTTATTTATCAGTATATAAATATTGTATGTGTGTGTTTGTGTATGTGTACGTACTATATATCACACAGACACACACCCATAATATGTGTGTGTTTGTCTCTCCACAGGTATCGGCAAGCGTAAAAAAGACCCATTGATGCTTCCAAAATTGAAACATTTTCCAAGGACCTTGAAGTGGGACAGGAGAAGGAGGTTCAAGGCGGCCTGGTGCAACATTCAACCCTGGCTCGAGCATTCTCAATTATCGGACTCTGTGTATTGTTACGCCTGCAGACATTTTAGCACAGACACAATGTTTGACCCACCACGTGGATTCAAAACCTGGAAAAAAGCACCCTACAGAGAGTTTGCAGAGCATGCCAAGTCCGAAAAGCACAAACAAGCAATGATTGCATGGAGGTACCATCAGAGAGCTGTAGCAACTAATCCGACGTCCAAGAAACGTGAAAAACAGGTTAAAGAAAATCGAGAATATATGAAAGCAATAGGGCAAGTGCTATTATTCTCTGCCACGCAAAACATGTATGAAAGAGACAACAGTGAGTTTGCAGATCCAGATGAGTTTGTAGACCCAGATGATAAAGGGAACTTCGTGGCACAGCTAGAGTTAATTGGTAAATTCAATGAACCTATAAAAAAACGGTTGAGTTCCGTTAAAAATGCAGTGTACACAAGCAAAGTCACTCAGAATGAAGTTCTGGATTGTTTGGTAGACATGGTTCGAACCGAAATCACAGAAGAGCTGAAACACAGTGAAGTGTTCAGCATCATGTTAGATGAAACAAAAGATCAGATTTCCCTAGTACTCAGGTACTATTTCAATGGAGCCGTCCAGGAGAGCTTTCTCCATTTTGAATATCCCAGGGGGCTAGATGCATCAGGATTTACTGAAAAGATTATCCATATATTGGAAGGTCATGGTCTGGATCTCAGAAACAACCTTGTAGCCCAAGCACAAGGCCTCTTGAGTCCTAGATATTCCGGGGTCAAGGCTAGAATCAAAGAGCAAGTAAAATATGGATTTTACGTCCATAACAATGCCCACTGTCTAAATGTAGATTTAGTAGAAGTGGTCTGGGAGGCAGGCATGTTCTTCTACTGGCTAGAAAAACTTGCTGTGTTCACATCTGGGCCATATGTCCACCCTAGATGGCTGGAAATTCAAAGAGAGATGTACGAAGGAGAACCAAGGGAACTCCAGCGAGTAACTGACACTCAAGGGGCGTGTCCATTTATACTCCTACAAAACATTATGGATAGATTCCCTGCTCTTATGCGAGTACTGCAAGAAGTAGACGAAGGAGAATTCATTGGTCAGGCAAATGTTCAGGCTAATGAGCTGCTGGACGAGATAGATCGAGATCCTGAATTCATTGTGCGTCTTGTGACACTCTGCAAAGTGTTTAGCGAGACAAAACCTCTCTCTGATATGTTACAGTCTTCAGCACCTGACCTTTCTATAGTTCTCGGTTTAGTCGAAGCTTTAGTTAACACACTGACTGGCTTCAGGCAGGAGTCATCATTTTTTGATAACTTGTGGGATGAAATGTCGAACATTTCTGAGCAATGTGATGCTGCAATAGAGACACCTGAAGAACGAGAAAAAAGACTGAGCTCTGGGCTCGAACGTTCCCGTATAGTGACTACTGTTGATCAGAGAGAGAAGTTTCGTACAGCCTTTTTCTACCCAGTCATTGATAAGACGCTCGAAGAGCTTAACAGCCGATTTTCAAAGACAACCTGTGACATAATGAATAGCATCCAAGCTCTAATCCCCCAAAGTGATGCATTTCTTCAAAGTGAAGTTCTGCTTCCATTTGCTCGGTTGTATGATGCAAACATTGAACACTTGAGAAACGAACTACCTGCGTTCAGCCAGTATTTAGAAAGGAAAATACAGACTGGGATGCAGAGACCCTCTAGTACAGCAGAGCTGACGCTGATCATTGAGCCATTAAAAGAAGTGTTTATTGAGCTCTTCAGACTCTCTAAAATAGCAGTCGCAATCCCAGTGAGTGCTGCGTCTTCTGAGAATAATTTCTCTAAGGTCAACCAAGTGAAAGATCATCTCAATTCCCTAGGTCTAACTGATGGTAAAATGATCAATCTGGATGTCCTAAGGATTGAGTATACAAGGGCAACGGCTTTGTGTCTTGACTCATTTGTTGATCGGTTTGCCAAGAGTCACAAAAACCTTAGAATTATGTTGCTGTAATGTGAAATTATGCAAAGGGAAAAGTAAAGCTGATACTGTTCATTGAGCCTTGTGAAGAATGTGTGTAACTTGAACTGAAGATATATCTTTTTTTTTTCAATATTGTAATTGCATAGAATTGTAACTAAAGTTACTGAAACAAATACAAAACATTACTTGTAAGTTTGTGTCGAAATTTAGAAAAGCAATAAAGTTTATTCGACACAAAGCTATATGTTGCTGTAAGCCTTACAGCAACATATACCTTACAGTGTACGGTGAAATTCAGATTCTACAAAGGAAACTACACATAGGGATGCAGATAGTAAAGTAGAGCTGATACTGTTCTGATACCTTGTGAAGTGTTGCAACAAAGAATGTCTGTAACTTAAACTGAAGATTTTTTTCCTTTTTTTCAATATTGTAATTGTAACTAAAGTTACTGAAACAAATACCAATCTTTTTGCACCGTTTTATATACTGGAAAAAACATTCCACACACGGAAACATTCCATTATTGTTCTTGCATTACTTGTACGTTTTCTCTAAATTTGGAAAAGCAATAAAGTTTAATCGACACAAAGCTTGAACACTGTCTTTGTTTCTGTTTATTTGTCTCAGGTCAAATGTGTCCCTTGACATAACTTGCCTCAGCCTGGCCCCTCAACAACCACCACTGTCGGCCCACCCGATACCCCTAGTCTGTTCATGATTATTACACAGTTCATGTTTCTTCACACTGAGAAGTTCTGTGTATCCCTGTCGCCTTGTATTGGGTTTAATTCCCCTTTCCATTTGAGTGATACAGTGGAACCGAGCATCAGTGACAAGGTCGTTTGTATTGCTTGATGCTTTGTTAGCTGGAGGGCTAAACATGGATAGTAAATGTCGTGGGACATGCACAGGGGTAATGAGATACTGTATTGTGTCTGCTCAATAATTCATTTGGACTTGTTTGTGTTTGAGAGATCCATAGAATATGGTTACAGTATAAATATAAAATATTATGCTATTGATGAGATGCCTTCCAGAAAGGAATTCTAGTCTTTGATGACATTACCTTGTGCCAAATAAGTGTCATTGATTTTTTTCATTGCCATGTTTTACAATCTGGCAGGGCAACATTAATATGAAAAAGTCACCCGAAAACAACACATTTGTCATCAACTTGTCTTGACAGCTTTCATGTAAAGAAGTCATTTGAAACCATATGAGTTGTTGATTTAGTGTCTCATCCACTTGATCAATATGGTTTTTTTTGTATCTTGATATACTTTGATCATTGATGATGATAGATGGGCTGTCATGTACATAACTATAAGGGGCTGCAGACAATTGGCTTAATCACTGCTAAAGCATGGGGATTCATTCATCATGGCAACATAATCAACACTCTTTATGCAATTAAGAAGTTGTGTGCAATCACTTGAACTTGACTTGTTTTTTCTCTATCAACTGATCGTAGATAGGGGGCTTTTAGAAAAAGCCCAGACACTATCTGGAGGTTATATTATCCCACAAAGGATGCTCCATATAAATGTAAATTGAAATCCAGACTGTAACCACCAAATTAAATGGATAATGGAAATTAAGTAATAGGCATTCTAATCTACTTTTTCAGTTTCACTCAAGCCTGAAGGCACAGCCTTTTCATTTACCCCAAATAGAGCTTTTATTTCCGTGCAATGTCAGTCAGAAGGGTAATTTTGCATGCTGCATGGAGCACGCAGAATGAGTATACAGCATAGGCTATTTCGGGGACCTCATGTATTTCACACTCTAATTTGAATTCTGGTTGCTCACAAAGTAGGCTAAGCCAAGCGTGTATACAAGTAATGTATATTTTAATTTAAATGTTTTAATTTGAGCGCGGCTCAAGTAGATGAGACTGCAGTTGGAGCCTGCAGTGGGTCATTTGAAATGTGCACAGTAAAATAACATTACGTTTACTTGACCATAAGTGGTGACATGAACCACAGATTATTATTATTATTGTGGAAAGTGATATTAATAAATCAAACAGTTAAATTGGTTCTTATGCAGGAATTGAGCAGCAGATGGCGCTGCGAAACCAAGTATTTACCGTAATGTTTGTCTATAATTTAATACAAAGCAATGATTGATCTCTTACTTGATCTATGAGCTCTTTCTGGTGTGTGTGAATGAATGATGAAGGATTTCAACTGCATAGAGAGGTAAATTTGCTCTAACACTGGAATTAAGAAAATCATAAAATAATGATTTCAAGAGGCGCTTGCACTTCATTCTTTACTGTAGGCAGCAGACGTAGCAGAGGCAAATCTCGCGACATTTGTGCAGCAGCTGAGCTCTGAAGAAAAGCAAGGGGCTTTTGACATAATGACAACAAAATAGATAAATTATCACACCACAGGTAATATGACTTTATTTTGTGTTGTTTACCTTTGTAATATGATTGATAACAGCGATTCAAAGGCTGATCTTATGCCCCAGAATGGATATTTAATGTAAAAAGTGGATCAAGAGGCAGTTGGAAGTGTCGGATACTGTGTCATGTCTCTGCTGTGCCAAGTCTATACTTTTGCATGTGGACAGTTATGCCTTCTGCGAATGGTGTCGCGCACCGAAAATAACAGACCTACAAGCTCACAACGCGTCGGTCTCGTGAGCTTGTAGATCTTGTAGGTCTGCTATTTTCGGTGCCGCGACAAAGGGCGGCGTGCCGTGCAACCAGTTATAAATCAGCGGCTACTCATCTATTAACCTCAATCATAACATCAACTATTTGGATATGTTTGCGTGTGATTTAATATTAATTATTATCAACATGTCCAAATAATGTCGCAATACTTCAGACATAGGTAGCATTTGTATTATATTAATATCAAATTGTATATCATTATTTCCAATATATTGTAGCCTATATTCTCCTTTAGGCTACTAATTAATCCACAGACTGTGATCCAAACTGTGATACCCATGCTGGGTATTTATCAGAGGTGTCAACCGTGTTCTTTTGTAATCTGTTTAGATTGTATGTATTTGTATTGTTAGCATGGTAGAGTAGATACTAGATTAGTACTTATAGGGTATGTTAGATCAGTGGTGGTAAGGTAACAGATCAGGTGGGCATCAAAACCAACTGGGCACTATGGATATCTGGGCACCAAAACTATCTGGGCACAGGGCACTATAGGGACATGTTGGCTAAAAAAAGAACGACATCTTGGAACTCAGATTAGGGACATGTGGGCACCTGGACAACTGGGCACCAAAACCACCTGGACACTAGGGACAGGTGGGCACCTGGGCAACTGTACTAGAGACACCTAGGCAACTGGGCACTGGAGATATGTGGGCACCTGAACGAGTGGGCACCTGAATTTTCCATGGCATACTGCTTTTTTGTTGCTAAGTGAGATTTAACCTACCTTAAAGCACCAACACGACACAACAGTGCGGTCAAAAGTACAATAGCCTAAACAAGTTTATTTGTCAAAATATTACTGTAATAGTAAATTATAACACAGTTAGTACACAATCCTTTTTTAAGATTTGTTTTGGGAATTTTATGCCTTTATTGATATCACAGTAGAGTAGACTGACAGGAAATGGGGAGAGAGATGGGGAATGACATGCAGCAAAGGTCGTCAGGATCGGGAACCCGCGACACACTGTCAGGCATCAGAGCCTATGTGGTATGCGCCTGGACCGGTAGGCCAGCGCGCACCCTACAGAGTTAGTACTTTATAAAAGTGTTTCAAAGTACAATGTCAAAATATAAGTACTGTTAAAAAGTAGAACACATTGGAGAAATACAAAAAAAACTGAGCCATTGTAGCCTTTGGATGGACTGGTCCTATGCATACATGTACATGTTTTTTCCCCCTTTTCCTATAATTTTATTGTGTACTGTTTAGCTATGTTTGCTCTATCCTAGCATTCAGTTCAGCATTGTTTTGTACAGTTTTTACTCTCCCCAAATTTGTATTTACCTGTTTTTTCCCCCCCTCATTTTATAGTGTATAGTTGTCCAGGAGCCCACATGTCCCTAGGGCCCAGTTGTCCAGGTGCCCACTCGTCCAGGTGCCCGCATGTCCCTAGAGCCCAGATGGTTTTGGTGTCCACTCGTTCAGGTGGATTTTGGCCTAAAATCACACAAAGCGGTACACAGTATCTCTAAGTCTAAAGTCATGTCTTCAACATGGATCTGTTCCATTTCCCATATTCCCTCCTGATGATTGGCTACGATTGCCTTCTAAAGTTTGTTTATGCGACCTGACGGTCGCTTATCTCCCAATGAGGGAGTCTTACTGGTATTGTATTTGGTCAGAGATGTTTTTGGCAAACTTGGCACAGCTCTCCTATGAGACCCAGACTGAGTAGAAAGAAATTGTGCTATTTTATCATGAACATTAGTGAGGACCTATTATATGAAAACAGGTTGAAAAGTGGTGAAGTCCTCCTTTAAGGGTTGTTTTACATCGATGCATATCCGTGCGAGTGAGAGGCGTGACACTGCTCAAAAAAAGATACGGGACGGCGTCTACACGCGTGACCGGACCAATACAACGCTGCTTTTATGGGCTATTGGATTAGATGTTTGGCTTTAGTGTCCCTTCTCACACAGGAGACCCAGGTTCGAATCTACATTTAGCACTGTTGCCTCTTAGCATAAAAGTCCTGGGTTTGAACGTGACATCTCCATAACTTCTCTCTGAATCTAATAGGTTCTATGCACAGCAGCCGTATTATTGGAAGGAAATTGAGCCTCTTCCTTACTTGACCCTTTCACAAGTCTTACCAATTATAAGGCTCTGTTCCATTTAGTGTAGCACAGTGGAGCCCCCCCCCCCCCCCCCCCCCCCCCCCATGACTCTGAGAGTGTACAAAATGGAACCAGGTTTCATATTTGTATACTCTCAGAGTTATACACCTGTAAGGGCTATTTGGAACTAGCCTGGCGGGCCAGCCTCTTTCACAAACACCACCGCCAGGGGATGGTGTTGTGCAGTCTGGTTTTTTTACCAGGCTAATTTTATTCCTGGACCTCACTTTGAGACCCACCGGTGTAGCAGAGTGTTTCCAATGAGCCTCAATATCAGCAGCCAGACTCTGAGCAGAATGGAACAGAGCCTTAATTAATATAAATTGGTAAGACCTGTGAAGGAAGTAAAGAAGCGGCCCAATTTCTTTCCAATATAGCTGGTGTGCATCATATAATCCATTGCTCACCTCTTCTGTACGGGTTGATTCCACCTCCCTGTCCCCCAGGCATGTAAAGGTGTACCAGTGTGGAATAGCCTGACAGGTAGCTCAGCCTACATCTTCCTTCTCTGCCGCCTGTCACCATGACCACGCCTCCCCTGGTGACGCCATTTGGCGGGCAACAACAACAACAACAACAACAACAGCAGCAGCAGCAGGCTCAGGCAGCGCGTGACGTCAACACGGCCTCGCTATGTCGCATTGGCCAGGAGACGGTCCAGGACATTGTCCTCAGAACCATGGAGATCTTTCAGCTTCTCCGCAACATGCAGGTTAGCTATGGAAGGGACGGAGGTCTGTCTGTCTGTACGTCGGTACCTTTGTCTGCTTGCCGCTCCATGGTTCTGTCTAACTCCTTCAACACGCATCTGTGCGTCTGTGCGTGTGTGTGTGTGTGTGTGTGTGTGTGTGTGTGTGTGTGTGTGTGTGTGTGTGTGTGTGTGAGCACGCGATGTGTGCAATAGTTTGAATATGAAGCATTCAATATTTTTCAGTTTTTCCCCACCATGGATTCAGATAACTGTAACTTAACATGACATGACATGACAAGCCTTTTCTCATTGCGGTAAGAAATACTATACATTGCTAGGTAAGCTTTTTGTTTTTCTTGCCTTTACAGTGATTTGTCCAAGATAGCTGGACTGCTGTTGTTTCTCTGTCACTCTGTTATCTGAACATAAGGTGACTGTAACCACTTAAACAGGTACAGGTTATGGTTAATGTGTCAGTTTTTTAAAGAGTCTAAAGAGTCAATTCAACAAACAAAGTCTGGCATTGCCACACAATGCAAAACACCATATCTCATCTGTGACTTGTAGTTTCAGATCAGAGACTTTCCATATACCACTTGCATATGCATATTTTCTGTCCGGCTTTGCTCCCGTTCCTTCTCTCTCTCACTCAATCACTCACTGCTTTTTCCTCTCCCTTTTCTTGTTATTCACCATCTTGTTATATCTCTGTCTCTTGTTTAGGTATGCAATGCATGCCTGGAAGACATTGTTTTATGCTTCTTTTACGTTATGAATGATGTTTCTAATCAGATCGTGCATCCCTAGAGGCTTGCTGATCCTCTCAATTGTAATGAGCCTGGTTATTATTAAGTAGTGTAGTTTCATTGTTCGGTGCTGCGCAGCAAAAATAGCTGATCTACATGCTCACAATTCATATATTTGCAATTAGTTGTGTGATTTTAGATCTGCTGTTTTAGTATGAATACTTTTGTCTATAATCCTATAATGCCCAAAATGGGGACACCAGGTTCAAAGTGTTTAAAAATCAATGATGATGAACCAGCACAAGTGCTGGCAACACATTAATGTCTCTGCAGCAAAAATAGTCTACCTGTTGTTGCGGCAGAGATGTACCATATGTATTTTGAATACATTTAAACTGCAGTGTCATTATATGTAGGCCCAGTTCTGACATGTTACACACTGTCCATGCACATGTTTAAAACAGGTGTTTAAAGTTGAACTCTGGTCATGTTGGCTGGTGGCACTTGGTCATAAGGCACTAAGGCTGTTAATTAATAGCAGAAGGCGTCTATGTTTTTCTTTTTACTAACTAGAATATATTCCCATGAAACCTCTTTTCATTTTAGTGGGAGTTCTGAAAATTGTCCTACCTAATGCACTGGATAAATATAGAAACCAGTTCAAAATGTCTAGCATTTTACAGGCAGTAAAACACAATGGGCTTTGCATTTTGTTTTACCGGTATGCCTTTTATTTGAGATTAGTTTATAAACTCATGTCCTGTGGAAAATGAATATTAGACGGTAGCTAAACTAAAACCTACTGTTTTTGCCTAGTCAACCAGCTGCTTGTGCAGATAACCTGCCACTGTTTGTAGGTTTGCTGGTTGTAAATGTACCAGCCACTGTGACCTTTAGATGAAAAATGGTAGTTTCCTGACCTGTCAACATGACCTCTCGTCTTTCTGTGTTGCCTCCCAGTTGCCTAATGGGGTGACATATCATCCCAACACGCATCAGGACAGGCTGGGGAAACTCCAGGAGCACCTGCGCATGCTGTCCGTACTCTTCCGTAAGCTACGGCTCGTCTATGACAAGTGCAATGAGAACTGCACCGGGCTGGACTCCATACCCCCTGAGGTGAGCCTCCAATGCATACAGTCTAGACTATACACTACAGTAACTGGATTCAATTTAATGAGGTCCCAGCAAGCACGGTCAGGACCTGGACCAATCAGTGAATTCTCGATTGGGGCCAGATCAAGTCAAACCATGACTAGTTGGATCCGGCCTAGAATATCACCTGATTTCAACCAACATAAATCCTGCCCACGAAAACGGACGTCCTGGATTAAGAGGGTCTGATCGAGGCCAGATAAATATCATAACTAGTCATATATGTCCCAGAGTATAACCTTACATGCTCATATTCAACTAACATTACAAACAATAACAATAATCCTATAGTCCATGTGACGTCCCCATATGGGCTGTGATCTGGTCTAGTTCTGAACGTCACCAGAGGACGTGATCAGAGGACGTTATCATAACGTCATCATGACGTCATTTGGCTTGCCGCAAGCCGTAAATAGAGGCCCAGTTCATTGCACCCTCAGAGGTAGCCTAAAGATAGAGAAGCAGAAGTTTGGCAGTTAAAAACAATCGGAGCAGCAGAAACAATCTGGGCAAGGAAAGTAAATAAGTAAATATGTTTGTTCTTCCTCGGAATCTCTGTTATATTGGCCCTGAGCACGGAACACATATCCCCTAATTGTTTTAAAGCGGCACACCAGCGAATACCACAAGTCTGTGGTTGTACCGCCATGGTCCCTCCCTGGCCTGCTGTGAATGTGTGCATCTCTGTGAACATGAATCAGGATAACATTGTTGAAAGATTACTGCACATTTTAAAAAACAACAACCCTGTCCTGAAATAATACCCTCTAAGGCCCACTGTTGTAATATTACAACGTTTGTATTTTATCCAAAAAAAAGGTTTAAATCATTTTATTTTAGCTCCCCCTACCACCTAAACATCACCATTGGATTCTATTGTTTAGTATTACAATGCCATTGGCCACAATATTTGCATAATAAATACCCCCCACAGGGGCTGACATTCACACCCGCCACACCCGCTGACATTCCAGAGTTTTGACGAACAACATCTCACTTTTTCATGGAAGCTATTCCTCACAAAAACATAAGTAAAATGCCTGTACTATTTTTTTTGGTGATCATTAGAATGTCTAGAACATGTATTATGTTATTATTGTGAAAAATATCCCCCATATGTAAATTAGAGCATGATTTTTTTTACATTACATTTTCCTCTTATTAGGACTCCTACGACACCACCTGATTTTTTTCAATTTTTTATTTCAAGTATTTCTATATTTGGGCCTTAGAGGGTTAAGATAATCTTTTTTCCCCCAGTTGAAAATATATACATTGCGTCGAGTGACACTTGACAGAATCATCTTTCAATTAAGTATGATGTCCAGTGTTTACAAGGGTGATGTCATCATCCCTCATAAACTCACCTCAAACCAACCCCCCCCCTGCACATTTTAGATAGATTATACTTTTGCCTTTTGAAACTCCACCTTTGATATCCAAGATGTAGCATTGATTCTTGATTCTTTATTTAACAGGGATCGTGTGACTGTTGCAGTCATTTCAAGTAGAACAGAAGTACAGAACACGCACTGCTGTATATTTTTATAAGATGCCAGAAAAGGCAAAATCCAACATAACATTAAGCCGCTGCACATTGGTAGCTTCAGTGTAATCCTTTTATGCAGCACGATAAGAAATGCTTTGAAACATATACAGTAGTGTCTTTGGGAAAAAAAATCCCAAATGTATTTGGTTTGCTTGAGATTCTGTAAAGCCTGATTTAGAATTCTTTGCACACAAACTGTGTCTCATCCAAAAAATGGCTGATATAAAAGCTCACAACGTGCCACGGTGCAACGCATTCTGAGCTTGTAGATCGGCTATTTTCATGTGTGACACTGGAATGCAAAACAAATCAGGCTTAAGGACTCTTGCGCAGGGCGACTTTGTGGTCTGAGACCAAGCACTGCCACACATGATGTATCACAGCTCTTCCCACAAACTGCCTGCTGACTTTAGAGGTGGGGGGAAAACTGTTAGTTTAAAGGAAGTAGGTCATTGGTAGGCCCCTGCTTCACACGCATGCACGCACAGCCGTGCACATACGCACACCCCTACACAGGTACACATGAACGCACATGAACACCCACAGACATAAGCACGTGCCTACATGCGCACTCACTCACTCACTCTCTCACACACACACACACACACACACACACACACACACACACACACACACACACACACACACACACACACACACACACACACACACAAACCAACCCAGGGGGACTCTTATCGCCTCCACTCCCACCAGGTCTGTTTCATGTCGGCTCAGTGCAGACTCATTGGCTGCTCCAGGTGGGTCTCTAGGGCCTTTTTACCGGTGGTTACGGTCACCCACCACCTCTAAAGCAGCTGTCAAATGCCAACGCACACACACGCATGCACGCGCGCACAACATGTGCGCATACCCTGGCCACCAACCTATATGCCTGCCTGACTTCACATAAACTACATGCGGCATGAAGCCTGATGCAAGCGTCTGTGTGTGTGTCCGGAGCTAATCTCACAAACCGCCTGACTGATCAGCGCCAAATGTCTGGAAGCACACTGCCAGTAGCCAGTAGGCCACAGAAGTACCTCCTCTAATTTATCTGTGATAAAAATCGCACCAGTGCGAATTGAGTGGTGCAAACACGACAGACGTGCATATCTCCTTGTATGGGCCGTTCTGTCCGTGACGTCCATACATGGAGATCCATGCTAATTATTGTGGCTGACACACACAAAGTGAAACGTGGGAGCGGTTTGCACTGCTCAAAAATGTCATTGAAGTTAAAGGGCTAAGACCTTTCCCAAATTTGGAGTCATACCGGTACATCATAAATGCATCATAAATGACTGATGTTAATATAGATGATTGGTGTCACAGGCTGGCCACTCCAATGTAATGTCCGAGATCCACATGATTCTATTATTTTAAATGAGAATTTCACTCGTGTTGACTGCCATAAAAAGTTGCAGTGCACGTGTGCCATGCCTCATGCAGGGCTGCAGCTTGGCTATCCGTTGCTGTTTGATTGGATTTATGGCTGCAGTGGTCCCATCCCAATTTCTTCAGATTGACTTGGAGCTAATCTCTTTCACCAGACTCCTACTGAGGATAAAAGAGGATGTGGGAGGAGAGACCACTCTTAAATTGGAACAAATCTGAAATGGCTGCTAGCACAGTATAAGCTTTCCACATTGAATTAGACGCCTATTCAGAAGAAAGTCGCAATGAACACGCATTTACGGGTTATTAAACAATTATGCATGCCCATAGCTTAAGTTTTAACCTTTTAAACCCTCTATACTTAGTAAACCTGACCTGAGTTGGCTCTGTACTTGGACTGCTCTTTTTTCCCCTCTACATCAAATCTCTTTGCTGAAAATGTTCCCTCCAGAATAGGGATGCTAGCGTTCAAGTTAAATGTCCATGTGGGGCATGGGTGACAGACATTTCCATTTGTTATTACTGTGTTTATTGCGACCGTAGGTCAAAAATGAGTATGTGAACGGTCACAGCTTGTCCGTATGTATCTCTGTCTGTCTGTCACACCTGACACTGTGGTTCTATGGGTTTGTCGCTCTGACATCATGCTCTGATGTCACTGTGATGTCAGGGGAACCACTCTAACAGAATGGGTTTGCCGCTCTGACATCACGCTCTGGCTTCACTTTGATGTCACACTAACAGAATCCCTTTTATACCCACATATGGAGTTCCCTGATGTCATCAATATTAAACCCATATCTAACAGGACTTCATAAGGGAATGCCCATGTATGGAGGCCACGTCGGCCACATACCACACTAACAGTCTCCATATATGGCCAAGACAGATGGCCACGACAACGCATATCTGTGTGGCTGGTTCTACAGACAGGGATCTCCATGTATGGGCATAAAAGGGTATGATGTCAGATGTCATAGACATCATAGGACTTTCACATAACGAATAACTGAGTAAGCATGTTTTGGCTCTCACAGCATATCTCCATATACAGTACATGGATCTCCATATATGGGTTATGTACCAGGGGTCTCCATATATGGGTAACTGGTCCGCTATACACATCACTGGCCAGATGGCCGAGAATTGGCGAGGTCGCATGTCGCCCTGAGGCGTCTTACTAGTATACTGTAAGTGTAAACTCATCATTGAGTCGTTACACTATACAGTGTTTTTGTTTTGCTTTGTGTGCACCATTCCACTTTAGTCAGATGTTTATACCTCTGGCCCTCGGGGCAAACACTCAGTCTGCTGCTGACCGGCCAATATTCCAGCTCGCCATGTTTTGTCTGGGCGGGGAGGGTTGTTGATTTTGGCTCCGGCTTCGCTGCCATTTATCATCGGCAAGAATTCAGGTGCCTGACAGCAGCTCGCTATTGGTTGCGACGAAACAGGAAGTTGGAATCAATGACTCAGGCACTGTGACCTCATTGCAGCCTAATTAGCAACAGGCTCATTTAATGAACAGCTGGGCCCAGATGCCCACGTCAGCACTCTTTCGCCGGCCCCTGCAGTCGCTATAACATGTTCACTCTTCTTTTACTCTCCTCTGTCTCTGTCTGTCTTTTCTCTGCTGCTCCCTTCTTTTCTTGTACGGTTTGTCTCCTCCTTTTCTCTAAACCTCCCCCTTCCCTCTATCTCCCTCTCTGTCATTTCCTGCTTTTGGACGGACGTGGACGTTTCATTTACTTCTGGAAGTCCTTTTCTCCTCATTGTTCTCGCCTGTCTCTGCAAGGCAACCTGGAGAACTTCATTAAGCCATTCTTCTCTGTCAAACGGGAAACCACATCCATCTTTGTGCGGAGGAGGCAGGGGGTTGTGACTCTCTCACACACACACACACACACACACACGCGCACCGACCAAACACCATCCATCCATCTTTCCCACCATGCTTTGCACATTTCATTTTCCGCCCTCAAGCTGCCAAAGTCAGCTCGCCGCCGCCTCTAAAATTCAATATGCCGTTGGCCCGGGCCTGGAATTATCAAATGAAAACACTTTCTTCATTTCTGCATTGAAGATTCATTCCATGACCCTGTGACAAGAACCAGAGTTTGTCTAATATAATATCCTGCACATGTCTCTGTCTTCTTAACCCCCAGAGAGCCACACAGCTTTGGGTTTGGCACCGAAACTCTGCCCAGAGACCGATGAGAGCACGAGAAAAATCAATAGTGTTAATTTAACTCGGAGAGCACACCAATGTGACCGAGTGGACCCCATAAGGGTCTATTTGGTTACATTTGTGTTAAATCGAGTTAAATGAACAGAATTTTACTGTGGGGAACACTGCTCAGGTTTCTCTTTCTCCGATCTCTTTCTCTTTGTGTGTTTATGTCTCTCTCATTCTTCCTTAATGTCTTTTTCACTCCCATCTCCCACTGTCTTTGTCTCTCTTCATCTGTCTACTTGTCTCTCGCTGTCTCTCCCACTCTCTCTCTGTGTCTCTCTACATCTCCTTTACTCTTCTAAAATTGTTCCCTTCCCTCTCTGTCTCAGAACAGACTCTACTCTCTCTAGCACTCCCTCTTCTTTCTTTTCTCATTCTTCTTCCTGGTCTATCATTTGCATCCCCATTTCTGTGTCTGTAGTGTCCCCACACTCTTCGCCAATCCCTCTCTGTCTCACCGTCCGGCTGTACTCTAGTCCAGGGGTCTTCAACAGGGGGTCCGGGGCCCCTAGGGGGTCCCCAGAGTTACTACCTGGGGGCTTTGTGTGATTGGAAGCTTTTTATTTTTTTTTATTTTACTTTAACCCTAGCATCCCTATTACGAGGAGAACTTTAGACAGAAATAGCCAATCTACAAGCTCACAACGCCTCGCAGCGTGAGCCGTTGTGATTAAGTAAACAGTGAAAGTTTACTAAGTATTGACGATTTAAGTGGTTAGATGTCTGAAAATACTCCTCATTTATAAGTTAAGTTTACTAAGTATTGACGATTTAAGTGGTTAGATGTCTGAAAATACTCCTCATTTTGTATTCATAATACTCATGAATACAACATGATAGCGCTGCCAAACAAGTCTATGAAACTATCCATGAAATCTATGGAAAAGTTTAATCAGCAAAACAGTTTCATACAGTATATAGTGGGGGTCCCTGCTTAATCTCTCTCTCAGCTTAGGGGTCCTTGGCTGAAAAAACGTTGAAGACCCCTGCTCTAGTCCGTCCAGCAGTTCCAACCCCACATAACAGTTACAGTGAATGGGAGCCACGCCTCCACACGAGGCAGCTTGCTGTAATCATTCCACAGCGCCTGTGGAGACCTCAGCCAGCTGCTGAACCGACGGGGCAAACGCTGCAATTGAAACTGAATTAGCCCTAGATCTCCTTCACTGTTTAGAATAGCACGGTGCCAGATTGTTGCTGGAGCATGCAGCGTTTTCACTGTTTTCCCACCTGGCGGCAGCTTTCATTGGCTGGTAATTGTTCAGAGGTCTCGTATCTAATCTGTGTTTAGGATCTGGACCTGTGCGATGGTTTCTACTTTGGCAAGGAGGCCTCAGAGATGATAGTTTTCCTTTGCATAAGTACTCCTTGCGAGAGAATGTTTTTTTCTTTTCTTTTGCCAGAGGATTTGAACTGATTTATATTAATGTTGCGTTCCGTTGTTGCCCAACGGAAATAGCAGATCTACAAGCTTTTTAGATCTGCTATTTTTGGTGCTCGATGTCACATTGTAGGACATAGTATAAATTAAGTATTAGATTATGTAAATTGTCCCGATGTGGAACACTTAGGCAGCGCTACCCATCTGGTCGCTCCTTCAAGGAGATGAAAACAAATGCGGGAAATGATCAACTAATGCTGTTTAACCAAGGTCTGCTTGTCACCGCTGTGCTAATCATGGCAGCTTCCCTCAGTAGGAAAAACGAAAACCCTCTGTGCAACTTCATTACATCAGTATCATTAGGACTGATAGCCAGAGAAAATATTGACAAAGATGGATGTGATGTCAGAGATGATGCTTACGGAACTCTGCACGAATGCCTCGTCCCTGACTGCATCACTGCTGTGCCAGCAATGATGGCAAGAAAGCTCACCCCCGCGCAATGTAATATTTATTTAAGTGGCAACTGTGGCACTTAAGTCCGGAAAACGATAACCACCAACCGAATTCTGATCACTCTGGTCTCTATCTGGGATGTTTGCCAACTCTAGCAGACATTTTGACAACTGAATTGAACACCATTACCTTTTTATATTCTAAAAACATGACTGACACTTGCCAGTTCTGGACTGCATTTAGCTCATAGCAACACACAATTCTGCATCGTTGGAATGCTGCAGATGAATGCACCAGGCAGTTCTAGTGTGAGACCCCGTGTGGGGCGACAGGAACAGTGTGTTCCTGGGGTGACTGTGTGACGGCCTTATAGCGTCCAGTCCAGCCCCAATCCCCTCGTCCTCCCTGTTCCCCTCATTTCCCAGCTTACCACTAGGGGGCAGTGTGATCTAAAGAAGGGGGCTCTCAGGAGTGGCTCCCTGTGAGAGCCTCACACATCAGCCTCGCTGTTGTGTCAAGCAGACAAGGTCAAGCACACAGAGCGTTTAAAAATGAATTAATCTCCCACTCCCTCTCGCTTTCTTTCTCTCTCTCTCTCTCTCTCTGCATTAAAGAGAAGAGGGGTAAGATAGTACAAGTCGGGGGTCCAAGAGCTTACACAGAATACCCATTTTCACCACTCCATGGAAACAAGATTATAATGCAGAACAAAGATAGGCGGCACATATAAAAAACCCAGCCACGTGAAGGGATTGTTCGTTTGCACGCAATACAGAGAGAGGGTGAGTGCACTCAGCAGGTACAATACGTATGGTATACAGCTCTGGAAACAATTAAGAGACCACTCCAAAATGTTCTTAAGCATGTTGACAGTACATGTATGTCACCCATTCCATTCCATTATCTGTTGAATTCCAATGCAAGCAGCAACCTCATTTTCATGACATACTGATGAGGTTTGCAGTGGTCTCTTAATGTTTTCCAGAGCTGGTATGTTTCATGGAGTGAAAACCGAGATAAAGAAGAATGTTTTTGTGCTCGGTCCAATATAGATGAAGTAAGAGAGGCACATGATGAGGGTGACATTTCCTAAGTTTCAAACGAAACTAGATTAGCCTACTAACAACAGAGCCGCTTTGTTTGAATCAGACAAGAAAAAGACAACACCCTATCTTGTAAAAATCGATTGGAGAAAATAAATACAAATTACGGCATGGCATGGCTTTAAAGGCAACGCAAGGCGCTGGATGATGAAATATAACGAGTTTACAAACTGTCTCCACTCCTAGAGTAAGATTTAAATGACGTCTGATGTAATGAAGTAATCATTCACGGGGCTATCGCAGATTCCCACTGTTTCTCAACCAGTGGTCCACAGGCCCCTAGTGGTCCATGGCTTAATTACAGGTGGTCCATGGGATTTAAAAATATATATTTTGTAATATGTAATATTATATATTTTTTTTACTTTTAGGCGTAGTGTGGGGGAAAAAGCTTGAAACGGAATAGTGACTGTTACAGGCATGTGTCGTGTACTGAAAATAGCTGATCTGCCATGCGTTGTGTGAGCTTGCAGATCTATTCTCGGTGTGCGACACCAGCACTAAACTAAGCACAAAGCTCTCAGATCATGAAATAAATATAATATAGAAAAGTGTGCTCCTCAGAGCACAGGTCTCCGCCAGGCCGGGTTGCCTACCCAGGGCCTGCTAACTTTGGTCATAGCCACATGGAATATGGAAAATCAAAATCATACATCTTGATCACATTACCCCTGAGATAATGTGTACGGATTTGTGTTGGTTTTGGACAAAATACAGTATGTAGGAGTAGTAGCACTTTCTTCTTTTTTTCTGTTCTATGGCAGAAAATGTAATCTGGCACAAACCATCCTACCGGCCTATGAGATGCATCCTGATCCAAGGAATCCAGGGAAAGAATATGTTGAATGTACGACCAAGAGCCAAAACGTAAAGTGGGCCACCGTGAGGAGATTTGAACAATTTGGGATGGAGATTCCTTGGCTTAGTGGGAATGTGCGTGCAAATTTTCCCAGCATTTGGGCGCTGCATTCATGATGTGTGGCATTTTGTGCAAAACGGCCACCCCCACAAACTTTGGAAGCCAATCATAGCCAATCGGAATGGAATATGAGAAACGTGACAGATACGTCTTTATCACATGGGACAATGTATAGCTATTTGTGAGTTTTGGACAAAATCTGTAGGAGTATCATAAAAAGTTTTTTTTGCTAAAATCGGCCCATGGTTGCGCTTAATGCGCTATAACTGGCCAATAAAATTTTCCTGCCGATCAGTCCAGCAGTGCTTGTAGCATGTCGTGCAAAAGGTTCCCCTCCAGTGAACCTTGGAAGCCAATTGTAGCCAATCAGGAATTAGGTTGGACTCGTTGGAGTATGAAAAATCTGACAGATCCGCCTTGACTATTAATAGAGATAATGTGTACCGATCGGTTTTTACGTTGCCTGTTGTCACTACCATCTTTACATATTTGGCTGTCCCCACTGGCAACGCTTTGCAGCGCTAAACATGCATTCTACAAAATCTGTAGGAGTAATATAAAAAGTGTTTCGAAGGAATCGGCCCCATGGTGGTGCTATATCAGGCCGATGTGAAACATTTGGGGTAGAGGTTTTTCCTTTGCCTCGAGGGAGTGTGCATGCAAAGTCAAGCCGATCAGTCCAGTTATACTGTAGGTCAGGGTGAAAACATATTCTCGCCACGCCTCTAGCCTGGCGTAGACAATAAATATGCCTTCCTGGGGGGGTAGTCCTTGAGGATTGTTCGAAATATGTTGGTGGACGGTATATGCCAGTGAGAACCACTGGGCTATCTGACATTTCACTTCCAGTAACTGACCTGTGTTCACCGTTTCTCTCTCAACATTCCAGCAACTGATTCCCTTTGTGGAGGATGACAGCTCTAAACACGAGGACCGTTCAGCCAGCCAGAGCCGCCCTGCCACAGAGGAGAGAAGAGAGATACTGGAGGTCAACAAGGTAAGCTATGGGCCGCATGTTGAAGTCATCATGTGTTTGTAATGTGTTCAGATCGCACATTGATATGAAAACCACAGGTTAGAAGCTAGAAGGTCCTGGGTTCGATTCCCGCCGGGGGACGCTGTGGGTGCTGGGGGTGTGTTTCTCCCTCCACATCATCAGCGCCCACACCCTAGGTGGGGTCGGCGATAGGGCCTTTCTGTGTGGAGTTTGCATGTTCTCCCCGTGCCCCCTAGGGTTGATACCCTCACAAAAACATGCTGTAATCCTGGTCTCAATAATGCCTCCCCCTGGCCAGCCGGGGCGCTTGATGGAGGGGAAAGGAACTGGTTGGAATAACGTGTTCCTTCCACGCGCTACGTCCATCCCAGGGAAAATCTCCCCTGTCAGGTGAAAAGAAACAGCTTGGACTACTCATGCATTGAAGGAAGCATGAGGTCAGTCCGTTGTCTCCCCAGGCGCGGCAGAGGGAGAGCAGAGCCCAGGATTACATAGGCAATTGGCACTGGGTGAAAATGGGTTGCAAAATCGTGGGATAAAAATTATAAAAAAACAAAAACAAAAAACACAGGTTTTCAGGTTGTCAAGTGAACAGAACCTAAATGTGGTTCGTTTTTTCCTTACCCGTTGTATATCGCAACCGTCTTTACATATTTGGCTGTCACCGTTAGCTACAGATATAACTTTGCAGCACTAAATATGCATTCAAAGACACTACTGTGCCAGTACCCCCATGAGTAGCCAGATGGACGAGGCAAATCTGTGGTAGCTGAACATGCTTCGAATAATAAGAAAAGATTACTGTGGCTTGTGTTTGAACCCGGTGCAGGGGGGAGAGAGAGAGCTGACATGAGCAAAATAGTAGCTGACTGTGTTTAAAATGTTAAAGAATGGGATGACTTTATTCCTAAAGGCAGTGATGTATGATACACTTACTAGAGAGCTGTTTCAGTTGTCTGACATCAAGCGCACCTAAAGCACTTTCGCAATTTATTCACTGTCAGACAGGTTTTTTTTGCCCCGGCTCTGATAGAGAGCCTTGTTTCTGACACTGACGCATAGAAGTGTAGTTCCTTTGACACTTGACACACCACACTGTCAGTCAACAGGGAACCTTCACAGGGAGAGGAGTGTTTAATCTTGACCAGGTTTTGTTACGGCGCCACAGAGGAGCAAGGTAAATGGAGTGCTGCATTAGTCGGGGTGCTAATCCTGCAGTAGAATCACATTTAATTCAGTAGAAACATATCCATTGGACATTTCTGGAGCATGCTTTCACAGAAACCAGCCCACATATAATGCCATAGTTGAACTCAGAGTGCCTCTGTTACCATTGACTGGCCCTTGATGTTGTGGCATACTACCATCATAGATAATTTTTTGAGGCGAGGATTAGGCCTAATCTCTCTCTGCAAGAGGTGGCCCTGGCCCATCAAGTTGACATCTCCATGTAGTGAGTAATAGGGGATGGGGGTGGATGTATGGATAACCGTAAGCTTCATGAAAATAACTCACTATCCGCTTATAGGACTGATTTGCTGAAAAAGAATAAGAAAAGAAAACATCAATTATGAAAATATAGCATTTAAATGTAACTCGTACAATACTCTAGTCTTTAGCAGTCTAACGTGACCATTCTTAAGCCCTTTGCACACAGGACAGTTGCGTTTTTTTCGTTTGCTGCATGAATAAAACACATTGGATTTGGTGTGCAATGCAGTGCGGAATCGGCGCTGCGGATCCCAAAAGGAGTCATAAAAGGAGTGATGAGTTTTTTACCGCATGCGACAAGACGCACAAATCGAACTGGGTTCGATCGAGAAAACGTACGGCCGCTGCCACTCGTCGCACGGCCAATTCGGATCCGGTGTGCATGAGGTCGTAGAGAATCATTGTTTTCTTTTTTAAAAGTTATCCGTACGGATAAACGTGCCTGTGTGCAAAGGGCGTTAGATCGTTTTCTATCACAGCTCTGTACCACTAGTAAGTACTTTGTCCAGAGCCGCAGAGCAGTAACTTTAAAGGAGTAGTTCACCCCCAAAATGAAAATTTTCCTATTGATTAGAGACTTCAGTTCAGAGTTCAATTTTATATATATATATATATATATATATATATATACTGTATATACTGTATATATTATTGAACTCTCTTATTGAATCTCTTTTTGTATTTTTCACATTCCTAAGACAAATTGATTAAAGTAAATGTATCCCCACTTGACCCTTTACCCTAAATGTACCCCCATTGATTTTGGGTCCCCATCCAGGGCCTTATTTGTGTCCCCATCCAGGACCATGGATTTGGGTCCCCATCCAGAATCAATTGCAAATTTACTATAATCAATTTTTTCGGATTTGCTGTGAAAGAGATAACCACAAGGCGGTGGAAAACATATCCAGAAAGACAGAGATGACTGTTTAAATGTATTATAAGACCATTCACTGCGTTCAAAGTGCTGACGTCAGTTGCGCTACAGTACATTTCTGATAGAATTGCTGTGTCCAAGATGGCAATGTTAAAGGGGGTGTAAGTGATTGTTGTTTTCTTTTATTGTTGTTGTTAAAATAATAGTTAAATAGCTCAATAGTCTGATAGCAATCATCGCTATATACTGTACAGTGTTTGTTCAGTAATGGGGGTATCCCTGTCTCTACAGCTCTTTAGTAAACAGAGCATTTATTTTCAGGTCAGATACCACTTTTATCCAATTAGGACAGAGAAGTCACACATGATACAGGATAAACAAGAAAAAAAAGACAAAATTGGAACTGGAACACTAATCTGAAGCTGATAAATGATCCTTGTGCTCTCTCCTGAGATAGAATTGGTATCCTGAACCCAAAATGTATTATTATGTTTTTGTTTACTAAAGATTTGGAGAGAATCCACTCTGGTGTATAGCAACATTTGCACCCCCTTTAATTTGTATAAACTAGCCCTTACCCGTTCAAAGATATGAGCTCCAAAATGATGTGCAGTGTGTGGGTTATGGGATGTGCACTGTGCATACAGTATATGAGGGATGGAAGTAACTTTAACTGGTGCTTGCATGATAATATGTAGGAGCATCAATGTAAGAAATACCCGTTTCGTTTAATGGCTACCCCCCCATTCCCCCCCCCCCCCCCCAGCCCACCCACCCACCCGCCTACCTGCACACACACACACACACACAGAGAGAGCTGGTTAAACATGTTGCCTCATGCTAGATGCAGAATTAGATGTGCCTCATGCTAGATGCAGAATAGATAGTAGATACACCATAAAAATGCTAATATACAGTATATGATTTGTGAAAGTGACAAACGGGCTTCACAGTTATGTTAGGTGTGTTCATATGCTAATGGTGATGCGATTTCAGATCAATTGCTCCAGCCACTGAGGAGAAACGCTGTTTCAGACAGACAGACAGACAGACAGACACTCACTCACTCACTCAGACATTCGCAAAATTATAGTATAGATAATCTAAAGTTAACCGTGTTAACTGCTCTTCAAGTGTGCACATTTACAGAAATGGAGAAATGGCAAACCATAGCCATTTCTATTGAGTAAATATCAGCTCCTCGATCGATCGATGGTGGTCAGATCTTGTTTAGTGTCAGCTGTGGTAAACAGCCAACAGCCGTAACATGCACGCACGCACGCACACATGCACACACACAATCCCCATTCCCCTCTGCATTCTGCTTCTCCACCTGGCATGCTGTGTATTCATGGACAGTGGAGTATGTTTGGATAAACACTTATGCATTATTTAGGTTTTTAGGTTATTCTGTTGTGAAGGTCCTCTCTCATGGAGTTGTTCGTGTGTGTTTGTGTGTGCATGTTTGGACACAATTGTTTGCTCAATCTACGGGTTGTGTGTGTGTGTGTGTGCGTGTGCGTGTGCGAGTGTGTGTGTGTGTGTGTGTGTGTGTGTGTGTGTGTGTGTGTTGGATAGATCCTTTTACTATTGTTACTTTACTGGAGTATTTCAATTTCCAGTACTTTTACTTCTACTCCACTACATCTCAGAGGCAAATATTGTACTTTTACTCAACTGAAATTATTTGAAAATTTGAGTTACTACTAGACTAGTTACTTTGCAGATTATTAATAAACATACATTAACCACTTCAGCCTTATTTAAACTTTGGCTATTCAAAAATAGGCGATCTACAAGCTCACAACACGTTGTGATGCAGATCAGCTATTTTCAAAATGTTCTTTTTCTTTTACATTTTGGACTTGTGAAATGGGACATTCTGCATAATGAATACTTTGTGCTTTTGGTACCTTTCAAGTACATTTTGATACCAATGTTTTTGTACCTTTATTCAAGTACATTTTTAATTCTGTACTGTAACCTGTAACAGGAGTATTTCTACATTGCGATATTGATACTTTTACCTTTTAACCCTTACAGTGCCTATCCCGAACAAGTTCGGCTTTATTTCAATCCAATACAATATTTTATTTGCTATTTTACTTACCCCGAGCTGCTTGGAGCAACGTGGGTGGTCCCGGCTCGTCCAGCGCTAGCCAACGAGAGACGCTAGATGGTCCGACGATTTATTCCATTGAAAATGGTTTAAAATAAAGTTTAGAGCCCCCCAAAAAAAACTCAATATATACTGTCGGCGGCGCGACGTATGCCAGGGTGCCTATCCCGAACTAATTCGGGATATTTAATAAAATGAATTATTTAATCGGAGGCCTCAACGAAGCCCCGGTCTAAATTTCCATCCATGGCCGGGACTTAGACTCGGCCATCCACGGGCCGTAGTCGCGCTAACGGCCGCATCGTGCCGCCCACTCCAATGATAAATCACATCTTTAGACAGGATTTTCTCCGGATTGTGTTCCCAGACCCAAAGAAAAAGTTTTTTGCGACTGAAATAGCTTTAGATCGGGCTTCTAAATGGGTTAGCATTTTGGCTACGTGTCAGCTAGCTTCCTCCTATCGTCACCCATAGCATTGGCTGGAGTGAAATCCCAAGGCACTTGGGACAGTGTCGACGGAAGCTAGAGCGAAGGTCTATGGAGACATTTCTGGCACTCTAGCGCCCCTGTATGAGTTAATACTTACAGTACACATTTTACTTTTTCCACCACAGCATTCCTGTGTGTGTGTGTGTGTGTGTGTGTGTGTGTGTGTGTGTGTGTGTGTGTGTGTGTGTGTGTGTGTGTGTGTGTGTGCGTGTGCGTGTGCGCGGTCTCTTCTCTGCACAGAGCGTGTGCGGCAGCCTTGTCTTGACTGCTACGGTGATGATAATGGTCCAAGGTCACTTGTGTCAGAGGCAGAGATGAGCGCTGGTTCTTTTTAAAGATCGCTGTATGGCTCCCCCGACTGCCTTGAAACGTTAACACTACAGTGAAACATTGCAGTGAACCAACCGTGCCACTCAGCTGCACTCTGCCCTGTCTGAAGTACACTCATCACACCTCTCACAAACCCTCCAAATAGCCACGGAGGGCCTGGGGATGCTTAATGCAGTACGCATGAAGAATGAACAACAGTTTATTATTCATGTTAAGACATATACCGACACACCCACAGCACAGACAACGCACGCAGGGGCGTCACAAGGGGGGGGGGGGAGTGGGACTAGGGTGGCCATTCGTCCGGATTTATTATTTCTGCTATGCCAGTCATGTGGATTCGATTTCTAATGGGACAATTTAACTCAAGAATAATTGCAAAAAAAGATACAGTGTAGGCCAGGGCCATCATGAAATAAAATTATTCATTTGTGTGCTAGGTAGGCTAGTCTTAGTTTTACACTTTTCTCCAAAAAGTGTAAATTTGGAATAATATGTGGGTCCCTGGCTGGCACAAAATATTTTGAGAAGGAGGTCCGCGACTAAATAGGCCTACATATCAATTTGGGGGTCCCATACAGCGCGCCCCGGAAAAGTGTCCTCCTTTCTGAGGTCCTGTAAGTGACCTCAGATATATGTATATCTGTAAGTGGGACTGACAGATATACAAGCTCACAGCGCAGCACCGAGTGCCACGCTGCGAGCTTGTAGATCTGCTATTTTTAAGTCATGAAAATGAGTGCAAATCTTTGAATATATTTATATAGTTTTTAAGCGACATTTTGTAACTCAAATTTTGCTTCTGGGGGGGTCCGTGGAACGAAATATTTTGAGATGGGGGTCCATGGCCAAATACATATAGAACATTCATGGGGGGCCGCAGTGAATCATTATACCCAGGGCCCAGAATTTGGTGTGTCACCCCTGAACACACGCATGCACACACAGATATACAAACATGGAGATGGAAGTGTACACAAGACACCTTCTCCTTCGCTTCTCCTTCACCTTCTCATTAGAAATCTGAACAGAGGAATGGTACTATATGTTCAGACTTTGTTTGTTTTGTGTCAAATCAATCCCCCAATTCAGATTCTCCACGTTTGCTGTGTCTGAGTCATCCTTAATGCACGACATGTCTCACATGGATGATACAAAGATAATGGAGACAGCAAGCTTGTTGATAACAAATGCAGACTGACCTCACATCTTTAGGTTTTTAGCACAGCACACCTCTGGTTCAAGCTTTGGCAAAAAAACTAAACAAATGAATGTATTTATGTTAGGAATATCACATGGATGACGATTTCTTAGTATAATTGACCTATAAAATACAGCAATCTTCATTGAATTGGACTTAGGTAGAGGTAAAGTTATTAGTCCATCTTTCACCCCACGAGTGGAATATGTATGAGTATGGGTATGTGCTAGATTTATTCTATTAACCATACACATTGGTTAAAATAACATGTTATCCATTAAAATAAGTTCCAGATTGCAGCTTTAGGCACTTGAATAAGTGAATAATTGCTTAATTTTTTTTTTTTAACTCAAAATAATTACATTCTGTGGATGGATTACGGCAATTATGAATTGTTTCCCATTATTATACATATATTACACACGTGTAAGTCACACGGTGGACACATTTTGACAAAGAAAAATGTGAATTTTGAGGCACAGACACACACATTGAAACCTCCCATCCACATGAATATGTGAACCCAGAGGCTAACAAACGAATGAATTAGACACGCTTATTTCCAATCTGGCCGTGGGCCTGCCATTGCAGTCAGCAAGTATTTGAAGCATATTTAGCCCTGATTTCTGCCCAGGCTGCACAGCTGCATATTAAGGCAGCAATAAGGACGGCATGCATGCACATTGGGGAGTTGTGGACTTTAGCGTGATCAGCAGAGGAGACGTACAGCAGGGGTTCTCAACCTGTGGGTCTGGACCCATGTGTTCTAAGCTAGTTTGCAGGAGCGATCAGTATGCGACCGCAGAACAAGTTGTTTTGGGGGCGTGTGCTGCAGCACAGAGAACACGCTGTGATGCGGCGCAGTAATATACTAGACACAGAAAATAGTACCATGTGACATACTTAATAAAAAAAAAACACACCAGTGTGAACTGAGCAGTACTCACTTTGCACTTCACAGGGTATCACATGGTATCAAATACTGATATCCTGTGACGTCATACCATGTATATTTATTTTATACCCCCATGAAAAGTAGTACATCTACCAGTAAAGGTGGTTGCACATTGCACAGCGTGTTTTCGTTGCGTTTTGGAAATCCGAAAGCCGTAGGCCAGGGAGAGAGAGAGGAAAGAGAGAGAGAGCAAGGGACTCAGTGCGACAGCTGCAAAAATCGAGAAAAATCAACCCTGGTCCGGAAATAAATACGAAACGGGCAGCAGTGTGCAAACATGATTGACATAACGTGAGGTTGATTTTTTTATTCACGCACTCTGAAATTCACTCCGATATTCGGCCCGAAAAACGCAGCAGTGTGCAAAGACCTTAAGACTCCCAATCGGGAGTTAAGTGACCGTCAGGTCACATACACAAACTTTAGAAGGCAATCGTAGCCAATCAGGACTCAGGAGGGAATATGGGAAATGGGACAGATCCATGTTGATGACATGACTTTAGAGATACTGTGTACCGCTTTGCGTGATTTTAGGTTCATTGATTGATTGATTGAAGACATTATTAGAGGTTTGCATAGAAAAAGGTACAGTTTCATGACAGTACAGTTCACTGGTACACGGTCAACTAAAAGGAGATCCTAGGAAAGCACTTGGCTTATTTACACTGGAAACCAAGAAACCAACTTGATTTGGCCGCTGTGGTGACCGTCGCCGACTCGGGCGCCCTAGCTAAATCATTAGAGCATGCCCTGGGCTACATCTGTGCAAAATTTTGTGCTTTTAGACTGATAAGCACAAAATGACCATTTTATCTCCCTAAGGCTAGAGAGAGAATGAGGATAAGAGGGAAGAAGAGCTATGAATTGTTTAACCTGCATACTAGATTTTCTTTTTATCGTGGTTCAGATTTCTTTTGATATTTTATTGAACGTTTTCTTTTACACAGGTAGGACATCAAGTCAAAGGGGTGACATATGGCATTTACATAGGATAAAAACAGCTCTTGAAGAATCCCCCCCTCCCTCCCCCCCAGATTTGTGGATGGCAGATTTGTAATAGAGAAAACAACATTAGATAAAACGGGAGGATGAGGGTGGTTGAAAGCATTCTGTTAGATGAAAAGGTGAGCGAAAAGGCGGGTAATTCTGCAGTTCGGGGGAAGAGATGGATGGATGACCAGACAGATAGCTGTGTTGTCAAGAAAAGGTAGATGGGGGAAGTAGAGGGTAAAGAATGAGCGAATGTTGGCAGCAAGGCGAAAAAAACGGCTTTTGAAATGAATCTGAGAAAAAAAGAAATGAGCAAAAACTGTTGTTTGCGAGGCGATAGTCGAAGACCACTTGATGCACACACGTGAAAGGAAAGAGATGATGGCTGGAAGACGGATGAAAGCGGCATGGTTTGATAGATGTGGAGACAACAGTGGATTGTCACAGTTAAGGATCACGATATAGGCTCTGAAATGGAATAGCAGACACCGGTGTGACAGGGAAAATATGATGCCTGCTCTAAGAACATGCACATATAGAGAGAAGAGATTGATGTGTGAGTGGATAGATAAAGTCCAAATAGGCCTCTTAGCTGACATGTTACTGTAGCTCAAGATTGTTGGTCCCATATTTCCTCGTGGGATAGATAAAAGATTCCCTGAGATCCGAGATTCCATTCCGTTCCATGGAGTGCATCGTAATTTAAAATTGGCTGTATTGGGAGGATAATAAACTGTGACGGAACATATATTGATGGAAAAGGGCCGGGGCGATGGAAATGGTAGGATGTTACCTAGTAGCCACTCTATTCTGGAGTGAACATTCTGTGAAAATAGCAGTGCTACAAGCTCACAATGCAGCGAACTTGTAGATTGGCTATCTTTCACAAAGAGGTGTATAGCTATATTTTCGTCCATGCCTTACCCCTTTTCCCTAAACGTATTTGCCTTTTTTTACTATATTTTGAAAAACATTTAAAAATACTTTTAACATATCGGGTGCCCAGAATTATTCGACGTTTAATTTGCTGGTGCCCATGGCAACCCGCCATTTTACCTACCTTCGAAGTACTGGCAAGAAAAGTAATCCAAGTAAATGTAATCCAAGTATGTCCTGTTTATTTCGCGAAAATCTTTTCTTTCAGTCAGGACCGTTTTTTATCAATTCTAAGCCACAGTGTTTGTGTTACGGCCGGTAGAAGAGGCTGCCGTTTTGAGAAAAAAAGGAAGAGAATCCGGAGTAAAAACAGCATTTTTGTGCAGCCGCTAAACAGGAAGTCAACGAGACAGACAGCACGTCCGGGTGACGTAATTTCGCGCTGCATGTTGGGAAATGGAGTTTGTTTCATCACCGCGTTAGCCAAGTGCAGTATAGTTTACTGTACAACGTGTCGAACGCGTCGTGGGCTAAATTGCAGATAGGCTATTTGAACTATTAAAACAAAATCTAAATGGTAAAAAAAAAAGGCAAAGAAGTTAAGGGATAAGGCATGGACGAAAATAGGGCCCTTAGACCTAGTGTAGAAGGGGAAAAGTATCAGACCGAGTATAGAGTCCTGGGGGATTCCTGTCAACTAAATATATTGGGTTTTTAAGTGGTTAAAGATAAATAACCAGAAGAACTTGGGCAGAACCTTGGTTTATGTAGCATCCTGGGAATGAAATAAGTCCACCATACACTGACAGCTAATGGAATCACTACTTTAGTTTTCTTGCGCACAAAGCACAGAAGCAGCAGAGAAAGATGAATAACAATATTTAGACATCATTCTCAGGCAACAGTACAACTCAAGGTTCTGCCAAAGTTTGGCATTGCACTGACCATTGCTAGGAGATTTGAGGAAACTCCAGGATCCTCTAGGCTCCTAAAGTGTCTCAAGAGGATCGAGTCAAATATGTTCAACCTGGTTAAAACTACCCTACTGCATTGGGGTCCAGGCACCCCCAGGGGTCCTTGTGGGCATGCCAGGGTGTCCCCAGCTAAATTATTAGCTTACAGAGGGGGTCCATTTTCTTCCATTTGTACACTCTCTGAGTTATGGGGGTCCATGGCCATAGATATAAAAAAGGTAGACACCTCCTCTGGCTCTGAGGCGTTGGTAAAAGAGGACTGGCAAGCTTCCGGAATTCTGAAGGACGCTTCCTTGTGCGTCACAGAATGGGATGCTCGGTAGGCCAATCAGATGCGGGACCCGCTTTTTCCCACTGCAGGGTGCAGTGTGCCTTCCACAGTTCCGCACTTCTGCTAGTCCTGTTTTACCAGTCTCACCAATGAACTGCAGCGGCGGATGATGTATCTAGCTTTTTATATCTGTGGTCCATGGCCTACTATTTATACCTAACTGGAGGTTATTGAAATTTAAAAAAGTTTGCAAACCATTGCCCTAGCGTGAATGGCCCGAACACTAGCACCGCTGCAAGACGGTATGCCCCCTTCCAGTCCTCAGCTTAGCTCACTAGAGCGTCTACCCAGAGCCCCTTTCCCCACTCCTCCCCACCCCGGGATGTGGAACAGGTAGCGGTGGTAAAGAAGAGTGGTGGAAGAGACGGGGGGGGGCCAGAGGAGAGGCAGATGAATGACTCCTCCATGGTAATGTCTGGCTGCTTTATGGGCCGTCTTGGCCGTGAGTGATGGCCTTGCTCTCGTTATCTGTCGATTGGGGTAATTGCTGTTTGTCGGAGTCTGGCTGACTGATGGTGATGCAATCTGCCCGCCGCTCCACGAGGCGGAGGGAGAAGGCATCCCTTCTCATCGCTCTCCACAAGTGTCCTTACTGGGAAGCACGCCGTGTGTGAAGAGGTGTGTGTGTGTGTGCGGACAGAGGCGTCACAAGGGGCGGGAAATATGTGACTGAGTTACTAGGGCCCAAGAAGGTGGAGGGGCCTTAATTATTTTATACTTTAGCTATTGAAAAATAGCAGATATACAAGCTCACAGCTTCGGTGCCGCGCTGCGAGCTTGTAGATCTGCTATTTTTGAAAAGTCGTGAAAATGTGTGCAAATCTTTGAATATTATTAAGCGAACATTTGTAACTCAAATTTTGCTTCTGGGGGGTTCCTGGAACTAAATATTTTGAGATGGGGGTCCATGGCCAAATACATATAATTTTGGGGGTCCTTCACATGAAAAGGTTTGAGCACCACTGACATAGAAGGATTTGAAATATTAAAAGACTTGCACACATTTTCACAAAAAAAGCAGAAAAAAAAAAGCAGATCTACAAGCAGATCTACAAGCTCACAGCGCGGCACTCGGTGCCACGTTGTGAGCTTGTATATCTGCTATATTTCAATACTTAAAGCACAAAATAATGCGTAATAATGCGTACCCAGAGTCTAAATGGGTTAAACCCCCTCCCCCTATGAAGAACATTCATGGGGGGCCCGCAGTGAATCCTCGTACCCAGGGCCCAGAATTTGGTGCGACACCCCTGTGTGTGTGTGTGTGTGTGTGTGTGTGTGTTATGTGTGAACGCTTCCTTGCACACGTGACGTGACGGTGTGCTCGCCTATGTCTTTGTGTCCTTGCAAGCAACGGATGGGAGAGGCACGTACCATATCACATATGCACGCATGTTGGTGTGCATATCTATGTGCTCTGCTCCTGTGTGCATTTGGGGGAGAGAGAGAGTATAGACAGTCTGGCTGCTGTGAAAGGTGGTTTTTGTGCGTACATGAGTGGGATTGTGTGCACGTACACGAGATTTATTTGTTTGTGCTCGCATGTAAAGTAAGAGGTTGTTTGCGTACATGTTTAAAATGCATTAGTCATAATTAATTGGTGCGTAATGGGTTTGCAATTGCTCAATCTTGGTGCTGCAGACCTTTGGTGGCATTGGATGTGATGGTGCATATCAATGCAAGGGACACAGTCAGCTGCGTCGCTTACCTCCCAATGAGGAACACAAGACCGAGCGACACCCCAAGTGACCTGCAGATTACAGTCATAATGAATACCCCACATTACTGGTCACACCCCAATTAATGGAGGGAAACAATGAATATGACAAACAGATGCGCCTTCTGAATCCCTTACTGACCATTAATTCCACTCGAGATTTTTGTTTCATTTTTCCGTTTTTTGTTTTTGACAATCCAATTACCTTCCTTTTTCACCAGCTGTCTGTTGCATGAATGGTACAAACATCCTCTCTGCCCATCTGACGGACTGACTGACTGACTGACTCACTGACCGACTGGCTGTTTGGCTGGCTGTCTGTCTGGGCCTGAGTGACAGCGCATGTTCCTGAATAAAAACGGACAGATGATTCATTATGAGTCAGTCAGGATTGCTTGATAATCATTCCATCTGGGCTGTGGGACCGGGCCGACGTGTCACGACGACATCACTCATCCATTCTTCTCTCTTTAACGATCGCTCCCGCCCCTCCCGTCAATCCGTCCAGTGTGGCGGCGATGGCGGTGGGTGGAGGGGGGGCACTTCGGCGATTGCCGTCGTCTCCCTCAGTGCGTCATGGGAGTCGCGGACAGTTGCGTGACAGGGGAGACACCCCAGCCCCCCCATCCCCACCCCTACTTTCTGCCACCAACCCCCCACCCCATGTCCCCGCTGCTGCAGCCTGCCACCGCCAATCGCCCCGCGTTTGATTTAATACCAGCCTAAGTGTGAATAAATTCCTGTCACAGCCCGTTAAGGAGGCCTTGGAGAGATCTGGCCTGTTATTAATTCACCACAGCTCGCTCTCTCTCTCTCTCTCTCTCTCTCTCTCACACACACACACACACACACACTCTCTCTTCTGTCTCTTGCTCCCTCTCTCTCTCTCTCTGCGCTCTATTTCTGTATCTTTGGTACCCCTTCTTGGCCCCGCCGCCCCCTTCCCCTCTACCCTCGCTTTTCTAAGACCCTGTTAATTACTGCGTCTGTTCTCTTTATTCAAATGAGAAAAGTGAGAAATGAAAAGAAGGGAGAAAGGCGGGCAGGTAGGCAGGCAATGCTAATCGCCTCTCCTCTCCTCTCCTCTCCTGTGCTGCGTGGCTGCCAGTTTGGCGTGGTTTAATGAAATCCAGTGGCATTGGTGGTTAGTGTTATCTGAAGAGCTCGCGGGGAGTCTGCCGGGCCCTGCCGATAAACAAACACAAACCTCCAAGCGGTAATGAGAGCGGGAGAGAGGGATACCGCCTGGCGGGCAGATGCTCCCATCCTCTCTCTCTTGCATATCTGCCTCGTTCCTCTCTCTCTCTCTCTCTCTCTCTCTCTCTCTCTCTCTCTCTCATTCTGTCATCCTGCCCGTCTGTCTTAATCTCTCTCTCTCTCTCTCTCCCCACCCTGCCCCCTCTTTTCATGTCGTCTTCTTCTACCTCCTCTCCGTCTCTGTGTACACCTCTCCTCACGATTAGTAGGCTATGCACAGGAGGTGGGCATACCACCGTCTTATTAGCTGACACACATGTACCCCATTAGAAGCAGCTCTCTGCATGCCACAGACTTTTTAATTGGTGGGCAGGGGTCAGGGGGTCGGCGCAGTAGCACAGCGCTCTCACAGCGGCGGACTGGGGCTGTTTTGGGCAGAACGCAAATGCTTTTCTTACATTTTTGTATCACTTGGTGTCAAGCACACAAGCTGATTGTTCCTGCTCTGCTGTGTTACGTGTTTGACGTCTGTGTAAGCAATTAAAGGTGGGAGGTTTTGGGGGCGGGCGGGGTCCCCCTCCCCCTCTACCTGTGTGTGCCTGACTAGGCGTATGTACAGTAGGGATGTTGCAATGCTTCGTTGACTACTATTTCTTGTTCCGGTGGTTCTTGGATGCAGTCCTCCAAAGTGCTGCTGGTTGTACCTTCTAGCGTTCTATTTTATAACAGACCATAAGTGAGTGCTGTTCAGAATCAGAAACGGGTGTAAAGAAGTGTTTGAAATTTGTTTTTATGCTAGCTCCATTTTGGTAATTTTATGAAAGGGAGGGGGGAGATCAAAATATGTTTACATATTTACACATACAGTAGCATATCCAGCTGGTACAGTATGTACATGAGGTTCTACATACAGTAAGGTGCATGAACATAACAGCAGGTACAGTATGTACATGATATATAGACATATACAGATCCTTCTCGAAAAATTACAATATTGTGTAAAAGTACATTTTCTTGAAACTGTCATATATTTCTTGAAACTTTCATATATTCTAGATACATTGGACATTCAGTGAATTATTCCAACCCTTTTTTTGTTAAAAAAATTTGAATTTTTATGGCATACATCTCATGAATTTCAAAAGTCCATATTTCAAAATATTACACTATTACACGAAAGTGACGAAACCACTCAAAACAAGGATTTATAATAGCGAAATGTCAGCCTTCTGAAGTCAAGAGTTGTTTGAAAACAGTGGGAAGTTTCCGAAGTCAGTTATGATTTGGGGTGCTATGGCATCTGCAATGCTTTTTCACACAATATTCGAATTTTTCGAGAAGGATCTGTAGACATAGATATTATTATTATTATTACAAAGAGAGTGTCGGCGCATTGCCAGGTTCAACCAAAAAGGGCGGTAACTTTCACGGGTAGACCCACAAGGAAAAGTAAAGTCCAAGGCCAGTCTGGTGACAGGTGGTGGGCACGCCTTGTTCAACAGTCTAATGGCAGCCGGCTGGAAGGCAAGGCAGTTTCATTTGTAGAGCACATTTAACAATAAGGCAATTCAATGCGCTTGACATAGAATAGCAAGGAAAGGAAACACAATTATAAAAGGATGCATAAAACAAAGAAAAATTACTCAATCAAAGGCCAGCAGTAAAACAGAAAGATCTTTAGTTGTGTTTTAAAAGAAATAAGAGTGGCAGGCTGGCAGCAGACCTGCAGTTTTTTTGGGAGTTAGTTCCAGATATGTGGTGCATAAAACTAAATTCTGCTTCCCCACATTTATTCTTGGTCATAGCAGAAAGCAGGCTTTCCCCAGATGACCTGGGAGGTCTGGATCAGAACGATCATAAATGAATTTTGGCCCTAAACCGTTTAAAGCTTTATAGACCAACAGTAGTATTTTGAAATCAATTCTTTGACACACAGGGAGCCAGTGTAAGGTTTACTGTAAGAACTGGAGTGATATGCTCTCCTTTCTAGGTAGTAAAGGAGTCGAGCTGCAACGTTCTTAGTCGTGTGATTGATTGTAAGTCTAAGTTCATCCAAACTGATCAAATCACTTGAGAATTCTCCACAGGAGTATATCAACCATTATGTATCAAATCATGTCTGTCATCCTGTCAGTCATAAACATTCTTTTGACAGAAATGTGTTCATTCCATAGACACATTCTTTCTCTCTCTCTCTCTCTCTCTCTCTCTCTCTCTCTCTCTCTCTCTCTCTCTCTCTCTCTCTCTCTCTCTCTCTCCCATATATCCATAGCCGTCCACCCATATGTAGTTCCAATACAATGACAATTATTTTGACAAGGCCGGGCACTGCACTCCGCGCCGCGGCAGGGAACGCACGTGCCGAATTTGAAGCTGGTGGGACGAACGGTTCTCGAGATACGCGGATTACATACATACACACTCACAGAGATTTCTCGCATTTATTGTAAGATAATAACAATGTTTATTGTCCCCGAACATCCTATCGACGGGGCAGTTTGTTTAGTGCCGCAATGGCTGAGGTGACAAAACCATAGATATAAAAAGCTAGATGCCTCATTCGCTGCTGCAGTTCATTGGAGCGAGCAGTAAAGAAGGCAAGGCCTCCGTGTGGAAGTGTGGGAGGAAAGCTGCCCCTCAAAGTGACTACTGGCCAATCACAGCGTGTCCTTTCTGGCACGTATCCATTCAATTCAAAGGAGCTTTATTTAAATGTTTGCATTACCAAAGCAAGTGTCCCTGATATTGTGCGACTCAGCCGTTATAGAAGGTATGTGCGTGACATCATCATCATACCTGGAAGTTATACGGGAACCACTACTGAATGGCAAAAAACTACTTTCTGGCCTCGACAGCCCATACATTCAAACAGAAAAGTCCTATATGATTGCATTAAACAATGTTAAACGACGTTAAACTCACTTTGCCACTCGATATGCCATTCACTTTATGCATGTGCATACCCTCTATTGAGACCTGCGTTCGAAAAGACCTACCCCCACCTGCCTCTGATTGGACTTCAGTTTTTCTGTCGATAATATTTTCACAGTCTGCGCCCGAGCCACACATACATTCTTTGGTGTAGCGTTACCTTTTAGAAGTAAGCCAACTTTAGATGGTTTGAGTTCAGAGGGGCTGTTGTTTGGACCGAACCAAATGTCTAGATAGAAGAAATGTGCAGAAGGGACGTTATATAAATCTTGTATTTCGACTATCATACCAGGGTTTAAATAATGTACCGTATTATCTTTAAAGCACGTCGGGAAAGAAGTGTCTAGCGATGTGTGTCGTTGTGATCGCCCCCTAGGAGTCACTGGAGGGTGTGTGTGTTGCTAGTTCCCTCACCCATGCATCTGTTCTGAACGTCTAAGAAGCAGTACCTCTAGTGAGAGTTCAGAGTTTCAATGGTTCTTTCTTTCTTCACTTCAGAGCCTATTATCACCTCTCATCCTCCTCTGTGTCTACCAAAGGGAACACTGCTACCGTATCTCAGATGCTGAAGGAACATTAAATCTGTGGATGTCACTGCAAGTGCTTCTCACTCCCATAAGGATATGTGAATTGCAGATTAGGCCCTTGACTGGGATGAAACACAAGTGACAGTGCCCACTATCTCTCTAACCTGTAAATGTGCTTTTCACACCCTTTGCAGAGAACAGAGGACTAGGAAAAATGTCCTGCTCTGGGTTAGCAGGTAATAAGGTGGAATTATTTTGCTTTTGATCTATCCTGAAATGCACTCTTTCATCTATTGACTTCACTCAAAAAAAAAAAGAGGTAATTAGAACTTTCTTGGGCCTTCCTATAAGGCAACGGATTTATCACTGCTATTGCAGATTCTAGAAAGTGATAGAATGCTTTGATATACTGTATGACGAATCGAAGCATTTACATCTGAGAAATATTTGCCACCTGAAGAACCTTTGACATGAAACAAAGCTGTTGCTTTTTTCACCTAGAGCCCTCTGTGAAAACCTGAAGCACACTTAGTTATTTTGGAGTGCGTGGGTGGAGGCCTGCTGCCTGGCCGCTGAAGCTGTAAGTAGCTCCTAACAGACATCTGAGGGGGAGATGAAAGGGAGAGGACCTGGAAACTAGGGGGGTATTTGTGCAAATAACTGCTCCAAGCTCCAGCCTACAGCCTTGTTTTGGATGAAAATACAGTGTGTATGCGCACATAATGTGCACATGCTTGTAGGGCTGTCACAATTATTACATAATCATCTAATCGTGATCTTTTGACATAATCGTGATTATTTTTCATAATTGTCATAATCGTTTCCATGTTGAAAAATGTTCATATATCTTTTTAAAAAGTCAAAAATAGTGGAAATAGCAGATCTACAAGCTCACAACGCATCGCGACGCGTTGTGAGCTTGTAGATCGGCTATTTCCAAGTATAAAGTTGTCAAATATGTCAGTAATGTCTTTGTATATTTATGTTATGTGTCATATCTGCCATGGGCAACTTAAAAGCCTAAAAGCCAAACAGAAATGTAATTGTCAATGACAAAAACACAATTAAATCGTTAATCGCAATTATTTGAGTGACAAATAATCGTCATGTAAAATGTCATAATCGTGACAGCCCTACATGCTTGCATACAGAAAGACACACGCATGCAGCACCCACTTCAGTCTACACTAGTAAGACACCTCAGGGTGCCATGCGAGTGATGCGACCTCGCCCTAAAGGGCGAGGTTGCGCCAATTCTTGGCCATCCAACAGGGCATCATCTGGGAATGCCCATACTGTATATGGACATTTTATTTATTTTATCCTTTATTAACACATATGGTGCCAACCCCTTCAGTCGCAAAAATGGCACTTCCAACTAAACCTTCCTTCACTTCCAGACCCTAAGACCTCCTATTTCACTTCCATCTAGAACCCCTACATCCCTTACAATTAGAAGCCTTACTTCACTTCAAAACTAGAACCCCACTTCACTTCTAACTAGAACCCTTACTTCATTTCAAACTAGTACCCTTACTTCACTTCAGATTAGAACCCATATTTCACTACCATCTAAAATCTCTACTTCACTTCCACCTAGCCCTTCAGCTTTAACCATGTCTCGTGCACCGCCTTTCTTCTACAGCCACCCCCGCCGCGCCGCTGCCTTAAGCTAGCTGCAGTAGTTATCAGCATTGAGGAAAGTTCACTAATTAAACCGTGAGTGGGAAGCCTCAACCGTTTGACACTGTGTCTAACAATGACCCATGTTGGGAATTGAACCTGTAACTCTGAGGCTTTGTCCATTCAACGGTAATTACCCTCTCCCACCAGCACAGCTCCTTCCAGGGATCTGAAATGTGTGCCGCTAATCCAACCGCAAACCCAGGAGCAGGTTGGTATTCTAATTCCATTCTGCCAATCAATTCCCAAGTTGCTGGAGCCCCAGCGAACAGCCATCTCTTTACTAATCAACTCACTTGCTTAAAGCACAAGTGCTGCTTTGAAGATGTGATGAACTTTTCAACCTGATGGATTAGGTATTTACTTAAAACACGCCCACACGTTACACCCCAATGGCTAAGAAATTCCTTGCATGTGTGGAGGAGGTACTGTCTGTGAGCTAAAGCTAGCATTGTAGTACTTAGGTTCACAGAAGTGGTCAATGTTTTTGGATACGGTATCCAATCTTTTTTTTTTTTTTTTTTCTTAAAACGCAGTCATACTAAGTATGTTATCATTAGATGTACAATTATTGAGACAGCTCAGCCATTTGCTTAGCCACCCTCCATTGCTTTTAAGGTAACAGCATCCAAAACCCTCTCACCCCTCATTTATTATCACTGGGAACCAAATCACAAAGAAAGGTCCAATCGATAGGGCTACCTGGAAGAGAGTGAAGTGCTTATGAGAGAGAGAGGGGGGGGGGGTAGGTGGGGTGCCTTGCCAAGTCCTGCCCAGATGGTTCTTAAAAGACTAAATCGATGGCGGCTGTTCTGCAACACTTGGCTGACACTGCAGGCTTTCCAGCTCAGTACTGAGGATGTACTGAAAAGGCCCAGTCAGTAGGTGTATGCAGGGATGACAACATTGCTATTGTATTTCTGCCACCTTCAGTTGTAGAAGGCTTTATCTGTCTTCAAATCCATGTTAAAGGGCTTTGTTCCCCTGGGAGAGAGCCCACACCAGCAGACAGTGGACACCACTGGCAGTTAAACCCAACTCTCCTTTTCAGAAAAAAAAGCTATAACGTTTATAAAGTCAATTACAGCGTTTTAAAGTGATGTCAGGCAAATGCAGGCTGCTTCGTTGGTACAGGTCCCTGTAGGTTTACTGTCCATCGTCTGTATGTAGCCCACTTACATGTAGCCTCCCAGAGTTGTTCAGGTGGGACGCAGAGTCTAATTAAGGATAACTTATTTTCAGCTGCTTCACTTCTGCTTTATCTAAGTTTTCTTAAAGCGATGTTGTTTGGTAGAACCTTCGGTTTTATAGACATCTGGGCTTGATCTAAGTGCAAATATTATTGAACGCTGCTAACCGCTCCTACATCTGACTTTGTCTTTTTGTATGTCTTTATGTACGTTGTACGTCCGTCCCACACTTGGCCCATTGGCCAAGCTTCGCGGACACTTAATGAAATTAACTCATAAAAGCACCGCTCACTTCACACTGGGTGTGATTTTTGATCATCTGCATCTGTTGCTGTATCTGTGAGCGAGCAACTGAAATGAACAGTTCCCATTTACTCCCATGGTTGTGGCATCATTGCTTGCATTCACTGACATTGGTGACAAATCGATCTTCCATTAAGGGTAATATAACATTAACACAGTCTGAGTCATTTCATTTGCCCCAAAATTATTAAGTTTAACTCTTACAGTGCCAATCCCGAACTAGTTCGGCTTTATTTGTCCTTATCAGAGTGCCGATCCCGAACTAGTTCGGCTTTAAAAAAAATCGTCATCTGTTTACACGGCCCGCGAGAGCGTCGCGCCGCCGATATTTACCATCCACTCCAATGCAATCCAGGATCTTTAGAGCTCATTTTCTCTGTTCCATGCATATCCATATTCCATGCATGAGGTGTGCAAGGTTTAATCATGGCTAAATTGCCGAAAATAGGGCTTCTAAAATGCTTGGTAGCCAATAGCTAACTTCAAGCTAACTTCATCCTCTTCCTGTACATGCACAAAGGAAAGTGTTCAGGCAAGTCATGGCTGCAGGGCTTGTGCATATACCAGCACTTGACTATGTAGCATTCTATGGCCATTGGGCGCCCTCTAGTGGTGAAAAGGTGGCATTGAAAGAGTTAATATATTGACAGAAGAATCCTTTTGTTTATCTGCTAAAAGTAAACATTTATCACTAATTCTGTTTAATTGATCACACAGCTCAGACACAACAGATAAGGATGATTATCTCTGCCAGGCCAAATGCAGAGACCAGAAATTATGTTTTTGCCCCTGTCTAACGTTCAAGGTTCTAACGTGTCTATGTTTTTGTGGGTTTGTTTGTGAGTCTACAGTTTGTGAGTCTACAGTTTGTGAGTCTGCAGCTAATCTCAAGTACACCACTGGTCCACGTAGTATGTCTTGTGCACTTTGCCAGGTGGCTGAGGTACTCACTCCCTGAATACTTTTCAAATTGGCCTCATGGTGGAGCTATAACAGTCCACTATATGTTTTGAAACTCTTGAACCATAGGTCATATAGTCACAAATAAATAACTTAATTAATCTGGATTCATTGGATCATGACACAATTTCCCATAACACCCACCCATTTATGTCTAACTAGATTTTCCAACATTTAGAATTTTGTTCAGAAGACTCCTACAGATTTTGTCCAATCCTCACATATGTCTGGGCTCATGTGATGAATATTTACATATTTACAGATGTTTCTTAGTCAATGACATTTTGCTGTAATTGGCTTCCAAATTTAGAGGGAGGGGCATATTTGACACAAATCCAAAAGAATTATAGGCCTAATACAAAAATCACAAACAAAACGTCAAATCAACCCCCAAATATGAAACATTCTATAAGCTTAGTGAGTGAGCCTTTCAACCCCTTGACTCTGAAAATCAGATTAACTGAGTAACTGCAGAGTTCCTACCCATAACCTTGGACATACAAAGCAAGGTCCTAACCCCACTGCGCTACAGTACAGGCTGCTGTTACATCACAGTGTTCTCTTCTCTTTGACATTTTCACATTTTGACTTTCAAACATTCAAGCTTTTTCTTTTTCTATGCTTTATTACAGATAGGTCATTATAGAGAGAAATGAAACCAAGGGAAAGCAGAGACATGATGATGATGTTGAGAAGGGATGATGATGATGTCATCATCATCGTCTCTGTTGATTCAAGTATTCTTTCCAGATGTAGCAAATATCTTAACATTACATACTGTAGACAGTGTCCTTTTACTGATTGTGTAATACGTATATTCTGAGGATCAAGGTAGTTTGTTGTCGGAGGGAGTCTGTTTAAACAGAACTGTTTATTTTATTATTGTCTGCTAAAGTTGATCCAGATAAGACAAACACTGCAAACACTGGATGTACATTCACGCACACACACACACAGTATCTGAAGCCTGTTTCTGCTCTCATGTGCATGGGGAGTGACAGAAATGTGTGCCTTCGTTGAACATTCTGCTGCTGAGAATCACAACTGTTTGCAAATGATGTTTTGTGAATTAATTTGTGGACAATTGGTGTTGTGGAGATACAGTATTGTAATCGGGTCCACCTCAGCTGTGTATCACATCTTTTTCAGCATGTGCACAGAGACACATGTGCACCTGAAGTGCATGGGAACTGACATAAGACACATATTAGAAAGAGAGCTTAGATATGAAATCTGTCAGTCAAATGAGGGTAGGGGCTGCGCTACATGACATTGTAATGTTTCTTGTCAAATGGTTGAAAACGTTTTTTTTAATCAGCACTACTGAGCAATGTCTACAGACATAATGTTTAACCTCCCTCTCTAAAATGTACTTTTTGTCACTCCCCATGCATATATGAGATGCACGTGTGTCCCTGTGCACTTGTTGGGATAGATGTGACACACAGATGAGGTGGGGGAAAAGCACCACCAATTAAGTCCCAAAACCACATCTTTAAACAGTCGTGATTCCCAGCTGCAGAACGTGTGCCTTCATTGAAAATTCTGATGCTGGGAATCATAACTGTTTGCAGATGATGTGGTTTGGTGACTTCATTAGTGAACAATAAGTCTTTTTTTTTCCTTTATAGTTCTAAGGAGGTAATCATGTCCACCTCAGCTATTTATCACATCTTTCCCAGGACAGGGACACACGTGTACATCATGCATGGGGAGTAACAGAAAGCAGACTTTAGAAAGGGAGCTTAAATATGAAATGTGTCAAATGGGGCTGCGCTACATCATCATGTAAACATTGCAGTAATGTTTCTTGTCAAATGTATCTCACTCCAAGGTTTTCGGAAAAGTTGTCAGCCCTGAATGTTTTATCCCGTAACCATGTACTGTAGGGTTTGGGTGCAAAGTGGATATGTTCCAAATGGCAACCTTGAACAAGCAACCTTCTGTCTCCTAGAGCATGGTAATACTGTAACACAGTGCCACAGAAGCATGGAAGATAAATGGTGACTACTAAAACATGTAGGATTTGAAATCGTGTTGACATACATGTTGATATTTGAAATGAAAGCTCTTAAGCAATTATGTTCACCTCCAATTTTCTGAAATGTTTGCACTAATGAAGCACTTGGAGATAGAAGCAGCTTTGACCGATTGGAATTTTTCTGCATGTCTATACTCCCTGTTTGTGTTTTTGGTTGATGGACAAGGCCCCTCGGCCGTGACACCCCAGCTTCTGGCAGGCGTGATGGACAGAGCAGCTCTGTGGCAGGGAGGAGAGGAGGAGAGAAGCTGCCTCATCCTTGAATCATCCAATGACAGCCTGGCAGTGATGGATGATAGAGGATGTATTGTCGCACTGTCTCTCCTCTCTGGTCCTCTCCTCTCCCTTCCCATCTCCCTAATCCCTTCTTCTCACTCACAGACACTTACACTTGTAATTCCCAGCCAGATCCGTTGGCGTGAAAGCAGTGATTTGAGTTGCCAGAGACAGGGCGGATTAGCGTTGAAGAATCCTGAGTGAAGCCGCGGTTTAGCTCCACTCGCTGTATTGCTGTTCTTCTCTCTGTTGCTTTTCTGTTCTTTTTTAAAGACAAATTCATATTGTTTTTTCCCCCTTTTTCTATTATCCCCCTGATCAAAAACCACGAGTTGTTAACATGCTCAAAACAGTGTAGTAATGCTTCTAATCGTGGACATAATGGGATAAATCGCAAAAAAAAAAAACACATATGATGTTCATGTAATAATAATATCACAAGCTTATCTTGCTATGTTATTACAGCATGACTCTTTCATATCACCTAACCCTAACCCTGTGACAAAAGAAATCGCGATTTACGATGTTATCGCGATAATTAAAATCCATTGTCCTGGGGCCAAAAAATTGCAGATCTACAAGCTCACAACATTGTGAGCCTGTAGATCGACATTGAGAGAAACTGAGAGAGATTGAGGAGGAAAAGGCAGACAGAGAGCAAGGGAATGACACAGCAAACATGCAGACATGCTGAAGAGGATATTTTGAGCCCTTGTGGTATGCACCCTAACCACCCTGTGGTTAACAGACTTGATAACCTTGGAATTGCTTTGTTCTCGTTTGATAGCGTACATTTGGATCTCGTTGAGATTGCCGTGATGTACTGAGCTATCTCTGGTTGTCATGCAGCCGTTCCAGATGTGAAAGTCTCCTCACCTTTAATTGACTGCAGTTTTCCAAAAGGCTGGAGATGTGAATATATGAATAATACCGTGACTAATGGCGCTCGGGTCACACAGTATTTTTTGGAAGGTTTAGCCGTGATCTTTCCTGCCACTCTGCACAAGGGTAGACTGGAATCTGGATTTCTTTTGGAGGGGTTGATAAAAAAAAAGGCTACTTTCTAATAAGTCTCCCTACTTTCTGTGTCTCTCTTCCACCCTATTATCAAGGACAGCTGCTTTGATCTGACTTGGAAAGGTATACAGGGAGAGCCAGAATTTGAGAAAGATGGAGTGAGAGACTGAGAGAAGGAGGAGGATGTGCTACAGCACTTCATCCATCTGTTCTCATTGTGTCTGTGAAACGCAAACCACTGCTGGCATCACTATCAGAGATCTTTCTCTTCATCCGCCCTCTGTTTAGAAGGCTTTGGCTTAATGACGCCTTAAGACCGCCTCATCTTTAAAGTGTGTCCTGTGTGTTCATCTAATCAGCTCTCAGATATGCACAGCTGCCTTATTGTAATCTTTGGCTGTTTTCCCGCCATGATCATATTTTTGGGGGATCACTTTCAGGATAACGCAAAGGTTATTAATGAGTCAATGGCTATCAGCTGGTATATCTTTCTCTTTGGTATATAACTCATGAAGATCTAGAGGGACATTTACTCTGCTGATTCAGAGGGTAAAGAAATATAGAATGACATTGACGATCAGGGCAGGGAAATCCATCACAACTGAACGGGGCCAGACCAAATCTGCCGACAGCTATCTTTTTCTTTCTTTTTTTTTTTGTGCACTGTACTGGCAGATTTGTCTGGTTTCCAGGCTACACCAAAACAGCTTTCACTTCGGCCCATAGGGGGCGCCCCACCACCCACTCACATCTCCAGTTAATAACCTTGACTTCCAGTCCATTGTGTGTGTGTGTGTGTGTGTGTGTGTGTGTGTGTGTGTGTGTGTGTGTGTGTGTGTGTGTGTGTGTGTGTGTGTGTGTGTGTGTGTGTGAGTGAGAGAGAGAGAGACAGTTCCCAGATATGTTTGTTTTGCACGGTCATTCCTATGTGTGTCGTACTGTATGTTGACTATTGCTGTGACAGTGAAGACATGCTGACACAAGGACGTTTGTCCTTGTGTGCAACTGTGCGTTTGTGTAAGTGTTTACTTGCGAATGTCCAAGCCTGTGTGTTTGTGCGTGTGGGCTGCAACAGGAAGAGTCTGTCGGTAAGAACTAACCGTGGCCTCTAGGTGAGTCATGAGAGCAGTGCCTGAGAGCAGGCCCTCCCCATGGCCTTCTTTTGGCACCTTTCCCTCACCTCTATTTTATCTAAGCATATCGTTGTTGTCGGGTGGAAACCTTGTATGTCCAAAACCATTCGTTTTATATTCATCATTTTTAAAAATGATTTAAAACAGTGAAAATAAACGATCTATAAGCACACAACGCCTCGCACCACGAAGTGTTGTGTGCTTGTAGATCTGCTGTATTCACTAGTTTCATGCGACGGTCTTGTATGGTGAAGCAGGGCTTTGCTTTGCGAAAAAAAACGTACAAATTTGAAACTTGGAGGAGATACGAGGTTTCTGCTCGACAGTGACGATATACACGTCAGAGGCAGGCATATGACATTTAACTCCATAGCTCCATATCCACCTCTTTCCGCGGGAATTTACTGGAGAATTTTTTGCACCACACTTCCGGTTAACAGCAGACATACAAGCTCACGTCGCGTCGCAGATGCAGCCGTTGTGAGCTTGTAGATCACACTCGGCTGCGGCGCCGGAAGCTCCGTGCAACTTCTGCGCAATGCACGATGGGATGTTGGAAAGTTGGGGATGGATACTACTGTTCTTTAATGACCACACACACACACACACACACACACACACACACACACACACACACACACACACACACACACACACACAGGTAAACTCACAAAAATACCCACAAACACAATACATAAACTTGCCCCACACACACACAGACAGACACACATCACACACCACCCACCCACGCCCTCCTTCCATGGTCTTTATATTTGCTAACCTTATTGTCTCCACCAGCCGAAGGCAGGGGGAGAGTATGTTTTCGCCCCTGTCCGTGCGTGCGTGCGTCCGTCCGTGCGTGCGTCCGTCCTCCAAGTTTGTTACCTGCTAATCTCCGGCACCGTTGGCCCGGTCGCTGCCAAAATGAGCACACACACTCCTTGGATGTCAATTCAGAACCTCTGCCCCACATGTTTCTAATGGCCCTGTTCTAGCGCCACCTTGAGGCCGATGTTTGCAAAACACATTTCTGTACACTACTCCTACAGATTCTGACCAAAAATCACGCAAATCGGTAGACATGTAGTCATGTGATCGACATGGATCTGTCTGATTGTCCATATTCCATCCTGATTGGCTGAGATTCGCTTTCAAAGTTTGTAAGATTGGTCCGTTTTGGACAAAATGCCTCAAATCACAAACGCAGAGTGCAATTAACATGAAATCGCGCACACACGTTCCCACTAGGCCGAGGAAGAAATGCCACTTCAAATTTGTTAAATCAGCCTCACGGTGGCGCTATACCAGGCCAATTTGTGGTTTTACCTGTAACTCCACTGATCAGTTTCAAACTTTGTAAGCGCACTCCCTATAGGCCAAGGAAAAAACATTTCCTTGTATTTTTCACATCAGCCTTTTATAGCGCCACCAGGAGGCCGACTTATGTAAGACACATTTTTGGATATTACTCCTTCAGATTTTACCACACAAATCAGTACACAGTATCTCTACAGTCATATGATCAAGACGGATCTGTCCCATATTAAATATTCCATCCTGATTGGCTAAGATTGGCCTCCAAACTTTGCAGGATTGATCCGTTTCGAACAAAATGCCTCAAATCAAACACAGCGTGCAATAGTAATGAAATTGTGCACGCACATCCACAAAAGGCCAAGGAAGAAATTACACTACAGAATGTTCAAATCAGCCTCATGGTGGCGCCATGAAAGGTCTAAGATTGGTGAAGAACACATGCCACCCTTTTTACATTGGCCTATTATAGCACCACCAGGACGCGTGGCTGGTGGAGACCTGTGCTCGGAAGAGCACTTCTTCTAGTTTCTATCTCTGACAAGGCAGCGGCGTATCAAACTATTCAATGTCATTCATTATAAATTAAAAACAATATTTGAATCAAATAACTAAAAACAAATCTCAGTCACAGACTGCTGTTGTCCCCCACTCTGCCCGTGTCTCCTGGCTGTGACTGAGGTTATTTGGGGACCAGTGTGCTGTCTAGTTTCTCCCCTCTCTGCTGGGGGTTTCTGGGTTATCTGGGAAAAAGCAGGTAGGCGGCCTGCCAGTCTGCAGGAGGAGGCTCTCCCAAAACAGCAGCCCAAATTATACCTCTATGAGTAGCCGGCTGGTCAGCCCACCACGCTCGACACGGTGTCAGAGGGTGTCAAAAGAAATACGAAGGTGCATCATCAGGATGCCTGAGAAGAGGCGTGTGTGTGAGTGTTTGCACATAATTTTTTGGCTGTCTCCATATTTCTCTTACCTGACTTTCGCCAGATGGTGGCAGCATTGCGTTGCATTGCTTTACCATCTGGTCTCGGTCCGCCAGCGTTGATAACACTCGTAAAGTCCCGGGCCGGACCAATCAGCGGCAGCTATGGGCGGGCTCTGAGCGGCTCTGAGCCAATAGAGTGACGTTGCCTGAGTGCATGACGTTGCCTGTCTGCAACGTCATGCAGACAGGCCAATATGAGTGGTTGGAGTTGGCACTCCCAGACTGTGATAGAAACGGCCACATCCAATCACCTGCTACAGAAATTAAAAAAATGGCCCGCCCCTTACATAGAGTCTGGCCGAGAGATCCCAGATGTAAGGCAGAGCGTTATGCACTGCTGCAACTATCTGGCGAAAGTCAGGTTAATATTTCTCCATATTTATGTTATTTATTTTTCCGTACAGTAAATGAATACTGAAAAAGGCTGATATCCATGCCCACAACGTTAACATTTTTTAAAAGTGAAAGTGGGTTTATAAATATTTAAAACCAATGAAAAGTGTTTGTGACAAAATAATAACTAAATTGGATCCACTGAAACACTGTTTCTTTTGTCCATTTCCTGGAAGGAATTGGTTTTGGACATACACGGTTTCTCCCCCCGACAGCAACAATATGCAAGTTTGTCTACAAGAAAGAGAGAGAGAGAGAGAGAGAGAGAGAGAGAGAGAGAGAGAGAGAGAGTGGCTGAGTCTGAAGCACATTCTGACAGAGAGGTGATGGTTCAGGGCTCCCTGTAAAAAAAAACAAGCAACAACAACAACAAATATTCAGCCTCCACTGTTTGTATTTCATCTCTACTCTCTATATGACACTGGTTCTTCACTCCACAGTCCCGGTGAGCCAGTGTGCTGCTGGTGTTCATTCTATCTTGTCTAAACCAGGGACTAATTTAGACCTGGGACACTCACAAGGTGAATGCAATGAACAACCTTGCAGCTTTGAAAACTAGCAGTCGACCAGAAATTCTCTACCATGCTGCTAAGGCTGTTATTAGGCTGTGAATGCAGTGATATTACCAAAAATAATGCATTCAGATATGTTAACTCCTGTCATGTGAGAAAACAAATGACTAATAACATAATGACTAAATTGGGGATAAAAAATTAAATACAAAATATTTACAAAAATGGATTTAAAAAAAGCTCACCATGAATAGAAATATTTCACATTTTGGTTTAACCCATTTAGACCTGATTCCATCTATCAAAAAAATAATATATCAATATCATGTCAATATCACGGTCAGTATCATGTCAGTATCACATGATACTGACCTTGATATTGACAAGACATGATACTGACCATGATACTGACATCACAGTGACCATGATACTGATATTATAGCAACATGGCACTGATGCTGTTCTGGTCTAAATGGGTGAAGCTTCTAAAACATTTTGTTTTGATAACGGGAAGAACCCGGCTTCAAGTGTGCTAATCTTTGGATCTAGTTTGGCTCGCCACCTCCAGGCAAATCTCGACTTTGAGCACATGGCATTTTGTGGGTATTTTTTATCCCTTACATTGTGCATCGTTTTTTTAAGATGCTTTCATGGCACCAGTGGGAATTACTTTTACAAATTCCTTGTATTCAAATAATGTCTGTCTTTTAACTCTTTTCGAAGCCAGATGCAGAAAAACCACATCTACACTTGTATAAGTGTGCGATTCTCGGTTTCACAAGTTTAAAGTGTATAAATGTAATTAGAAAAAGGCTTGGGTATCATCTCATCAATTCAGAGTAAATGACAGTTATTTAAAGACTCACTAGTGGGAGTAATGAGGCATGTAGTCGGTAGAAACACACGCACACACAGAGAATGAAAGTCTTAGACAGGGTGGAAGGCAAAGGAAGCGAAAGCATGAGAGAGGTTGAGAGAGTACAGCTTAATTCATACTTTGTTGTACGATGGTGAAGCCCAAAGAAAATAACAGATTTAATAACAGAAGAAGTGAAAGATATTTTTAGCGAGAGACACCGGCGTATGGTGTACGAGTTGAGGCTGAAGAGAGACAGGGGTGTCGCACCAAATTCTGGGCCCTGGGTAGGATTCACTGCGGGCCCCCCATGAATGTTCTTCATGGGGGGGTTTAACCCATTTAGACTGGGAACGCATTATTACGCATTATTTTGTTCTTTAACTATTGAAAAATAGCAGCTATACAAGCTCACAGGTGCCACGCTGCTAGCTTGTAGATCAGCTATTTTTGAAAAATCTATGTTTCTATGACAATTGGTGCTCAAACGTTTTCATGTGAAGGACCCCCAAAATTATATGTATTTGGCCATGGACCTCCGTCTCCAAATATGTTGTTCCAGGGACACCCCAGAAGCAAAATTTGAGTTACAAATGTTCGCTTAAAAAATACATACAGTATATTCAACGACTTTTCAAAAAATAGCAGATTGAGTGCTGCGCTGCAAGCTTGTGTATCTGCTATTTTTTCAATAGCTAAAGTATAAAATAATTCCAGGCCCCTCTACCTTGGGCCCTAGTAACTCAGTCCCACTTTTCCCTCCCCGTGTGACGCCCCTGAAGAGAGATCCCAAAGCAGGCAGCAAGATGGCCCCCGGAGAGGCACTGGAACAGTTCCAAATGTTCCACTCCAGAATATCTTCAAGGACAATCAGCTAAACAGTTGATAATAAGAGGGCCGTGTGAAATCGATTACTCAAGGTGTTATCTGTGCCGCGAGAAATGGCGGGTAATTAGTCACGGCTAAAGGAGTGTTACTGAGAGAGTGAGATGGGATTTAATCTTAATAGATTTCCCTGCACGACACATACTGTACTGTAGCTCCTGTAGTGAACTCTCTCATCTGACATTCCTCTGCCTCTGTAGGCCACTTGTCATTTAGAAAGATTGAAAAAAATGTATATATAATAATAAAAATTCAGATTTTCTGAAATAAAAATAATTATGAAATCAATTATTTTTCAAAAGAACTTCATGCATAAAAAAAAGAAAAAGAACTAAATTACACAAATTAAAAGAAAAACGTTACAAAGTAGTGAAAATTTCCGTTTGGAGACCCCGGGGAGATAAGACGTCAACATTATGCTCAAAGATTACGTTCATATTTGACAGCTATTCTGGGTTTCTTTTTTTTTTTCGCGGCGGCCTTCGGAGTCGTTATTTGCTTATGCGTAAACCTTAGGCGACGACGAGGCACTTGGAGTTCAACGGCCGCTGTTGACTGAGCAGACAGAGTGGAGAGTGTATTCACGGATAACCGACAGGAAAAAAAAAACTCTGGGTGATTGACAATGGCAGTGGAGTGTTTGCTCCTTGGAGAGACAGACCTGAGGCACGCCATATGTGTTGGTTTAGCGATTAACCAGCTCTCAGATTGATAAAGTCAACTGCTGTTGTGTCGCTGCCTCTCTGTACATACTGTAGGTAAAGACACCCGGTGGGAGGACTAAAGATACTTTTCCGAGGTGCCTTATGCTTCGTTCAGCCCACACACATTCTTTGCATAACCACTAATGGCCACGAGCTGTTTGTGTTGTGCTCGCGTCTGATTGTTTGGCCTCCTCCAGTTTCTGTGGTGGGCTGTTTGAACACCTGGTTTTCTAACGCTTTGCTTTGTGCACCTGTAATAGAGCAATTGGGCTTGTTAGATCTTTGCTGGAAATGTGATTGGTTCGGGTGTTTATTCTTGTTTATTCGTACGCTACACCAGCAACCAACAAAAGCTATCTTGATATCTCTTATTATCTGCAATGTATGTAGTAGTAAAAGGTGCTCTGAGGTGTCTGCTTCTCAACCTGTGGGTCGGGACCCCCAGGGGGGGTCCCCAAATTATTTTGGGAGGTCCCCAGATGATTAACTTAATGTGTAACATTGTTTTCTCACTCAACAGTAAACAAACCAACGTAACATTTGAGTGTATAGTGGGTATACTATCTACACATTTTTAAAGTGACAATTTAAGAACTTTTTAATACCTCTAAAATGACAAATTAGCCAACATTGGCCAAATTAGAGGCAGAAATTGTGAAAATAGACGATCTACATGCTCACAACGCCTCGCAAGATCGGCTATTTTCACAATAGAACCATGTTATACAAAATGTAATATGTCAACTCTTAGTGCTCGTCAGGGTGTGGCGGGTCCCCAGTTAAAATATGATTATTTTGGGGGTTGCGGCCTGAAAAGGTTGAGAACCACTGCTATTATATACGCTGACTGGATGATACTGGTTATTAATTCATTCTCATTGTCAATGTTCTCTTGCAGAAGCTGAAACAGAAGAACCAGCAGTTGAAGCAGATAATGGACCAGCTCCGCAACCTCATCTGGGAGGTCAACTCCATGCTGGCTGTCAGAACCTGAAATATGCAGGGTGCACACGCACACACACATACACACGCACACACACACACACATATGCACGCACACAACACGCACGCATAGACATAGAAAGGTAGACGCCTCCTTCGGCTCTGGGGCATATGCATCGAGGGACCAAGGGAATCCGTGTGCATCGCTTCCACGTGCGTCACACATACGGAAGTTGCTAGGCCAATCAGAGGCAGGTGGGGGCGGGTCTTTAGGTACGCAGCCTGTAAGTACAGCTGAGCCGCGCAACATCGGAACTGGCTCTGTTGAATTGAATTGTAGTCCTTGAATAAGTCCCGGAAAAGACGCGCTGTGATTTGCCAGTAGTCACTTGACTGGTGGTCCAATGAACTGTAGAGGCGAATGAGGCATCTAGCTTTTTATATCTGTGCACGCACGCACATGCACAATGGACTGTAAGTCATGGTTATTAACTGGAGATGTGAGTGGGTGCTACAGTAGAAATGCAGGCTTTGACAATACAATCACCACCTCTCTGAAGATGGTGTGGCAACGATAGAGATGACAGAGAGGAACCAGACCGGGGCAAAGAAATGGGTTGAGAAAGCAAGGGGGCAATTAAGCACTAAAACTCTCAGCGCTAACGTAGCATCTTGAGGCACGTACCATACTTAGCCTCTGACGCAGTTTGACCGCGAGTCTTGTGTGTTCGAATCCGGAGGATCCTTGCCGTGTGTCACTCCCACAGACTCTTTCCCCGTTTCCTGTCAAATCTCAGTTGTACTATCAATAAAGGCAGAAAAGCCCCCCAAAACAACAACAACAGTAGGATCTCTGAGTGTTCATTTTAACCTGAAAAATACCTAAAAAAGTATTCTAAATCCTAATTGTTTTTATCTTTCTTTATCACCACTGATGACGTTCAACGTTTTTAATGTCAAGGACCCCTAGAATTACATGTATTTGACCACGTACCCCCCTCTCAAAATATTTTGTTCCAGGGACCCTGAGAAAGAAAGATTTGAGTTACAAATGTTCGCTTTAAAAAAAGAAAGAAAAATGCAACATATGCAAAAATCTTCAAGATTTTTCAAAAGTAGCAGATCTACAAGCTCGCAGCGCAGCACTGAGCGGTTAAAATCTATAGTGGTTAAAATCTATAGTGACACGAATGCGTTCCAGATCTAAATGGCCCTAGGCGTCACATTTTTGGGCATGTCATTATAGGTGAAAAAAATACATTTTTAAGTCTTTTAATAAATCTCTATTAACTCATTGGCCGCCTCCCCCGATAGTCACGAGAAAATTCCAATGTCGCTCCCCGCCAGGCCCGATAGTCCCGAGAATTTGCTTTTATATAATGTAATGTTTAATTACATTATTCTGCAGCCCGTGAAAAAGTTTGAGCTTTCAGTCATATAACGAACCAAAGATATCACTCATCACAGTAAGTGTGTTTGAAAACAAGAGTGTAATAACGTATAAATCTCAATAGAAATGAATAAAACTCCCAATAAACCACAGTGAATGCATTTAGCGTGGCAGAGCGCAGCCCGCAGAGTGCAATCAGCGGCACACTGGCCACACGCATGTAAAGGGATGTGGGGCAGGGATGTGCAGAGAATATTTAGAGAGGCAGGGGCTGACATTTCTAAAGGGGCCTTTTGGTGGACAATTCTATTGAATGCAGCCCTCAGGGGCAGGGGCTCAAGCCCCCTTTGATGTCTATGTGTGTACATGCCTGGTGAAGGGGCTGGCAGAAGCGACAACGGAGCAGCTGGATCTGAGACCATTTTGCACAAATCAAACAAAATCCAGTAAAATGTTCACTTGGAAAGCCATGACCTGCCTCATTGGCCAACAACACACAGCTTCATCATAACCCCCAAAGTCTCGACAACAAAATATTATGTCCCAGGCAGCCAGACAACAACGAAGATCAGAAGATCAGATCAGCAGGAGCGTCACAAGGGAAAAGTGGGACGAGTCTGAGTTACTAGGGCCCAAGGTGGAAGGGGCTTCATTATTTTATACTTTTGCTATTGAAAAATAGCAGATCTACAAGCTTGCAGCGCGACACTCGGTGCCATGCTGTGAGCTTGTATATATCTATTTTTTAAATCCCCCTATGTAGAAAATTCATGGGGGGCCCGCAGTGAATCCTTGTACCCAGGGCCCAGCACCGACACCCAGTTGGAACAGATCCTCAGCCCACTACAAACACACGTATAGAAAGCCTGGTGAGGCGAGGTTACAAACAACACAATCACCTACTGGACAAGATGCAGCGCCGTCGGCCGGTCCAGTCGACCACCAACCGATCTTCAAGCCCTGCTACGGGAGTGGAGAGGAGAAAATATCCCCCCCCCCCCGGCGGAGTCCTCAATCAGGCGACCATTGTCTGAAGAAAAGCAACGTGTCGCGTCCATATAACTTCCATCGGTATGTAACAAAACTGGTGAAAATAGCAGATCTGCAAGCACACAACGCCTCGCATCCATGGAGCCTGATGGGAGGAGGAGTTCTAGGTGTATTATATTCCAGTTCTCAGGAAAGGGTCGCGTCCAAACTCCCAGCGGTGTAACAAAAAAAAGGAGTGAAAATAGCAGATCTACAACGCGTCGCGACGAGTGGAATCCAACGAGGAAGAAATGCAAACACGGCGATCGTCATTGTCAGTAAGTTTACTGTTGTTGTTTACATCCAAGCCTAAACTACTTTTCTTCCTCCTCACTTGGCTGATGCTGCAGCGTGCGTGCACGCGCAATCGCGCATGTGCGCGTGTTTGAGGCGCGCCGCGCAACGGCGCAAGTGCTTGCAGCCTGAAGGAAGGAAACGCGCCTGGAGAAATATCACCACTGGCCGTGTGTGATCGCTGCAGTCTGTTCCGTTCTAAAGCCCGCCTACTGTATCCGGTTATGTAACACTCACATGCATGCAAGAAACGTTTCCGCATCCGGTATAGACCCAGGCCGGATCAGCAACAAGCAGAGTAACTTGATTCCTATCAGTTCTCTACGAGGCCACTGAGCAGGGGCGTCAATTGGGTATGGCAGGGGTATGCAGCTGCCATACCTTGGCTACAGGGGGAAATAATAAAAATGTACTTTTCATCGTGCCTGTTGCTAAGGTATGGCAACATGACTGGTGTCTAGTCATGTTGCCATACCTTACCTTTTTCTGAACTGACGCCACTGCCACTGAGGCCAGCCAGCAGTTTGCGCACATCAACAGAGCATGAGAGCGATTCAATTCAAAGGAACGTTATTGGCATGAGAAAACATAGGCTACGTTTACATCGCCAAAGCAAGTGCCACAAATAAATAAAACAGTTGAATATGGGGAACATATTTACAGTTATACACATAGGCTTTGCCTTATATAAAGTTATAAGTGTGTGTGTGTGTGTGTGTGTGTGTGTGTGTGTGTGTGTGTGTGTGTGTGTGTGTGTGTGTGTGTGTGTGTCAAAATGTGATCTGTGCAAAATAAAACACTTGAATGTGAATAAAAGGTAAAAAGCTTATTTCTATTTGTGTGAAGTCAGTATGACGCCCTAAGGGCAAGAGGTGACCTATTACAGCCCTATTACACTATTCCAGTTATTGCCCTATTACACAATTACACTTATTACACTAGTAAACTTATCTGATAAGTGCCTGACGCCATAAATACAAATATCAACTGAATTATCCACTTGAAAAGCGATCGATCACAAAAAGGTCAATATCTCCAGTTTTATCAATTAGAGCTGGATTTTGGTCAAAAATGGCTATTTTGAGATGGCTGCAACTATAGAAAAAAAAGCTTTTTATTTTATTTTTTTATTTTTTGGTGAGACTAGAGGTTGTCTTCTTTCTTTTCAGGTACTGTAAGACATGGTCGAAAAAACACAGAATTTAGGAAAAATGTCAATATAAAAAAAATATATAAATTTTTTTATTAAACAAAATGGCAGGAGAGCCATACAGTCAATGTTAAAATGGCGGCCAATGTGTTAAGATTACATTTTACAAGCTACAACACACTGCGGTGCGATTAATTGTGAGCTATTTTCGAAATAATTAGACTGTGCAGAGAAAGACATCTAAGGGCATACTGAATAGCTTTTTGGTGATGAATTTCACTGTATGTGTTATGTTTGTGTGCGCTAGCAGGTACTACCCTAGAGTTTGAGTGTGCAGACATTGACATTGATATATTCTATATTTAATCACTGTATCCTAAGATATTTGTTACATACAGATTTCATAATTTTAGAAAGGAAAAAATAATATCATAAACAAGAGTTTTTGTATAAGTTTGTAAAACTTTAATAAGAAAGATATACTATACAAATTGTGATAGAATCTTTGTTGTTTGTTTGTGTGTGTCCCTTGTTATTTAATGTAAAGCCAACAAGATACTGTATACTATATACCACACCCACTCGAATCTTAACCGTCATGACAATGTGTTAACTTCTGCTGATCTATAAATCTTGCTGTGATACAGTATTTTGGGGTCTGTTTTGTGTTCTCTTTCCTGTGTCTGTTTATATGTGGAGAGACAGTGCCTCTGTCTTTGTCTGTGTCTTTTGACAAGAAATAAAAAGAGAATTAAGCAAAAATAATTCACTAAGCGAGGTATTCACATTTTCACTGTTGATCTAAATTCTAAAAGGTGGGTTTAATATTATGTTGCACCTTCCACACCAGCCTGGTTCAAGAGGTAAGTGTAGGGTTTATAATCCAAAAGTTCACAGTTCAATGCTCCTAAAGAACAATGTCACTGTCCAGCTCTAAAAGTTCGGTCAAGTATTACGTTCTCTTTGCATCCTCCTTGGCCTGAAAATCGTAGTGTTATAATAGTGATAGATATTATAATATCTCTATATAATCAGTCCACATATTTGTCACTGTATTATATTTGCATATAGAGTGAAATGTATATGCCAGCGGTTCTCAAAGTGGATTCCAGGGACTCTGTGGGTTCCTTTGGGGGATCTAAATTGACCCATACAAGTCTGTAACTCTGACAGTGTACAAATGGAACCCGCCAGGGTTCATTTGGTTCCATTTGTACACTGTCAGAGTTAAGGGGAGACCTTGACATTTGAGAAACACTGGTATATGCAATTCAACCCAACCCAATTCAAATGTATCTGCATTCAAACCATCCTAATGAACAGGAGCAGTCTGAAGTGGGTGCTACAAGGTCTGCACCTCAGGGAGGATTTGGACTTAAGTAAGTGTCTTGCTCAGGGACACTCTGACACATTGCTGAGGCCTGGGGTCGAACCTGGGACTTATTGCTTCCCAGGCGGGCACTCTAACCATTCAGTTATGGCCGCCCCATCATCAGTTGTTCTCTGTAACAGTAAAGGCATTTCAGCGGTTCCCAGCAAAGTGCGGGATAACTAGAAAAAGTGCTCCTCAGAGCACAGGTCTCCGCCAGGTCAGGTAAGTTATTGAGGCCTCCTGGTGGTGCTATAATAGACCAATGTGAAAAGGGTGCCATTTCTTCCTCAGCCTTCCACAACAATCGGACGCAGCGTTCATGATCTGAGGCATTTAAAAAAAAAAAAATGTTTTGCAAAAAATCAACCTGCTGGTGGTGTTATAACAGGCCATTGGGCAACGTGAAAAGGTTGGCATGTCTTCCATTGCCTCTTGTTTAGCAAAGGTCCTGGGGTGATATAAAAGGCTGATGTGAAAAATGCAGGACAGAGGTCTGGCCTTTAGGGAGTGCATGCAACGTTTCACTGGATACCAGTCTGTTCGCCCTCCCGGCCACGTCAGAGCTATGTCAGCGCTTAATAAGCATAAGGCCTGGGGTTCAAGACTGACATTAGTTATGTTTTCACATTTCCACTCCATCTAAATTCTACAAGGTTAAGTATTTAGTTCTCACTTGCATCTTCCTTGCCAGCGCGGTACAAGCAATAAGGTCAGGGGTTCAGTTCTTAATAAGCATAAAGCCTGGAGTAACAGGGTTCAAGAATGACATTAGGTATATTTTCACATTTCCACTCCATCTAAATTCTATAAGGTCAATTATTTAGTTCTCACTTGCAACTTCCATACCAGTGTGGTACAAGTAATAGGGTCAGGGGTTTAATAAACCGAAGGTTCTGGGTTCAAAACTAAAAATGAGTTAGTAAGAAAGATGAGTCTTTCTTCCAGAAAGAAATTAACATGGTGGATGTAATTTACAGTGTTCTGGTGAAGTTTGGGAGTTTGACACCCACAATTTCTTTGTTGTTCGTCTAATAAGAAAAAAGACAATCATGTTTCAAGCAGCAAGTAGCTTAATAAGTTAGGATATTGAGCTAATGATACAGAGGCTGTGGGTTCAAGCCCCACTGAAGATCTTACTTTAAAGATTGATTTCCAGCAGAATATTAACTTCAAAACCAGTTCAGAAAGCATTGTGAGATGTCCTCTCTGTGCTGGCGCAGCGGACTAGTAATGAGGTATGAAGTAGAATACCTTTATTAGGTTTGTTCAAATCTGGCCATGGTCGAGGCGGGGTCTGCTTTGGGTGTGTGGGCAATGCATGCAAGATCATACAGATATTCACTTAAGTAATGACTTAAAGATGAGAAGTCAAGATGTCTTACTTTGCATCAAATCTGTACACCATGTCCATTTGGCATTTTAAGGCTGAAATTGTACCCACGCTAAAGCAAGCCTGATAAAAGTATCAAACATGTAAAAAAATGTTTACAGAACACAGGGAAATATTATATTTCTGTTAAGAAGTTTTGGGGGGAACCCCAGAACCTCGTTGTGGAGTTCCGTGCACCCCCACCGACCCAAAAAAGTATGTCTCAAAACTATCCCCCAAAAAAGTGAGTCACAAAATCAAGGCGAAACACCTGGAAAAAAGTGAGTCCCATCAAGACGAAACAACCGGAGAAAAGTGAGTCCCAAAATCCCGCAAAAAGTAAGTCCCAAAATCAAGGCGAAACACCTGGAAAAAGGTGAGTCCCATCAAGACGAAACACCCAGAGAAAAGTGAGTCCCATCAAGGCGAAACACCCAGAGAAGTTAGTCCCAAAATACCAAAAAATCCCCAAAAAGTGAGTCCCAAAATCAAGGCGGAACACCTGGAAAAAAGTGAGTTCCTTCAAGACGAAACACCCGGAGAAAAGTGAGTCCCATCAAGACGAAACACCCGGAGAAAAGTGAGTCCCATCAAGACGAAACACCCGGAGAAAAGTGAGTCCCATCAAGGCGAAACACCCGGAGGAAAAAAAAACTCATGCAAATGAGGTCCAAGTCAGACCTCTAGAAGGCCACTTCTGTCTGTAATCGAGAGATTCTAGGCTGACTTGGACCTCATTTGCATGAGTTTTTTTTTTCCTGCGGGTGTTTCGCCTTGGTGGGAGTCACTTTTTTCAGGTGTGTTTCGCCTTGATTTTAGAGAGAACTAGATCTCACAATCTTTCAATGTTACATAATAATAATAATAACAACAATAAACTTTATTTTTATAGCACCTTTCATGACAAGGAAATGAATGCAGATCAAAGTGCTTTAGTGCAAAGAGATTGTATACATGATAAAAACAAAACAAAAGCAATCCACAAAAAAAAAATTCTAAACTTCAAAATGAGATAATCTACATAAAAGTGCTTTTGAAGTTGTTCTTCTGGAAATCAGGCTTCAAAGTCAAGAATTGGGTGAGGTTTGAACCCCTTACCTCCTGACCACAAAGTCAATGACCTAACTCAGTGAGCTACTTAGTCCCTGTTTAAAATCAGTTTTCCTTTTGATTAGATAAACAACCAATAACGATACAAAAGAAGAAAAAAAACTTTTAACAACATAATTGTCTACCGTTTGTTGTCCAGATGTTTGAATGGAATGGAAACAATCCTCTGGGTTTTGTATCATTATTTATTTGTAATTTGGAACAAAGAAAAAGCAGTGGCTCAAGTGTTAGAGAGCATACCTAGGGAGCAGGAGATCACAGGTTTGATTCCACAGCTTGACTATTTGTCTCTGACATTTTTTATCTTTTAAATACAAATCTTTCTTTTATCCTGGCACCACATGTTTTCAGATGGGGTCTGTGGCCAAATTTGTATTGATTAGCTTTTTGTTGACAAAAGCTTAAGAACTTCAGTTTGGAGCAGGGTCACCACAGCTCAATGGATAGAGTAAATGCCTTGCAAAGAGATGTCGGAAGTTCAAGTCCCAGCCCCGACAGTATGTTCTGTCAGGTTGTCCTTAATGACCATCAGCCAATAGAAAGTTGAGAGATGAGTGGATGACAAAAACATTCAAGTCAAAATGTAATCTTCAAAGATAATAATTAGTAGCAATGTCCCCTAAACTCATGGTGATGGATATAGTGACATCATTATTTCTCAACCACAGGAAGCAATGTTTTTGTTTGTCTCAGACCAAGGACCACAATTAATGGAAATAGGTCACATGACTTATTGTTTTAACCCATTAAAATCTGAGGCTGATTCTACAAATGTCTTCTATATCCTCAGTTTTCTGAAAAACGTATGTTGCTATATCATGGTTCTCAAACTTCATGGCAGGGTTGCCAACATTGGAATTGGACTACAGAATTCAGGAGATTTCTTTTTTTGGGGGCGCGCGGAACGCCACAACGGGGATCTGTCATTTCCTGTGTTCTGGTTAATTTTGGGAGTTTGATACCAAATCCAGGAGGAATTCAGGAGAAAGGCCAATCCAGGAGCATGGCAGGAGATGGGGTCAAAATCCAGGAGACTCCTGCCAAATCCAGGAGTGTTGGCAAGCCTGGTCTCCATCAGTGGTTCCCAAACTTTTTAGCTCGTGACCCAAAAGAGAAATAAGACGTTTGCCCGGGACCCAAACTAACGAAAACAGCAGATCTACAGTACAAGCTTATAGCTATTTTCACTAGACATTTGTTTTCAAATGTATGGGGTTTCTTAGATTTTTCTTTTTTTTTTTACTTTTTTTATTCATGAAAATCTTTTGGGAATGTTTTTTGAAAATGTTTTGAAATAATAATTAAAAACGACCCACAAATGGGTCGTGACTTATTGTTTGGGAAACAGTGGTCTACATGATCCAAAAACAAACCTTCCTGCTACTGTGATAGTCATCCTTGACTGGGCTGTCCTAAATGTTTGACCCTTGTTCTTATGAAACTGGATCTCACTCTCACCAAGGACCAGCTGGCTGCACCGAGGATCTCATCTGGCCTGGAGGACGCAAGCATCCTTCACCTCCTCATTCCACCTTTCAGCCATGTTCACCTTAGATCAGGGGTCTTCAACAGGGGGTCCGGGACCCCTAGGGGGTCCTCAGAGTTACTACAGGGGGGCCGCCAAATCTTTGTGTGATAGGAACCTTAATCTTTCTCTTTTTATGCACTTGAACCCTAGCGTCCATATTTTGGAGAATTTTAGCCAAAAATAGCAGATCTACAAGCTCACAACGCCTCGAGTTGAGAGGCGTTGTGAGCTTGTAGATCGGCTATTTTCGGCAAAGAGGTTTGGTGTAGAGGGGAAAAGGTGCAGACAAGATATAGTGAAAGGTCTGAAAGTTTATTAAGTAGCATATGACGGTTCAAGTGGTTAAATATTACAAAACAAATTGATATGAATCCAAAATACACTGATCATTGTGCTGTCAAATGATCAAACTGGAATCTATGAAAATGTTGTGGGGGTCCCTGCTTCATCTCTCTATCAACTAAGGGGTCCTTGGCCTGAAAACGTTGAAGACCCCTGGTTTAGATGTCTTGAATGATGCATGGACGGCAGCCAGCCAGAGAGCTTCAGCACACCAACTAATTTAGGTTACAAAACATTTGCATATTCAGAACAACATTATTAGATCCATGCTAAATGCACCACCCACAGCATGCTGTACGTAGGTGGAGACCATAGTAAAACAAATGAATTTTAATTTCATTATGGAACAATCTGCCATTTAGCAGCAAACAAAGCCAATCGAAGGACAGGCTCTGTGGGAAGAACTATGAAGAACGATGAAGTAATAAGTGCAATTCATGGGTAAACAGTCTTTGTTTTCACTGATTTAGTTAAGTGTTTATATGTTTATTTTAGCTATTTATTTCCATGTTTGTCTTACACAAAGGACATCATTGTTTCATAAAAAAATAAGTTCTCCTATCATATCTTGTCTCTTTGAATCCTAATACGATAGATCAATCATTCTGACTGGGGTGTAGAAAGGCCTTGTTGGCTTATTATTATTGCAAGCTTAATAGGCATCACATTAAAACAACATATCTTTAACCACATGCTTGTTGGAGCTCATTTGAAATCCTCAAGGAGGAGTATTCTGTCCTCACAGTTCCTTTATTATGTTTATTCACTTTCAGCATGATCACAGCTGTTGGTGCCATTAAAAACACTGAATTATGTTGCTGATTACAATATAAAACGTCAAATCAAAAAAATGCTTTTGCCTATCTAAAAGTCCAATAACCTAAAAACACAAATCTAAAATCCACTATCATTTAAGAGTCTGCACATGTATTGGTCATCACAGTGCTGACAGGCCACATCCATTCTCTCTCAGAAACCTGTTGAAATGTCTCACACACTCTTCTCCTCCAGGCACAGCCCTCCGCCGCCCCATGCATAATACCATACATGGGCAACTGGCGGCCCGGGGGCCACATGCGGCCCCCACCTTCACTTAATGCGGCCCGCAGGTTAATACCGGAATACTGATATATTATTGATTTCAGCTGTTACAATTCCAAACATGACCTGCTTTAATTCCGTCAGTCTATATTAGTAGCTTAATGACTAGTATAGTAGTATTAAAATGTATTTTTTTTTTATGTCCAATGTATTTGTATTTTACTAAATGCGTTTAAATTAAATCAAAATGTTACATTTCAGGATTCCAATTAAGAAATAACAAAACATTATTCAGGATTCCAATTCAAAAGAAGCAAAAATAGCCGATCTACAAGCTCAAAACGCATCGCAGCGCGATGCGTTTTGAGCTTGTAGATCTGCTATTTTTGCTTCTATTGTATGCAATACTAGAATGACAAATGTGGCCCTCTGGAGGGAAGGTGGAAATATAGTGGCCCTCACCATCATCAAAGTTGCCCACCCCTGCATAATACGCTAATGTGTCAAATCAAATCTAAAAAAAGTACCCTCGGGCCACATGTTCAAGTGGAGCTCTCTTTTCTAGTTAAATATATATATATATATATATATATATATATATATATATATATATACACACACACACACACACACACACACACACACACACACACACACACACACACACCACAAGCACAGCACTGCTATGAGGTCAAGGATTTGCATAAGAGTATCAGTCTCTGATAGCAATGTGTTTAATAATTCAGAGCATATCCAAGATGTGTTATGAGGCTATTATCCTTTGGGAGATCTAGAAGGACAGAGGCAGCCTGGAGAAGCAGTGAAGATGCTTTCAGCACAGGGGGGAAAAAACGAGAGAAGAAAAAATCAATGATTTGAGTAGTGACTAATATCCCCCCTCCCTCTCCAGTGCCCATACTGATGTGGTTGTTATACATCATCCTGTGCATTGAAGGACTATTATTATTATTTAGTGTACAAATGGAATGTGTTCTCTTTCTGTCAGTGTCAGGTGGGGAGCCAAGGTAGATTCTGTGTTCATGTAGCAGACCCACTGTGCCGTGAGCAAAATAAACGCAATGCAAATGCTCGTTTACAATCAGATGTATTCAATTTGGGCGCGGCCAAGCATGTTTGATCACATGTGTGGTGAAATGACTCTCCAGCACAGTGGTTCTCAACCTGTGGGTCGGGGTCCCCAAATTATTCTGGGGGGTCCCCAGATTATTAACTTAATGTGCAACATTGTTTTCTCACTCAACAGTAAACAAACCAACATAAAGTTTCAAATGTATAGAGTATTTGCACATTTCTAAAGTGACATTTTAAGGACTTTTTAATACCTCTAAAATGACAAATTAAACATTAGCCAAATTGTCAAATATTAGAGGCAGAAATTGTGAAAATAGCAGATCTACATGCTCCCAACGCCTTGCGTTGCGATGGCCACAGTGTGAATATGGTGGTACCCAGGGAAGAAGAAACAAGAGGACACACTGTTATCATCAAATATGAGTTTATTCCTTTTTTATAAATCATTCTTACAAAATTGGCATTTCTCTATTTCATTTGTGACCTCTATAAAAGTCTTCTGTTAATTACAAGGTAGGGGGGAGGAGAAGGCATCAGGACAGCCGGGCTTGACTGAGCAAATAAAAAAAAGTCCTCTCTCAACAGAACAACCTGCTGATTGGTTTACGTGATAGTCAGTCACGGATAAATAATCCCAAAAACAGGAAGTGGTCATGCATCGTCGTCTTAGCAACAGTGTCCAAAATACTGATGGGGGGGCGGGGTTAAAACAGGATGGAATCTGGGATACATCCAGTGTATGAGGACATGGGCGGGTAAAGCTTCATTTATATTCATTAGTACAGCGGTGTGCCGAAAAATAACAGATTCTCAAGCTGACTGCGAAGCCTCGTAAACTTGAAAATCTGTTATTTCTGGCAAGCAGCACCGTTGGAATATAAATTCAGCTTCAAACCCCAAAGGTGGTGCTGCTGCTGAATTTAATATCTATGTCTGTATATGGCAGACAGTGATAGTGTATGGAGAACTCAAACGCTGACAAAAAAAAGGCACAAATTAAGGACAGACAAGTACAGCATCCTGCACACACTGCCACTGCCATTAAAACAAACGGCTGGCACATTGTGACAAAACCTTCTGACAGCTGTGTTAAGCATAGGATTATGCCTGATTTATAGCTAGCTGTGCCCTAGTGTCTCACACTGAAAATAGCAATAAATCAGGCTTTATGGTTTAAATTAGCAAATTTGCATGTTTCCTTTCATCAAATGTCCAGCTGTAACAGCAGGACTATAGCGCAGGTTCTCTGCACAGACCAGGTTAAAACAGAATCCATTGCATTTAACCACTTAAACCCTCCACTTGGCTGCCAGGAGTACCTCATGGCTCTAAACTAGTGACTGTTCTGTTTTCGCTCAACATTAAATATCTTCGCTGAAAATCTACAAGCTCACAATGCGTCGCATTTTGAGCTTGTAGATCTTCCTGCAAGGGTTTCCCCCACAGTAGGGATGCTGGGGATTCAAGTGGTTAATGTAAGCGTTGGAACTTTGGATGGCGTGCAGTGTTACCATTTGCAAGATAAAAGTAGTTCCCCAATAGTTAAGTCATTTGAACTGGAAACAAGACATTACTGTCACTGTCGCAGAGCCATTATTGTGTGGATGGGGAAAGAGATTACAGCAGAGAAGAGAAAATGTTTTCCATCTGGTTCAGGGGACGCAGCTGCATATTATTTTTCACGTCTCCGTTGGCAGCGACCGATAGTCCTCATTGGACTTCACTATTTGCCTCATATATCAGCCAAGATGATACACAGGCTCCTTCCAATTCTAGAGTCATTGGTCTATATCATCTATTCTTTGCTTTCTGTACCAACGTTTTTCTTTGCTATATGTCCGGAAATCCATTTCTTAGACGATCCCATACAAGCAGAATTCGTGAGAATGAGCGATGTTTTCGAAAGACACCGAGGCAGAAAGAAAGAAATAATAATATAAAAGGTATATTGGCGTCAGTGGAGGAATGAAAACATGTACCTGTTGTACGAAATCAAATCACCCTTTTCCCCTCATAAAATTTCCCTCAGCAACACACACTGTAAAAAGTCTTATGGTTTCAGTCACCCTGAAGTCTGCATACTGTAGTCTGGTTTTGTTTGCCTGTGAAAATAAATATATGCTTATATACAATGCTGCGAGTTCCAGGGTATTTGAAATGTCTGGTATTGTGAAATTGTCGCATAAAAGCTGGGAAGAGGTTGGAGGAAAGGGCGGGTTGGGGGGGTCTGCTCTCGAGATGATCAACAACAATTCAAGCAATCAGAGATATAAAAGGTTCGACATGAATTCAAACAATATGTTCCGCTGAACACTTAATGGGGACCAGATGTGACTGTGTGTGTGTGTGTGTGTGTGTGTGTGTGTGTGTGTGTGTGTGTGTGTGTGTGCGTGTGTGTGTGTCTGTGTGTGTGTGTGCGAGCACGCGCATATGTTTGTTCCACAATCACCGAGATGAATGCTTTCTGCTGAGAGATACAAGCCTTGGTGCAACTCCACATCAGATAAAAACATAAATCTCTCCTGGCAAGCAAATCATACTCCGAACTCATGGGCCAATGTGCAAGTACATTACAAGAAAGTGAATAAAAACATGATATGCAAAACATGTACAGAGTAGGAAAAATAACATTGTTAGAGGCTTGCCAGGTCTTCTGTGATATGCCATTAGGTAAGCTGAAAGCATTTGCGTTGTAGAATTACATGTTTGGATATGATACACACATGAGACAAGACAAGAAGGAATGATAGTGTAATGTCACCAGCTCCTAGGCGGTGTTAAGGCCTACACCTCAGTCAGACACAGACCCACTCACATCACATCAAAACACCATGAAAAATAAAATGTAAAACATGAGCACATTATTAATGGCAATGGTTGGGTGACACATAGCTGTTAGCAGAGGGACACCGCTGCTTTGGCTCAGACATAATTCATAAGCCTTACTCCCAATGTACAACATTGTTGTTTAAAAAACAAAAAAACAAACAGCAGATCTACAAGCTCACAATGTGTTGCATCACAACACGTTGTGAGCTTGCTGATCGGCTATTTTCAGCATGCAACACCGTCGTACGACAAAGAACACATCATAAGGCTTCAGAGAAGTTCAGACCCTTTGCGACAGAAAGGCCAGTAAAAAGCTCTCATTGGTGTGTCTGGTAGAGTGGGCTGCTTGAGGTCTGGCATGAAAACTGCATATCGCCGCTGTCGGATGGAAACCTTGTATGTCCAAAACTGTCTCTTTTCAGGAAATGGAAAAAAATAACCTGCGTTCCGATGGCTCCAATGTAGTTATTATTTAGTCACAAGCTCTTGTTTTATTTGTTCAGTATTTCTAAAACTCACAAACACACTTTCACTTAAAAAAAAGCTCACACCGTGTTGCAGCAGATCTGCAATTTTTGCTACTTTTGCGTGACAACGTAGAATGATGAAGCAGAGCATTCATTTAAGAAATGGCATAAAAGGCTCAAATATGGAGATACAAGGTTTTCTGCTCGACAGCGGCAATATAGCCCTAATGACAGTTACATTACAGTACAGCAGTAAGGCCATTTTCTTTTCAAATAGCCGCTCCCTTCAAATGGATCAATTGAGAGACAAGCCAGCAAGCTCATTTTCCAATTTGACCCCTTTTCCAATATAGCAGTGGCTTATCATGTGGAGGGACATACGTAATGGACAAAGGATGGCCACTGTCTCTACAACGAATACAGCTAGTTGGGGCGGGAAAGGCGTTTGGAACATCTTTCTAGCCAAGGTTAGCGTTAGCTAATGGACTTACGGTCAAAGGTCACTGCTTCCACGACCGAACAGCCCATAACGTGAGTCAGTCTCATCAAATATTTGTTCCCTGGGAATAAAGCAGCCCTCCAAAATTAAATAGCTTCATCTAAGCGAATGCCCAAACGTATTTCCCCCCGATAAAATGATGAAGAAAGCGTTTTGGCATTTGAATGAATCTGAGGCCTTGTGATATGTCACTAAAAAAGACACTATCTTGTCACGTAGAAGGGGAGAAGAGCCACGGTGCCCTGGAAACTGGAATATTCCAAGGGATTTCTTCAAGATAGGATCTAGTCACTCAACCTGACATTGGCAATGTACAATAATGTGCAATAAGTGATTTTAAAGGCAGCCCATAATGTCAATGTTCTAGTCTAGAGTATGGCACTGATGCGTTGAAAATTAAAAATCTTGTGAAATAACGCCGGCCACTAACGACCCGTTATGGTTTAAATTGAACCATTTACTGCTGCGAGGGGCGGCACTCTGAAGGCCATGCAGAGGGGAGTAAACGGACAAAATGAGTTTGGTTTAGAATGCATCGTTCTGCTCCATTTCTTCAAGAAATGTTCATTTCGTTCATTCAAACTGAGGGAAAAGTACGTACGAGTTTATGGTTGGATGAGCCAACTCTTCAAGCCTCTGCACAGGCAGGCACGCGCACACGCACACACGCACACACACACACACACACACACACACACACACACTAAAATGTTAAAGTAGAAAGTTTGGGGGAGAAAATAAAAGATGATAAAAGTTTAAAAAAAAAGAAAAAGCACAACCGCTGTTCACAGTTTATGGGGCGGAAATGAGATGTAAAATCAGATATGTTTTTTTTCTTCTTAGTGATAACAGATAAGCAGACAGACCAAATATAAAAGCTGCTGTCAGCACATCAGGGAATGGGCCACAGATAGACAGACAGACAGGCAGACAGACAGGATGTTTTGAGACTGGCTCAAGGCTGCGAGTTGATGGCTGACAATATCAGGAAATGATGGTTTACTGTAGAAAACCCTTCCCAGCACAGCACACAACAATCATAAAGCCGACAGTGCAGTTTGCTTTTTCCCCGCACTGAAATACCAAACGGCAGAGTTTCTGATCCCAAACTAGTGAGAGGATAAGGGTTTGGGGGTCGTTTCCACAACAATGGCAAAAGACGGATGGATAAATAAAACGACAAAAGAATGGGGTTTCCCAGGGCGTAGAGCAAGGCTTGGTAGTGAGTCAGCGCTTAAGTCCAGTCACGGATCCTGATATGGAATTGGGAGGCGGGCGACGGTGGTTTAGGGGATGAAGGAGGAGTGGGGGGAGGAGGAGTTGCATTGAGTCAATGCCCAGGTCAGTCCCAGGTCAGTAGGGTTGGGGTTTTGTGTGGCTGGTTGCGTTCCCAGATACCTCCCCTCTTCTACCGTCTTGTACATGTGCCTAGAAAGTAGGAAGGTCTCTGATATCCTTTGTTCATTTTTGTGGCATCCATAGAAAAAAAAAATATTTTATCCAAGAGTTCTCATCGTCAGTAGTGTGTGCTGCGTATTTGCACGTTGTGGACGCGGTACTGTTTGGCATGTCCATCTGTTAATATGACCATCTCTTTGTCTGTGTGTGTGTGTGTGTTTGTGTTGTGTTGTGTTTGTTTCATATCCAGACACCATCTGCTTGCTTTCCTTGTTTTAGTTAAAACATTTTACCCCCCTTCCCTCGGTCAATTCTTGGCAGCAGCAGCGGCATTGTGGTCATTGGCAATGTGCTGAGTGGAAGACAGAGCTGTAGCGCCCCCTATCTGTCCTGCCGTGGTCCTACGAGTTTTTCTGCTCTCAACCGAGTCTCTTTCTCGCGCCTCCCCCGGCACAGGGTCCCCCCCTAGGGGGCGCCAGTCCTGTCAGAGCCTCTCGATGTCCCTGTATTTCTTGCGGAGGATGGAGACCTGGTCTTTAAACAGAACAGGGTCCAGCCTCATCTGGGAGTGGACCAGGGGCATGGCGCCAAACCAGCTGGCGAACTTGTTCATGCAGGTCTGCCGCTGGGCGAAGTGGTCGGGGTCGGCCCATCGGGACGCTCTCGACGACTGTCAGGAAAGAACGGGAGAAAGGAAGCGTCAGCATACATCACCGATATGATATAGAACAGTGGTCTTCAACCCTTTTCACATAATGTCCATTATTTATTCGGCATTCGAGCCACGGACCACCATTTGATGAGATTTTATCCTCTCAGCCCCAAGTTTTCGAATATTTTGTTGTCGTCGGATACCATAGGAGAGTTGACAGGCAAAACGTTACTCAAAATAACAATTCTTCCAGATTCTCTAATTGTGTAGACTTCAGTAATGCATATGTTCAGTTTAACAATAATTTTACTCTTGAGAGCGTAAAATGAAACCAAGTGGTTTCATTTTACGCTCTCAAGAGTTAAAGATCTATAAGGGTTCATTTGGTTACCAACTCTCCATCGTTTAGCTGTAGACCACCTGGAACCCCCATAGGGACCACTGGTTTAGAACAGCAACTACCAACAATCAGGTTAAGATACAACATATCCACTGGATAATGAAGATTGACATGTTGTGAAACACCATGGATTGGATCAGAGCTTGTGCTGCATGTAGCGGTGTCTAAAGGAACAGCCATGGGAAAACCAAGCTTGACATAACTATGTCATCTCTTACAATTCATTGGCTTGATCAAAGCCTATTTTTGACGGAGCTTAACTAGACCTTCAGATAATTAACCTCAACAGAGCAACCACTTTATAAAGACTGAGAGATTACCAGCCTGTGTAATTATATTTCTCTAATGTGTGCGATTGTTCTGTTTTATTCATGAGAGCAGCCATGTTTTCAGAGCTTTAATTCGTGGCTTTTATCCGATGCCAAGGAGCTATTGCATCGGAAGGCCACCAAACACAGGTGCCTTTTCATGGAAGTGGTGAGAACCTTTGCATGCAACATTAACACATCGGCTGCCCAGGATTAATCGAGATTTAATCGGCAGGTGCCCATGGTGGCAACCTGCCATTTTAGCTATTTTGGTAGCTCAATGGAAAAAAGTAATCCGAGTAAATGTAATCCGAGTATGTCCTGTTTATTTTCACGATAGTATCTTCTTTCACTCAGGACAGAAAACGAACAATCGCGGGCCTCATTGCTTTTGTAGCGGCCGGTAGAGAAGGCCGCGTTTTAAACATGAACGTGATTTAAAGGTTCGATTAGAAGATAAATGCACTTTTGTGCAGCAGGGGTTACACGGATGCTGCACGTTTATGAGGGAACAGGATGTGCCGGTCACGTGATACCCCGTTGCATTTTGGGAGTGTTTTTCTTCACCGTGGTACCCTGATTCAGTAGCTACAGATTAATTAATAAGGATTAAAAATGAAAAAAAAAAAAGAAGCTATGATCGTCTTTTTCCGATTTCATACCATTTTCTTGATACATTCAGATAGTAGAGCAGAGGAGGAAAGGATAGCAAGGCAGGGAAGAGAGGATGGCATACAAAACGGGGGACAGCGCAATTACACGCTTGATGTTCTTAGTCACTTAATCCCTATAGGCCTATACTTCAGTGAGTCCCCCAGGGGTCTATACTTGGTCACATCCTTTTTTCCCCCCTCCACACCAATTTCTCTTCGCCCCCAAAATTGCTGATCTACAAGAACACAATGCATCGTGTTGTAACGTCTTGTGAGCTTGTAGATCAGCTATTTTAATAGAATTTAGAAGCCATTATGACATAGCCAGAATACACTCGGGAAAGCCAATACCCTGGTTAATACGACAAACCGTTATTTTATTTAGTGTACAGTAGATTGTTGGACCAACTTTGCTTGTTCTTGGTAGAAGAGGCCACCTACTGTACAGAAGACTAAACCACTTAAAGCTATACTGTGTAAGTTGCTCAACTAGTGGTCAGAGCTGTATAGCAAACCGCGGTCGCGTCCGCGTCTTTCGGCCGTTTTTCGCCGCGGACCGGGCCTCACAACCCCGCGTCTGCCTCCACTACCTGAGAAGTCAGCAAGATGCGCCTGTGATTGGCCGGTAGTGTACCATGTGTTTATGATCGGCGATATGATTGGCCAACGTGTACACATGATGCAGATGACGTCATTTTGCAGCGAAATTCTCCCCCCCTCACGGCTCATAGAAAACATATTAAGAGAAGGCTTTAGAAGCTGAAATTAACAGAGTGGGGGTTCTAAAACTTTAGCGATTTAACAGTTAGGACAATTTTAAGATTTGTTTTATAAAAAATCAAACCTCGGTTCGAAGTGAAGCGGTGGACAGATAAAACCTCTATTCTGAATGTATTTGGAGAGCCGGTATGACAGTTGGTATAATAGCCTATTCATTCTGGCCTGGAGTGACCATATATGGACATAAGGTAACATACATTGTGTTTTTGAAAAACCCTGTTCATTCTGGACTGATATCACCATATATGGTAATTAAACGGACATTCTGTTTTTGAAAAAGCCTGTTCATTCTGGACTGAAATGACCATATATGGGCGTGATACACACAAAGCCATTCATTGGAAGCGGTTTTCACCGCTTCAAAAAAGTTACATTGTATAACTTTAAGCCCTAAACCCCGTCATATGATGAATAGATTATATGGTTTATTTTTAATGTTTGGGAACATTTCTTAAAGGTTTTTAATATTTTGCCCACAATGACATGTCCAAAACGGGGATGCCAGATTGAAAGCGCTTAAAATGTAATCTTTAACAATTACAGCAGGGGTCTTCAACAGGGGGTCCGGGACCCCTAGGGGGTCCTCAGAGTTACTCCAAATCTTTGTGTGATAAGAACCTTTTTTTCTACTCTACCACTTAAACCCTATTATGTGTGGAACATTAGCCAAGAATAACCAATCTACAAGAATAGCCGATCTACAAGCTCACAACGCCTCGCGAGATCTGCTATTCTTGTCAAAGAGATTTGGTGTAGAGGGAAACAAGAGCAGTCAGACTAAGTATTGATGTGGTTAAATGTCTAAACATACACATTAGACTATTGTATACAATATGTAGTGGGGGTCCCTGCTTCATCTCTCTCTCTCAGCTAAGGCCTTGGCCTGGAAACGTTGAAGACCCCTGAACTACAGTGCATAATGTTGGTTAATTGTAACTACCTGTCCCATCATGGTCTCCTTGTACTGTTTCTTCTGGGTGACCTTGATGGGTGGCAGCTTGGTGACAGCAGAGACCAGGAAGTTCATGAGGATGTCCTCACAGTTGGCCAGCTGGTCCACCATGCTCTTCAGACTGCTGGGCAGGAAGTTGGTGTACAGGAAGTGGTAATACCTGCATGCACGGGGAGGGAGCGGAGTTCATTAGGGAGTTTAAGCAAAGACGTTTTTTCAGGACGGCTCCGCTAGGCGGAAGTACAGCTGCTATGTCAAAATCGTTAAGCAAACAGCCATCTGTGATGGGTTCCCACCCCTTTTACGGAACTCTTTGGTTCCCATGGTTTATCTATCGAGCACTGATCCATTTCCGGTTACCGCAGTGGAAAAAAAACCCAACAAAATAAGTAACAAAAACTAGAATTTACAAAAATAAAACGTAGTTTTTAATATAATGCTTTGCAAAAAAAAAAAAAAGATACGAAACTGTATTGTGTGCTTACAAAACTCTCTAAAACAAACAAAGCATAGAGAAAATGTCATTAGTTACAGTATTTGTCAAAAATGTCAAAAATGTTACAACCTTTACATAATTATAATATGATGATATTACAATTGGAAAAAAATGAATAAAGAGAGAGAGGAATGGGGAGGAGAGGAGGAAGGAAGGAAGGGAGTGGGACATGGGAGGGAAAAGGAATAAAGCAAGAGAAAACGAGAGGAAGGAAGGGAGGAGGGAGGGAGGGAGGGAGTGGAAGGGAAAGAGGAGGCGGAGAGAGAGAGAGAGAGAGAGAGAGAGAGAGAGAGAGAGAGAGAGGAGGCTCAGGTTAGATGGCTAATAATAAACAACGATACACCTGAGAATCCTCCTCAGAGGATTCCACAGCCACAGCCCCCTGAGAGGGTGCATCTCAAACCTTTTCATGTAAAGGACCCCTAAATTAATATTATTTGGCTGCGGACCCCCACCTGAAAATAATTTGTGCTTAAAATGTTTCAGAAATATTCTAAAGTTTCTCTTTTTTATGCGCGTGACATCATCACCATACCCGGAAGTGATGCGGGAACGCCTACTGAGTGGTAAAACTACTTACATACATCCATGCATCCAAAAGTCCTATCTGATTGCATTAAACAACATGAAACAACGTTAAACTCACTTTGCCATTCACATTATGGTTGCGCATACACTCTATAGGGTTGAAGTGGTTAAACTGATTTTGATGATATATTAAAACTTTTTTTGTGTGTGAATTTCTACCAGTCTGTGTGGTTGAGTTAATATAATATAACTAACACAACTACAGCGGTCTCCCTGCTCCTTGATTGACACATTTCAATCCTGTGGTAGAGCATGACCACTACAGGTTGACAAGAGGTATTGCATAATAGCTCAAACAAGGAAATAACTCGCCTTCCTTAAAGTGCTCTCCATTAGATCAACCGTAAAAGTGTGGCGAACCCGGCATCAGATCTCAGGTAGGTTGAAAGTTAATGGATCGCAACTCGCAAGTTTGAAAATGAAGTAATATATTGGTGCAACCAGGTTGCCTGCCTGGTCACGGAAGGCGACCAACTATGAGCTAGACTCACAAGCGTAATTTGGCAGGGTTTTTGGGTTTTAAAAACCCAAGGGCCCCCCCTAGTGGCGAATGTTTATTTTGTTTTTAATAGGCCTAAATAAAGAAATGCGCCCATATCTACATAAATTCATACTAGTATATTATATATATTTTGTAATTTCCAATATATTAGGGGTCCCAGGGCCCTACTTTCCTAATCTGTGGATTAATCATTGTAGTTTGCGCTTAAATCGCGCAAAGACAACAGACCCGGGCCCCTTTGATCAGGGCCCCCTTGATCTGAAAACCCATGGGGAATAAGGTCTAATTTCGCCACTGGCTAGACTTATTGCAGCCTTTAAGTCAATGGCTAGAGAGAGAACTATATGGACTCCACCCCCTTTCCATTGGCTGATTGCGCCCGTTTCTGGATGGATTGATTGCTTGACTTATTGAAAGTGATTGAGCGTCTGGCTGAAGTGATTGGCTGGCTTTGGTTTAATAGACTGCTCCCATCTCAGCTCAGTGACGCCCTTATGAGAGCTGACAGGGTCTTCATGCAACTAAAACCCAGGAACTATGGAGCGCAGTCGTGGGAAAACGTCGTTTGACATTTTATAAACCACAATGCTCAGAACAGCAAAATGAGTGAACATCTAGATCTACAGATCAATGAAACTAAGTGCATCGCATTTAGAAGGTGGGACAACTGAATGTCGGAAGAGCGGATCAGAAAATAACAGGAAAGTACAACGCACAGCTCTGATCCCCATAGTATTGAATTGGAACAGAACAAGGCAAGAAGAGAGAGAGAGAGAAGAAAAAAAAACTGCAGGGTCGGGCTAAATGGAACACAGAAACAAAAGGCAGCCTAAATAGAACACAATGAAATGGAACAGAACAGAGGGCCATTGTGGTTTACCTGTGGTAAATGGCAGCTCCAGTCAGCACCATGGAGTAGTCGTTTGTCCATTTGGACGTGTACCCCCAGCGCTCCTTGTTGCTGTCCCAGAAGTGGCTGCGGGCCGGGTAGCCCACGATGCGCTCTGGGAAGCTCTGCCACACTGTGAAGGCAAAGTCAACCTGGAGAGAGAAAGAGAGAGAGACAAGAGAACACACTGAGTGAGGGCAGGGGTGTCGCACCAAATTCTGGGTCCTGGGTACAAGGATTCACTGCGGGCATCCCCCATGAATGTTCTTCATAGGGGGAAGGGGGGGGGGGGGGGGGGGTTAACCCATCTAGACTGGGAACGCATTATTTATTACGCATTATCTTGTGCTTTAACTATTGAAAAAAAGCAGATCTACAAGCTCACTGCGAGCTTGTAGATCTGATATTTTTGAAAAATCGTGATTTTTTTTTTGTCAGTGGTGCTCAAACTTTTTCATGTGAAGGACCCCCAAAATGATATGTATTTGGCCACGGACCCCCATCTCAAAATATGTAGTTCCAGGGACCCCCCAGAAGCAAACTTTGAGTTTCAAATGTTTGCTTAAAAATATATTCAAAGATTTGCACACATTTTCATAACATTTCAAAAATAGCAGATATATAAGCTTGCAGCGCGGCACTCTGTGCCACGATGTGAGCTTGTATATCTGCCATTTTTCAATAGCTAAAGTATAAAATAATTAAGGCCCCTCCTCCACCTCGGGCCCTAGTAACTCAGTCCCTCTTCCCCCCCCACCCCCCCACCCCCTTGTGACACCCCTGAGTGAGGGATGTACAGTACTGTACGTGTAGTCAGGACACAGACAAGCACGCACACACAAAGAGAAAAAGAGATCAACGTGACAATGGGGGAGAAAAGAAAGTCACAAAGGCACCAAAGACCCTTAACAAATCCTCTGTGAACTAGCAACAGAGGAAACATCTTATCACGCATTAGAGGGAAACATCAAGTAGACCTCAGATGCTAGCGACCCAGCAAAGAGAAGCCGCTCTGCACTACAATGCACTACACAACAAGATGCCGCGTCCTTTAATGCCCGCTGTGAACGCTGCAGCAGTCTGCTCTTTTCTCCCCCAGAACATCAGAACACGTCTGCATTTTCTTATTTAGTTGCTACTATTTAGCTCTGCTCTTTGAGATTAACCACTTAAGCAGTATATCATTGCTGTCGGGCAGAAACCTCCCATCTCCATATTCTAACCATTTGAGTTTTTTTTTTAGAAATGAATGCCCTACTTGATCATTGTTTTATTTTTGAATCCTGAAAAGTAAGGGTTTTGGGCATGACATTTCCACCCACCAGAGACGATATACTTAGTTGACAAGAGTCCCCCTGTTCTCTTTAACTACTTTCCCCTCTACAACACATTTCTAAACCACTTTTTGTTGCTGAATGTGAATGTTCACCACAAGAATAGCGGTGCTCAAAGGACCACTTCACCCCATTCCCTCCCACTTCTCCACCACTTCATCCTTATCTTCATAATTGGTCCTGGCTATTTGCTAATGCTCATTATAGTATTGGTACCATGTATACCATGTTTGTCTACTCACTTGTCTCAGAGGAGGGCACCCACCTGCCCGTGACATCGGTAGGCAGGTTTGGACATTTCAAACTAATAATATATAATAATAAATAAATGTATATTAATGCGAGAAGAACAATGGCTTCTATTATGGCATGCTAACTGTCGAAGAAGAGAAAGCCTGCAGTGCCTATTAGCTTGGATTCCCCATCAATGATGTCACTGGTAGCTGGGTTTCTGAATCGACGAGAGCCCTCCTCTGAGACACAAACTCAGAAGAAAATGGTACCATATTCTAATGAGCTTTAATGAGGAGCAATTATACCAAGATACTGTAGGTTGAAAATGGGGTCCTTGAAGGGCATTAGAGTTCAGCAGCTCAAACACAACCCTCTCCACCCAATAGAAATTGTACAAGAGGCTGTGGACAAATGTGATTAGGAGAGCTAATTGAAGGAAACAGGAGATGTGGGAGGGGAGGCAGAGGGAGAAGGTGAGTGGGGAGAGAGTAAAGGGGAGCACACACTGGACGCGGGCGGCTGCGCAGCGTCACGTTGCGCTATCGACGCAGTTTACAGTTTAGGCATTTAGCAGACACTTTTAATCCAAAGCGACTTACAAAAAATCACACCCAATGTGAAGTGAACGGTGGTCGTGCTTGCATAACGTCTTCAGACTAGGATTTGAGTCTAGGATGTACAGGCTATGCTACACACACACATTTTGCTATGGCAAAACGCTGAGGAAAAAGGCTACAGACACACGCACAGCCACTCTATGGAGCGGTTTACCACCGCTCAAAAAGTAGATAATACATCACTATAATAAACAAGATAACATGTCAGAATATCATACAATATAGCATATGCATATGAATATCAATCTAAAAAACAATATAATCAGTAAAGAAAAAGGATTCTAAAAAACCAAACGCACGTGAAGTGCCGCGCAGTAACCCCAACTGGATGCGGCACGCTGCCACACAGCACATCCATTTCCCCCAGTGGGGAGAACATGTTCACCGCGTGGCAATGCTGGGAAAATAGAACAGCGGCGTATCGGTGCGGCAGACCCGCGGCTGTGCGCATCTGACGCCGCCGGTGTGGGTTAGTTGAAAATAACGGGCCCGTATCTTTTGGCACGCCGCCTCCGCGTCCAGTGTGTGTTCCCCTTAAGAGAGAACTAGAAAGATGCAATTGGAAATTGCAAGTGTGGTTGCTGACGTGACTATATTCTGCAGCAAGCTAACCGTCATGTGAAGCTCGACCAATACTCGGGCTAGCACCACTCCTCAAATGTTTCTCCTTCAATTTCCAATTGCATCTGATTTCCATCAATTTCCAATGGCAGCAGAAAAGTTTATCTAGTGAAAATAAAGTTTCCCCAGAACTACAGTGTGTTTGTTGCCTTTCGGGCATAATAGAATGAAGAAACAGAGAGAGAGACAAGAGCAAAGTTTGAGTACATTATGAGTTAAAAGTTTCCCGGTGTTTTGCAGGACGGAGGTTTGGAGTGTGGAGAGAGTTAAGTGCACCAGGAAAAGGTATGATACAGAAAGAATTGAGAGAGAAAAACATGATCGGTCATGCCTGCAATTGGGGAGAGGGGACAGTTTAAAACACTGTGTTGTCTCAAGAGGCGCACACACACAAAAAGAGTGAGAGAACAGATTTAGAGAAAGCGCCAGAGAGAGAGAGAGAGAGAGAGAGAGAGAGAGAGAGAGAGAGAGAGAGGGTAATCTGCGTTGCTGATGCAGTGCCACACAGACTGGCGAAGGCCTGGAGACGGGCCAACACTGACATCATCGGGCCCTTCAGTAGCAGACGACCAGAGAGAGAGACGACAGACGACAGAACAGGAAATGAAAACCAAACCAAGAGACTGGAGAGGTGAGTGAGGAACGCGTACATGTGTATTTATTACACGGCTTTGTTGAATATTCAGCCGTGACTGGCTATAATCAGGGCATTCTGCGGTCTGTTATTTAGAAATGAACAGACCGCTGCTCGGCCTCCGCTTACGTTGCTGTGGAACTGTAACCTTGTAAGCCAACGCCGTCGTTTTCTAATCGATATTTCTTCCCTGGGCTTTGCGTCAGTGCCTCCTCCTGCCTCACCCTGTCGGGGGTTTACTTTGCAATAATGACAATGACAAATTGGAGAATACTGTGTCCATTCTGGTCTATATTGTATTTGTGCTGTTCCTGTAGCACAATGGCTTCCTTCCATCCCCGGACCCACGGGGACCGCTGCTACTGTTGGTTTTCTGGGCTGCAGGTGAAAATCCAATTAACTTCCTGGTAAAGATAGATAACCAACAGCACCCAGGACTCTCCCAGGAGCAGGTTTTGGAAACCACAGTTTGCCGCACATCCCCGTCCTATCCGTTATTATGGCAGCGCCTCCCAAACGCTGTGCCTAGCAGAGGCAAACCGCTGTGCAGTGAAGTGAGTCCATGTGTGCTCTGGGAGTTTGTGACGACCGCTTTGCAATAAAGCTCCACAAAAAGTTAATGTTATAGCAGTACTTATATTGTGTACCCTAAACCAGGGGTTCTTAAAGTGGATTCCTGGAACTCTGTGGGTTCTGAGGATCTAAATTGACCCATACAAGTCTGTAACAGTGTACAAATGGAACCAAATGAACCCAGTAGGGTTCATTTAGTTCCATTTGTACACTGTCAGACTAAAGGGGAAACCTTGAAATTTGAACGTTTGAGAAACACTGACCTAAACAAATGTTTGAATCATTTAAACCTGGCCTCCTAATTTTGTGTTGTCCCTGCTTACTGTAAATTGCTCTGGATTAAGAGTGTCAAAATTTGAATTATAAATTGTAATTGGGCAAGTCATTATAGGTAAACATTTTAAAAAAATTTATTTGAATTTAACATTTATTAATTTTTAAATAGCGAAAAGAGCAGATCTACAAGCTCACAACACGATGCATTGCGACGTGCTGTGAGCTTGTAGGTCGGCTGCTTTCGCTATGAACGCAAGTGTGCCTTTAGATGTCGACCTTGGCCAGGAACAGTTTGAAAAGCAGTGGGTGTAATGGTTCCAGCCTACATACCTCTGTGGTGGAGAGCACTGTGTCTTCATCCAGACTCAGCACCGCATCAGTTACAATGGTCTCATAGGGCAGGAACCTGCTGCTCATCACCTGCAGGGGGCGACATGGGGAGCACATGGTCAACTCTGAACAGGTTGAACAAACAACCTGGGCATCCACATTGGCAAAGAAAAAACATATTTTCTTAGTTACAAACAGTTTGACAAATAAAACATACTGTATACTTTTTTTTTTTTTTACAGAGAGTGACACTAAATCGCTTGAACATGTGTACATCCATTGAGGGTGACAGGGTTAGGATGGTAGCAGGGTGCGAGTGGTAACAGGGACAATAAGGAGGGAAAACCCTAAATCAAGTTACAATTCTCAGCTATGGCGAGAAGCCCTGTCCAACTCTACAATTCTTCTTGAATGTGAATGTGCCAGTTCTTCGTGTCCAAAATATCTGTGATTTTAAAGGTGCACTGTGAATCATTTTGCTACTCATCACCAGTGAAAACAAGTTGAAAAGAGATGTGTTCCACTAACCCGACATCGTTCCCCTAACCCAAAGAGATGGCTGCGCATTTCCAAGCGAGAGTTTCAAATGAACATAATGTGTCAGGAGAGGAGCAACAAATACTATTATTAGGGGGCTCGTGGGGCAACGGTGTCAAGGGGGCCCAGGGCTATTAGCCACATCCCTGGGTGCAGTGTTGTTTTTGACAGCAAATTTTGATTTAGTTTTAGTCATAGTCTTTTGACTAAAATGTCTTTTAGTTTTAGTCATAATTTAGTCACCTGATAAGTTTTAGTTTTAGTCTAATTTTAGTCGACTAAATATCGTAACATTTTAGTTGACTAAATCTACAGTTGATTTAGTCAACTAAAATGGATTTTGGTAGGCCTTGATGGCATCGTAATGACTGATTTTACACTTGGTTGCAGGCTGAAAATAGCCAATCTACAAGCTTGTAGATCTGCTATTTTCAGCATGCAACACCTGAGAGCAACCAAACATAAAATGACTCTCTTCAGCGCTAGTTCCTCCCGAACGTTTTAGTCTAGTTTTTATTTTGTTGACGAAATTGTCAATACATTTAGTCTTAGTTTTAGTCATCACAGCTTAGTTTTTATTTAGTTTTTATTTCGTTTTCGTCAGTAAAAAAAACGCAGTCGACAAACATTTTTCGTCATAGTTTTAGTCGACGAAATAAACACTGCCTGGGTGGTAGGGTGAGGAGGACGAGGTGAAGGTGGTAGGTTTGTGGGCTGCAGGGAGAAGGTGACAGGGCAAGGGTGAGCCTGGCAGGGCGAGGGTGGCAAGGTGAGTGTTATGGAGTGTCTGACACATCAGAGTGTTGAGTTTATTTAGAGTGGAAGTCTTTATCCTGCAGCTGGAAATGAAACGACCCTGAAGCCACTCAGTGAGAAGAGTCAGAGAATTCACTAGAAGTCAACAACCATCCAGAAATCATCTCAAGTATACACACACACACACACACACACACACACACACACACACACACACACACACACACACACACACACACACACACACACACACACACACACACACACACACACACACACACACACACACACACACACACACACACACACACGTGCCTACAATCACAAAGCGTCAGAGAGCTAGAAAAGTGCTGCCCTCAGACTGTTCCCGTGTCATCTCTCAGTGGGGGCTCTGCGGGCATCAGCGTCCTTTTCAAAGCACCACCGGTTACGTAAAGCCGCGGCCGCTGAGAGGAATACGCAGGTGACCTTCTATCTATTCTCTACAAAGCACATCATCTGCCATTGATTGCCTAGCGCTACACAATCAACATGCAACAGCTCCTCTTTAGTGACTCAGCCCATTGCGGCCCACGAACAAATGCATGAGTATGACAAAAGTCATAATTGTGATGATTATTATTTAAAAAGATAACAAAGTGACTGCAATGCAGTCAAAAGGCACGCACATCCAAGGCCAGTATAGGCTGGGTGCTGGACTAAAGCAGCGTATACAAATAGAAAAATAAAAGTCTGCACACCAATTTATGCTCCCAAAGAGTACGTTTCGAGCCATCAGACCTTAACAACAGCAGTGTAGACATACATTTAGAGTATATACTCAGTGTGACATCCCACACCTGTGAGCCATTGACCAATCAGTCCCCAATCAGTGTCACATGTTCAATGTCACCGATACATATTATATGTCTCTGTATTTGTAACTCATACATTGTATATATACATAAATACACATAACCAATCCTATTCCCAACAATTACAGACATTATACAAATACAAAAGGACTCAGGCCAACAGGCCATCATAATGCTACCTAAAGAGGCGCCTCTTGTCTATTGTAAAGATAGTATACATGGGACAAAAAAAAAACCTTAATATATTGAAATGATTCAAAAAGAACAAAGAAAACACGATCTCTCAATCTCTCAAAAGGTGTCTCTGTTTTGCGGTCCTGGCTAAGCTGGTGAGGTCACCCGCCTGTCGCAAATAACGAGGTGCTGATGCAGGGAACGACGACCGTTCAACAACAACACTCTAAAGCTAAGATCACAAGTTGATCCTGGTATGCAAAACACACCCATCTAAGTTAAGTTTATTATAGACAGATAAATCACCCGCCCGGTGTAACTAAAGGGACTCGCAGCACGCGTAAGGTAGCGACTAGCGAGTGTGAACTCAAGTTTCCAATCTCATTGATTGAATGGTGCTATAAACATATTTGTTTATTTACAGTTTCATTTTCGTTTTCACAGCTCGTAACCACTTTGTAAAAGCCTCGCCAGAATTAAATCACAATCACAGTGTAATACCTACTGTAACTGCTGGCCCAAATTGATTCGCATTTTGCACACACTTTATTGCGCTGTACAGGTTAATTGGGCTACATTTGATGAGTTAGCATGAGAATTACATTTGGGAAAAAATGATCGCCTGATAAAAAACATTGTGCGATAGGACTCATCCCATCACCAACTGCCGATATATTCGCCTCACCGGCCAAGCCTAGTGAGAAGAGTCAAAGAATTCACTAGAAGCCAACAACCCTCCACAAATTACATTCTATTTCAGATTTTCCGGCACGAAGTGACGCGCTGTGAGCTTGTTGCGACCGTCAGGTCGCAGTTACTATCAAAACCTCCACCAGCTGTCATCCATGTCAAACTTTGCACACACACTCCTTGGCTGCCAAACCAAGACCTCCACCCCTCATTTCTCACATGGCCCTCTTCTAGCGCCACCACAAGGCTGATTCTTGCAAAACACATTTTTGGACACTGCTCCTAAAAAATGTGCCCTAAAATCACGCAAATCTGCACACAGTACGTCTACACTCATGTCATCAACATGGATCTGTCCCATTTAGCGCCACCATCAGGCCACTTTTTTCAAACACATTTTTGTCCAACAATGTACATTTTTGGACAGTGCTCCTACAGATTTTGCCCTAAAATCATGCAAAGCAGAAGACAGTATGTCTAGAGTCATGTCATCAAAATGGATCTGTCCCATTTAGCGCCACCATCAGGCCGATTTTACATGCCCCCCCCCAATCGCACGTCTCCTGACAACGTTGTGAGAGCTGATGTCAGGAGTCAGAGGTCAAGTGCAATCTAATTTTCCCCCTCTCCACAAACCCTCCAAAGGCAACAATGGCTGTGAAGCGTCATGTTTTGACTGCTCGTCATATTCTGACAGACTGGAAGAGCAGAGTTGACTGGCTGACAGTTTGTGCTTAAAGGCGGCCCGCCGTCGAGGAGGCCTGCTTGAGAGAGAGAGAGAGGAGAGAGAGAGAGAGAGAGAGAGAGAGAGAGAGAGAGAGAGAGAGAGAGAGAGAGGAGAGAGAGACAATGGAGGGGGAGAGAGAGATACAGGGAGAAAGACAGGCTGAGATAGACTGATGGAAAGATTGAGTAGAGCAGGGGTCTTCAACAGGGGGTCTGGGACCCCCTAGGGGGTCCTCAGAGTTACTACAGGGGGTCCTCGAAATTTTTGTGTGATAGAAACTTCTTTTTCCTCCTTTTTTATTTTAACCACTTGAACCCTAAGCGTCCATATTCTGAGAACTTTAGACAAAAATAGCAGATCTACAAGCTTGTGTGAGCTTGTAGATCTGCTATTTGGCAAAGAGGTTTGGTGTAGAGGGGAAAAGCAGACCAAGTACAAAGTGAAAGGTCAGGTTTATTAAGTATTGACGGTTCAAGTGTTTAAATATCTGAAAACACAAATTGACATGAATCCAAGATACACTGATAATTGCGCTGTCAAACGATGAAACTATATGGAATCTACGAAAAGTTTGTTGGGGGCCCCTGCTTCCTCTCTCTCTCTCAACTAAGGGGTCCTTGGCCTGAAAACGTTGAAGATGCCTGGAGTAAAGGAAGAGACAATACGTGGACAGAGAGAGACAGAGAGAGAGGGAGAGCGGTAACTCCAGGGGACCTTGTGTCATCGCCGTGGTAATCTCCAACATGATGAAAAAAAAGAACAACAACAATGCAACTCCTTCTTGCTTTCCATCCCCTCCTTTTTGTGCATTTTCCACTGACGTGATAGGAAAAAAAGATACAGAGAAAGAGAGACGGAGAGAATGGCCAGGGAGGGAGCATAAGAGGACACAGCACACCATGGATGGAGGGGGGAAAAGCAAAACGAGAGAGACAACAGAGGAAGGATAAGACAAAGTGAGGTCAAGAAAGAGGGTAAGCACAGAGAGAGAGAGAGAGAGAGAGAGAGAGAGAGAGAGATAGAGAGAGAGTGGGAGGCTTGTGTTCAGGGGCATCACAGGGGGAGGGGGACTGAGTTACTAGGGCCCAAGGTGGAGGGGCCTTCATTATTGTATATTTTAGCAATTGAAAAATAGCAGATATACAAGCTCACAGCGCGGCACCGAGTGCCGCGCTGCAAGCTTGTAGATCTGCTATTTTTGAAAAGTCGTGAAAATGTGTGCAAATCTTTGAATATATGTTTTTTTTTAAGCGAACGTTTCTAACTAAAATTTTGCTTCTGGGGGGTCCCTGGAACAAAACATTTTGAGATGGGGGTCTGTGGTCAAATACATATAATTTTGGGGGTCCTTCACGTGAAAAGGTTTGAGCACCACTGACCAAAATAAAATAAGATTTTTCAAAAATAGCAGATCTACAAGCTCGGGTACAAGTGAGCTTGTACATCCTGCTATTTTCAATAGTTAAAGAACCAAATAACGCATACTAATGCGTCCCCAGTCTAAATGGGTTAAACCCCCTCCCCCTGTGAAGAACATTCATGGGGGGCCCCGCAGTGAATCCTTGTACCCAGGGCCCAGAATGTGGTGTGACGCCCCTGAGGCTGGTGTTTTCAGCCCAGATGGTTTGTAACATTAGCAGCGCGACACGCTAGCCTAGGGGAGCTTGGCACACTCCAGGAATGTGAGCTCTTACCCGAGGAATCTGCCTCCAGCGCTTCTCGTCCTCTCTAAGAGAGAGAGAGAGAGAGAGGTAGAGGAGGGAGGGAGGGAGGGAGAGAGAGAGAGAGAGAGAGAGAGACAATACAAAGAGGGAGCGAGAGATAAATATTTAAGGGATAGCCGAGAGTGTGAGAATGAGGGAAGGGAGGGAGGGTGGGGGTGGCGAAACAATGGCACCGGGAGAGAAAAGGGGGAAAGTTGATAGAGAAAGTTCCAGGGAGAACATGCGATAGAATGACAGAGAGAGAGAGATAAAGAGAGAGAGAGAAAGAGAAATATATATATATATATAGAGAGAAGGACCACCGATTGTGTAGGCCAGGGGTTTCCAAAGTGGGTGACGGGGCACCCTGGGGTGCCGTGACGGCAGTCCAAAAAATGTAGTCATCATTTTAAACTTGAAGTACAAAGTTATTTTTAGTCAGTTCTAACCAAAATGGCTGTTATCTCAATCAGTGATGTCATTACGTTACAAAAGTTACAAAAACTCATTCAAGTCGCCCAGGGACTCATTCATGTCATGGTCCTGGGGTCCCGGGGATGCGCCTCCATTGGAGTCCATGTTAAAATAATTTACTTCTTCTACTTAAGTTGCTATATTAGTTTAGATAGTTTAATTTGTTTTTTAATGTATTGTGTAAGATAAACACTGTAAAGATTTATTATCAGTTAAACCTGGAACAGCTAAAAACTATTTTCACTAGTGGTTCTTTAAGTGGGGTCCTGGGTCCTTGAGGGAGTTACAGGGGGTCCCCAGATAAATGATAGTTAGGAACCAAATAGAACTTTATGGGTCTGTAACTCGGTGAAGAAATGGAACCAAATGGACCTGTTCCATTTGTACTCTAGTATTTTAACATTTAATATAAATTGGCGTCCCAGTGATATAAATATAATTAAATGGGTGTCTGTAGCCTAGTGTATTTAGAAATCCTAGTTCTAAGTTCAAACATTAGCCAAATTGTAAAATAAATATAAGAAATAGGCAAACATTTTGAAAATAGCCGATCTACAAGCTCACAGCGCTCGAAAACATTGTATTGAGGACTCATAAAACTTTTCTGGGACCCATTTGAATGACCACCTGTGGGTCCCGGGACCCATTACATTGAAAACCTAGTAACATCACTGCTCAATGTTTTCCTCGCAAACATAATCGCTAAAATATGCTATAAATATGAGATGCTGGGAGTGAAAACTATGAATATAATGTAGGGGTGCCTCGGGTGAAAAAAACATTTATAGGGGTGCCCTAAGCCAAAAAGGTTTGGGAACCCCTGGTGTAGGCCATATTAAAACACATGCTCACACGGCTTCAATGAACAGCCATAACACAGCTTGTCACCACCACCATGCCAGAGAGAGAGAGAGAGATAAGAGTTAATGTAAGAGGGAGAGAGAGAGAGAGAGAGAGAGAGAGGGGAGGGGGGTGGGGTCAAGACACACTCAAGGGGCCAGTGTTGATTCCGTCGACTAAAACTATGACGAAAAATGTTTGTCGAAAACGAAATAAAAACTAAGCTGTGATGACTAAAACTAAGACTAAATATATTGACAATTTCGTCAACAAAAAAAAACTAGACTAAAACATTAGGGAGGGACTAGTGGAGAAGAGTCATTTTTATGTTTGGTTGCTCTCAGGTTTTGTGTGGTTTTCTGAAAATAGCAGATCTACAACCCAGTGTATATGCAGTCATTACGATGCCATCAAGGCCTGCCAAAATACATTTCATTTGACTAAATCAACTGTAGATTTAGTCGACTAAAATTAGACTAAAACTAATACTTTTCAGGTGACTAAATTATGACTAAAACCAAGTTACATTTTATTCAAAAGACTATGACGAAAACTAAATTTGCTGTCAAAAACAACACTGCAAGGGGCTGATGGTTAAGTGACAGGAAAAAGCCAAAATCGCCTAGAGACACACACGCACACACGTACGTACACACACAGAGAGCGAGAGAAAGAAGCAGTGTGAAAATACTGAGTGTGTGTGTTGAGTGAGGGCGGGCAGCAGAGTGCGGGGGCGACACACAGAGAGAGAGTATAGTATAAGAGATGGAAGAGAAGAGGATACGGGTGAGAAAGAGAGCAGTAAACAGGAGAAGGATGAAGAGATTTGTGCCTCTCTCTGCGGGGCTGACGAACACAGCCTGGCTCTCTCTGCGCGCCGTAAACAACCACCCTGCCGCTAGCATAACACCTCCACAGGCTGCCTGGCACATGGTGCCCACCCCCAACGCATGTACGCACGCACGCACGCACACACACGCACACGCACACGCGCACACACACACACACACACACACACACACACACACACACACACAGATCACTAATACGCGCGCACGCCGCAACCACACGTCATGTCACCGATACTACGGCAAAGCAAAGCCTTTTTTTCCCCTCTCTCTCCTTTGCCCGCTGTCACTGACGCGTGATTATGGATACCACTGGAGAACATGGATAACCACGCCCCGGACTCATTTTTTAAGCTAAGTTGTGATTGGCTGAACCGGAGGTAGGAAGCGCTCCGCTGTAGTCACTTGGACCGCGGCAGGGGTGCACCAAAACCTCAGTAAAACTAATGCTGGTGAACGCTAACCTGGTGAGTAGCTAACCTGCCGATGCTGGTGAAAACGAGCGCTCGATACCGTTTCCATCCATCTTCTCCAGTGGTATCCATAATAATCACGCGTCACTGACACGTAAAAGAAACAATCCTCCGTGGTGACTGACTGACAGCACGGGGAAAAAAATAAAATAAAAATCACCCAGCGTTATGATGAGGGGGAGAGGTAAAGCAAAGGACCCGCCCACTCTGGGGCTGATTGACAGTTATGGGAAGGCCACTTGGGAGTTGATGGGCAGGTTGGAGTTAAGTGGGGCGTGAGGGGAAGTCGTGAGACGCCGCAAAGAAAAATCACACACTCATCCCAACTCTGACCTTGAACCAGGATGGAATTAGGGATGGGACGATAAGCGAAATTATCGTTTAACGTGATAAAAAAACACTTACGATGATCGTATCGTGGAGATTTAATTTGTCGCGATATCGTCCTCCGCCATGCACTGGAATCAATTCACCTTTTATTTGCCCAGCTGCATATCAGGTACCACTTAAACCCTCTATAATTGATAAAAGGTACTTATAATATACATACTTGATAGTCTTTTTTCCAATCTCTATCAAATGTCTTTGCCAAAAAATAGCCGATCTACAAGCTCGCGACGTGTTGTGAGCTTGTAGATCGGCTATTTTTTGGCAAATGTTCCGCCCCAGGATATGGGATTTTGATTATCGCGATAATATCGTAAATCGCGATTTCTTTTGTCACAATAATCGTGATATGACATTTTCCTATCGTCCCATCCCTAGATGGAATAGAAGTGATTACACCAGCAGCTGGTCTACATTCCAGCCGATAGATACATCCCCGGGGGCGACAGACAGTGTGAGCGCTGCTGAGCGCACGCCAAAAACCCAGGCCTCTTATCTACGCGTCAGCCATTGACCTTTGACCTTTAGAGAGGAGGTCACACAAAAGGCCAAAATTAACATGGTGCCTCATTGGCTCCTGTTTAAGTGCCAGTGTAAAGCACTTAATAAGGCTGTCACGCTGTACTCTGGATTATGACTGCTGTGCTGTGTGACAGGTCTGTCCCGACGGCAGCTTACAACATTCTGAGTAAGGATGACTAGTAAGACGCCTCAGGGCGACAGGCCATCTGGCCTGTGATGAATATCGGACCAGTTACCCATATATGGAGACCCCTGGTACCCATATATGGAGATCCATGTACTGTACTGTATATGGTACATCCCTTTTATGCCCATACATGGAGATCCCTGTCTGAACCAGCCACGCAGATATGGGCTGTCTTCCTCCATATATGGGCATTCCCATATGACGTCCTGTTAGATATGGGCTTAATATCGATGACATCAAGGATCTCCATATATGGGCATAAAAGGGATTCTGTTAGAGTGGTTCACATGACATCACAACAGACAATCCCTTTCATGACCATACATGGAGATCCCTATCCAAACCAGCCACACAGATATGGGACATGTCTTGGCCATCTGGCCAGTGATGTATATCGATGACATCAGGGATCTTCATGTATGGGCATAAAAGGGATTCTGGATAATACCCATATGGACTTTTACATAGGTGATGTCACCTGTGATATCACAGTGTCACAGTGATGTGTCAGGGGAACCACAGTGTTAGGCGTGACCTTCAGAGATACACGGATACGTGGACAAGATGTGCCGGTTTTCATAGTAAACTTGCGGTCTATGGTCGCAACAATCACATAGACCAGTGGTTCTCAACCTGTGGGTCGAGACCCCCATGGGGCTCCCCGCATGATTTGAGGCATTGTGAAACTAGCCAATCTTCAAGCTGTGAGCTGTGAGCAAGCTGTGAGCTCGTCTGGTTTCATAATATTTATATGTGTAAACCGAGTCAAACTAAATGTAATGCCTCAACTCCTACGTAATAATATGATCAGAAATAATGCAGAATATCTTCACCTTGAGGTAGATATACAGTTGATGGCTTTTTGATACATTAGGGTGTCAATGAGGACACACACGTGTGCACGCGTGCGCTCGCGTGCACACATACCCCCCCACGCGCGCACGGTAATTGACACCCTCAAAAATCAAAGGGAGGGAAGCAGCAGCGAGATGAGCTAATTAGATCATCTAAATTAGGAATGGATAATGCCATCATTCTAATCCTATAAGCTGTCTGCTGCATATTTCAATTATGAAACATTTTTCTAATTATGTGTATACACATTACGAATTCATACTGCAGTGCATTATAACTTCAATTGATTTCCACAGGAGGATTCTTTGCTATAAATTCCTTTATATTTAGTAAAGCCGCATTCATTCACTCAACACGGGTTCAAAGCATGCATGCTACTGTACATATGTATCTATTACTTATAATATGTGTGAGTATATTAAAGCAATAAGCCACAAGAGGCGAGTGGTTACCGGGGGAGTATACATCGGCTGAGAGGCGTTGGGAAACACGAAGCGCAGCCGAGTGTTTCCGACCCTCTCAGCCGGTGTATACTCCCCCGGTAACCACAAGCCTCGCGTGGCTTATTGCTTTTCTAAAACGGTCACAATAATTGCAACATGAAAATCATAGCATTGCATTATTTAAAGAAAAAAGTACACTTCTCCGCCACCAGGAAGAGACATTTCCTTGCGTTTACCAGTCACATCCAGGAATGGAACTTACGGAAGGCAGTGTGTGTTTACAAAGTCACGTCATTCTTTTTGCCAAAGAAATAGGGAAACAACACTTGTGTTAGATCAGTCTCATGTTAAGAACCATATTCGATCCATACACATGTTTATTTTCATCCAGATTTAGCTGCTATGTGGGTGAACAAAACATCAAAAACGCTAGCATAGCAACCTAAGCTAAACAGCCGAGTGGTGCCTGGAGAATAGAGGGCGCTTGTTGCATTTACAAGCCCCGCCCGGAGCCATTCAGTCACTGTCCTATGCATGTGGGCGGTGCTTAGAAGCACCCGCACGGCAGGATTTGAGAGGAAATCAAACGCTCGCTTCTCTAGTTCAGCCTCACAGCACAGTGGAAAGAAATAACGCACCTGGCTTTGATATAAACTGATTCAAGGTGTGGGTTACAGTTTCAGGTATACCATGGCAACCAGCCAATCAAAATCAAGGAATGGAACTAGCCGTTTTAGAATCCTAAATGAATCCTACTACACAGAGGCTTTCATCCACGCTTTAATCATACTTGCATTGTTTTCACTTTGGAATATTGATTAAAACCACAGTAATTGAATTATCCTTTAGTGACAGCACGGCCAGATCATTCAAATCTCATCCGCTGTCTGTCTCTCACTCTCAGTCCAAGACAACGAATTACTCATTTTGGGGGTACGTGACGTGTAAGACAACACACGTCAGTAAACATGATGGGGATCTTCATTTAAGCAGATTGAAACCAACAAAGCGTGTCTTGTGTGTGTGTGTGTGTGTGTGTGTGTGTGTGTGTGTGTGTGTGTGTGTGTGTGTGTGTGTGTGTGTGTGTGTGTGTGTGTGTGTGTGTGTTTGTCCATAACTCTTCTACTCCGCTACATCTCAGAGGCAAATATTGTACTTTTTGACTCCACTACAATTATTTGACAGAGCTTACTACAGTAGTTACTTTGCAGATTTAGATTATTATCACAAAACATAAATTAACCATCACTTCAGCCCTATATATTTGATAACAGGAGCTCACAATGCATCGACATGCGACACATTGTGAGCTTGTAGATATTATTCATAAAAGATTTTTATAAAACTTTTGAAAAAAGCGTGTGTGTCTCACCTTGTTCTCTCCCTCGATGACGATGACAGGCACTGAGGTGGCAGGCCAGCGGTGTTTGGCAGGCAGAGGCTTATCACTGTTCCACAGGACAATGATCTGAGAGAGAGAGGAGAGAGAGGGTTATAAACCAATAGACTGTTAAGAACCAGCATTAATGAAGGAAAAGAAAGGGTTAGGGAAAGAGATTATAGATGGACAGACAGACAGACAGACAGACAGACAGACAGACAGACAGACAGACAGACAGACAGACAGACAGACACTATGGACCAGTGGTTCTCAAACTTTCAATTTCAAGGTCTCCCCTTAACACTGTTAAACTGGGTTCAATCCTGGATGTTTCGAGTGGCGTGATTACATACATACATACATACATATACATACACACAGTCAATGCAAAGACGAGACAACGCGCAACCGGGCACAATGCGAACGGGCGTGGTGCGGCGCGAACGATCCGAACGGGGCGGCGCGAACGGCGCGAACGCCGGTAGCTTCTGTATCTTCGCCCACTTGGAAAAATCCAACTGAAGCGACCTTCGCTTCACCCCCACTCCACCCATCGCGTCCTGACAGCCAATCAGTGTTGATGTTGTCCGGAGACACGTTTGCATGCAAGTGGCTAAATATGTATTTTTAGGCACAATAAGCCAGCAAGATTCCCAAGATGCACGGCAATCTTACATGGGCAGATGTGACTTATGGGGGCTGGTGTAAATCGTAACAAAGAAATTGCCGGCTTATTGTGTCTGAAAAGACATATTTAGCCACTTGTAGGCATGCCCCCACCCACTGAAATCCAAATACCAAAATCGGTAAAACAATAAAAAGCTGTAAATGAAAACAGTTTAACACTCATCTTTTCTTTTCTCTAATTACCGTCTAGAATATGAGCCCTTGTTGTAAAAAAAACAAAGTTGTCCTTTAAAGGAACCCACAGAGCCCCTGGAATCCACTTTGAGAACCACTGCTATAGACAGACAGACAGACATAACTAGATAAGAGAATACACTTAAATGTGAAATTGTACAGCCATTAGAAATGTCAACACACGTTTCATCCATTATGACTACATTCAATTCACTTAATGTGACACTTTGGGGCCCCACAGCTAGCAATCTAGGCTGGCTGAATGAACGGAGCGCTGGAGGGCGACTGAGACAACAACCTGTCCTTTTGTCTAGCGTCATGTTACAGGAGCATGTGTGGGGTTTTGTAGCCTGAGATGACATTATGGGAGGGCTGGGTGCTCCATAGATCATTTGTTGCAGAACAGGTACTCCTGCCAAGCAGGCTCATCATGGCTTCCGTTGGGACTGCTGTTTTGTCAGCCATTCAATTCACTTACACGTACTGTAGGCTACATGTATGATATTTATACATCGTAGCTGTCGGGTGTCAACCTCGTAGCTCCACACTTTGTTTTTATTGTTTTATTTGCAGATGAATACCTTACTTCGGGAGTTCAGGGGTCTTCAACAGGGGGTCCGGGACCCCTAGGAGGTCCCCAGAGTTACTACAGGGGGGTCCTCCAAAAAAAAAAAAAAAAACGTTTTTATATTAACCACTTGAACCGTAGCGTCCATATTCTGAGAACTTTAGCCAAGAATATCAGATCTACAAGCTCACAACGCCTCGCGCTGCGAGGGGTTGTGAGCTTGTAGATCGGCTATCTTCGGCAAAGAGCTTTGGTGTAGAGGGGAAAAAGAGCAGACTAAGTACAGAGTGAAAGGTCAAGTTTATTAAGTATTGACGGTTCAAGTGGTTAAATATCTGAAAACACAGATTGACATGAATCCAAAATACACTGATGATTGTGCTGTCAAACAATGAAACTATATGGAATCTATGAACAGGTTGTGGGGGGTCCCTGCTTCATCTCTCTCTCAACTAAGGGGTCCTTGGCCTCAATACGTTGAAGACCCCTGCCTTAGGTACCTCGTCATACTACAGTGTCAAAAACAAAAGTTGCGATTCTATAAGTTACACTTATAGAATCGGGTCAAAATTCAAATTTTCACGATTTTTCAAAAATAGCAGATCTACAAGCTCGCAGCGCGGCACTCGGTGCCGTGCTGTGAGCTTGTATATCTGCTATTTTTCAATAGTTAAAGCATAAAATAATGATACACAATAATGTGTCCCCTTTTTTAATTGTAGCCAGGCTATTCATGTTTTACGTGGACGACTTCTGCCTGGCCAATCACAACGGCAATTGACGCCAGGCACAACCAATCAGATCACGTTTTACTTACACGGGCGGCTGATACACTGCGGCCCAATCAGATCATGTTTTACACGGAGAGCTGATGATGTGCGGCCAATCATATAATGTTTTGCGCGTGGAAGCGGTTTATCTGCGGCCGAACGGGATCCATGTTGTCCATGTCTATCATGCTGCTGTGGGCCTTATAGCCAGCGGGCGTGTAATTACAGCTGAGGGTCAAACCTCGCCATCCACCCCGCTATGACAGCCGACCTCATGAATGTTTAACGAGGAATGCAAACCAAACCAGCGATTGCCTTTTGCGTGTGCACGCAAGCGCTCGCTCACAAACACACACATACTGTATACACGCACGCGCGCGCACACACACTTATTTAACCCATTCAGAAGGGGTACAATTTATTGTGTATCATTATTTTATGCTTTAACAGTTGAAAAATAGCAGATATACAAGCTCACAGCGCGGCACCGAGTGCCGCGCTGCAAGCTTGTAGATCTGCTATTTTTGAAAAATCGTGAAAATTTGAATTTTGACCCGATTCTATAAGTGTCTTTTGAATCCTTCTAAGATTTTTTGAAAAACCTATGTTTCTATGTCAGCAATCTGGCCAGCCATCGTCAAAGAAAAGGTCCTTTTCACTTAAAGCTATACTGTGTAAGTTGCTCAACTAGTGGTCAGTAGCGTCCGCGTCTTTCGGCCGTTTTTCGCCGCGGACCGGGCCTCACACCCCCGCGTCACCCCCGCGTCTGCCTCCACCTCGCCGAGATCTATCTTTAGAGGGGTCCCTGGTTCCTGTGCGTTCAGGCATTCCGGAGAAACGGAGTGTTTCACCCGAGTATAGATAGAGACACACGGGCGCCTACAAATATGGCCGCCCTATTGTGATAGCTAGCGACCCCACTTCAAGATGCGCTGTGATTGGCCGGCAGTGTATAACCCTCGCTGTGATTGGCCGGTAGTGTATGACGACGTAATTTTTCCGCGAAAACCGGACCCCGGTCAGGATCATAGAAAACATATAAAGAGAAGGCTTCAGAAGCTGAAAATAACGGCGTGGGTGTTCTAAAACTTTAGCGATTTAAGAGTTAGGACAATTTTAAGATTTGTTTTATAAAAAAAGTTACATGGTATAACTTTAACTGGAGCTCAGTTAATCTGTTCTTGAGAGACTACTATGTCAATGGTTCTCAAACCTTTTCATGTGAAGGACCCCCAAAATGATAATTATTTGGCCACGGACCCCCATATCAAAATATTTATTTCCAATTTATTTCCAGGGTCCACCCAGAAGCAACATTTGAGTTACAAACGTATATAACATATATATTCAAAGATTTGCACACATTTTCAAAAATAGCAGATCTACAAGCTCGCAGCGCGGCACTCGGTGCCGCGCTGTGAGCTTGTATATCTGCTATTTTTCAATAGTTAAAGCATTCAATAATTCTAAGCCTAATTCCCTCCGTCTTCCATTCTGTGGTTCTCTCGCCCCGTTCAACAACAGAGAGAAAGGGCTGAATGTCAGTCATACTGTAATTGCGAAAATTTGTACCGTCGCACTGCATGAACATTTCCCTGCATACAGCCCCCCCCCCCCCCCCCCCCCCCCCCCCACATACACACACAGGCAGGCACACGTGCACTTTAGAGCTGACAGACATGTGAAGCCATTCTTGAAGGTTTCTATTCCTGCCTGATTACAGGGGCAGATGGTGTCCCTGTCAGGGTACCAGTCTTCTCGGGGCGCTGATGGTGGCTGTGTGTGTGCGTGTGCCTGTGTGAATGCGTCATGCGCGTGTGTGTGTGTGTGTGTGTGTGTGTGTGTGTGTGTGTGTGTGCGTGCACGCCTGTATATGTGCTGCGGTGGTGATGTCAGTGGGAGAAGGAAGTGTTTTTCTCTCAGATCTTGCATCAAGCACATGCACGCACGGCGCACGGCATGCACGCACGCACGGCATGCACACACACACACACAGCATGAGGTCTCCCCGCCATGTTGGAATGCACCAGAGGAGCAGGCTCAAAAAGCTTTCTCTCTCTCTCTCCCGTCTTCTCTCCTCCGCCCTCGACACGGCTCCATTCTCTCTCTCTCCATGCATTCATTTATTTATATCCCTTTCCTCCTTCCCTCTCTGTACTCCCCTCCACCAGCAGCAGCAGCACCACAGCAGCCCTGCCCTGCAAACACAGAGCCTTTGTAGGCTGAGAGACGGAGCAAAACCCCCATTGAGCACCTGGTTCTACGCGGGGATGGGACGATATGAACATTTCATATCACGATTATTGTGATAAAAGAAATCGCGATTTACGATATTATCGCGATAATCAAAATCCATTGTCTTGGCGCCGAACATTTGCCAAAAAATAGCAGATCTGTTGTGAGCTTGTAGATCGGCTATTTTTTGGCAAAGACATTTGATAGAGAGTGAAAAAGGAGTGGACTGTATCAAGTACGTATATTTTAATACGTACACACACACCGTGGTACCGGATATGCATTCTAATTATAAGACTTTAAGTTAAATTAGTAATCGGAAAGATGTTTTTTTGTTTGTTTGTTTCAAATGTGGAGGTGCGTGCGTGATAAACATAATCAGGCAATTAAATACGAACGTGTTACAAAAATGCATTGTCACGCGTACACACACACAGATGCCATGTGTGCATGACCAACGTATCTGCACATCTGTGCAAACCTCATTCTCACACACACACACACACACACACACACACACACACACACACACACACACACACACACACACACACACACACACACACACACACACACACACACACACACACACACACACACACACACACACACACACACACACACACACACACATAAAACCCACCCACCGGGGAGAAAATTCCATTTCATTTCCAGTGCTGGTGAGAAGTGAGCAGTGGAATCAATACATGCTGCTTCCAGCTGTGCTGAGAGTGGTTTGGCAGCCATGGAGGCAGATGTAGCACGGCTCTAATGTAATCCACAGGAGTTAACACACTCCGAGGAGGAAGATGATGATGATGATGACCACTGTTCTGCACTTATCAGCAGTATGAGATGGGAATGGCACTACAAAGACACTCCATACTATAATGTCCAATCTGGACTGTGTGAGGCCTGCCTCTCATGGACGATGGCAAGCAAGAGCATGTAGCAAACAAAGAGATCAGCGTATGCCTTTGGGTACGATGCTGAACACACCCTGAGAAATCTGCAGCGTTAAGGGCTTTGCAGACAGGCAGATTTTTCGCACGGAAAAAACTGACGAAAAACCAATGTTTCTCTATGACCGCATGCACACCTGCTCCGAATTTGCCAGGTTTTACCAAGTGGCTGCGGCAGTGCGTTTTTTTCCCGATCAAACCCAGTTTGATTCATGTGTCTTTTCACATGCGTTAAAAGCTCATTGACTCCTTTTATGACTCCTTTTCGGATCCGCAGTGAGGATTCCGCACTACATTGCACACCAAATCCAATGTGTTTTAAGCATACAGCAAACTGAAGAAAAAATAAACGCAACAGGCCTGTGTGCAAAGCCCTTTAACTGTTCTGCTGCCGTTGACAATCCTCACCGTCATTGAAAGGGTTAAAACCATGGTGCCGTTGACGGTGAGGACTGTCAATCTTACTGTATATACAGTAAAGGTATGATTACTTACTGTACGTCGCTCCCGTCGCGCCCGCATCGGTAATGTCCGCGATTTGTTTACAACGCACGTCGGGCGTGCACGCGAAGTGAACGTCCTCCATAGTAAATCCATTGAGAGGCCCATAAAGAGACTTAATTTACTCCAAAAGAGACATTGTACAGTATACATGGCCTGTATAAAGTACACAAATACACTCGGCTGGGCGCAGCCATGTTTCTCTTCTGGGCTCACACTGTCATGTGACTAGATGACGTAATCGTTGCCGTCAAGTGATAATCCAAAAAAACAAAAACAACCCCCTTCCGGCCCTTCAAAATAATAGCGGCGGCCTACGGAGGAAACGGTGCGGCACCAAGGCACCAAGCAAACCTCAGATTAAAAGGCAGTAATTGTGTTAAAGGTGATAGTGATGAGTCAGGGAAAATAAGGAACCTTATGCAACAGAGGCGTTGAGAGTGTGACGTCTAATGTCTAATAGCACCTTTAATCTAACTCTGTACAAGTTGGTCCATTACATTTGCACACCCTCAGTTACACATGGATAGATTATCATTGAGGATTGTACTGTGCATTCACATGCACAAAGATAGAGAAACACACACCCACCACACATAGTGTCCTTACCTGTGCACAATACTGTGACTTGGCGACTGCCACCAGCAGCTTGAGTATGGGTTGAGACTGGGACACCAGAGGGGAGACTGCGTGGATGACTGCGGTGAACTTGGGGTACGGCTTGATACCTGCGACAACAGCACAGTGTCAGTAACAGGACAAATGTTAGGGCTGCACAACACTGTAGGGCTGTCACGATTAGGACATTTTACATGACGTTTAATTGTCCCTCAAATAATTGCGATTAACGATTTAATTGTGTATTTGTCATTGACAATTACATTCCTGTTTGGCTTTTAGGCTTTGAATTTGCACTTGGCAATCATGACACATAACTTAAATATACAAAGAAATTACTGACATATTTGACAACTTCATACTTAAAAAAGAACATTGATAGTGGAAATAGCCGATCTACAAGCTCACAACGCGTCGCGATGCGACGCGTTGTGAGCTTGTAGATCTGCTATTTCCACTACTTTTTGTTTGTTTGTAACTATATTAACATTTCTCAACATGGAAACGATTATGACGATTATGCAAAAGAATTGCGATTATCTCAAAGAATTGCGATTAGACGATTATGTAATAATTGTGACAGCCCTACAACACTGTATATTGTTTCAGCATCGGCATCGCAATGTGCAGTGCAATAGTGACATCACAATAGATCGCTAAGGCAAACTGGGTCACTCCATTACATTGTACTAAAACAAAAAATAAAAGGTTGGCATTTTACGCCAACGGAACATCTGCCTCAGTTCACGCCCTGAAATCCCCCTAACCGTTTCTACAGTGATACATTATTTCCAAATGGAATTATTGAAGTAGAACCTGGGGAACATAGAACCTGTGGAACATAGGGAGGAGCCCCTTACGGGAGCAGTCAGTGAGTGAGGAGACATAATATCCTAATATTTATGTGTGAGAGATTCTGAGAGTGTAAACGTCAACTCAAAACGTCTACAATACAATATACCGTAGCTTGGGGCAGTAAGTGCAGCTGCCAGTAACCACAAAATAATATTGATAGATGCATACTGTATGTGTGTATTGTGCAGACCGAGAGCCTTGGAAAGCCTGAATGCCACAATAACCAACAGAAGGAACAGATCATCAGACATCAAGGTAATTTGACAGCTCTTTGAAAGAAAATGATGTCAGGTACAAATTGTATCAATAATGCAATGAGCAGACAATTACAGTAGCTGCCAAGGAAACTTCAAATGAAATCTAACTTGATGGTTAGCAAAGAGTAATAGAGGCCGAAACAAAAAATGAGCAGGGAATGAGATCGATTGTCTCACGAAGGACATTTACGCTTTTCTCATTTAAATCTCGTCTAATCTGGGCCGACGAAGCATGGCGGAGATAAGTTGCATTACTTAACGGTCTGCCTTTCTATCATTGAGCTACTTTCGCAGTCGGGAAGGAAAATCACATTAACATTTTCGAAATGTGATGATTCGTCATTCTAACTTACTCGGTCTGTGAATATTAACCCATTCAGGCCTAGAATTATTGAATGCTTTAACCAGTGAAAAATAGCAGATATACAAGCTCACAGCGCGGCACCGAGTGCCGCGCTGCGAGCTTGTAGATCTGCTATTCTTGAAAAAGTCGTGAAAATGTGTGCAAATCTTTGAATATATGCATTTTCAAAGCGAATATTTGTAACTCAAATTTTGCTTCTGGGTGGTCCCTGGAACTAAATATTTTGAGATGGGGGTCCGTGGCCAAATAAATATCATTTTGGGGGTCCTTCACATGAAAAGGTTTGAGCACCACTGACATAGTAGTCTCTCAAGAACAGACTAACTGAGCTCCACTTAAGTAAAAAGTACCTTTTCTTTGACGATGGCTGGCCAGATTGCTGACATAGAAACATAGGTTTTTTCAAACAAAGTCTTAGAAGGATTCAAAAGACACTTATAGAATCGGGTCAAAATTCTAATTTTCACGATTTTTCAAAAATATCTGAGCTTGTATATCTGCTATTTTTCAATAGTTAAAGCATAGAATAATGATACACAAAATGTGTACCCGTTCTGAATGGGTTAAGGAGAAAAGTGTTTCAAAGTACAGTGAAATATTATGCATATACTGTATGACCCCAAGGTACCAGCGGCTCAGTGGCCTTGTGGTTAGAGTGTCCGTCCGCCCACTGTCTGCTTGGCACTCAGCATCAAGGGTTGGATTTTACACGGTTGGGGAACTGCTGCTTCCCAAGGCTACTAACTGACTTACTATGAGTGACCCCCAGGGGGGTTAACTTGATGTGCAACATTGTTTTCTCACTCAACAGTAAACAAACCAACATAAAGTTTAAGTGTCTAGAGGCTATCTGCACATTTCTAAAGTGACAATTTATGGACTTTTTAATACCTCTAGGACACATTAAACATTGGCCACATTGTCAAATATTAGAAGCAGAAATTGTGAAAATAGCCGATCTACATGTTGCGAGGCGTTGTGAACATGTAGATCTATTTTCACCATAGAACCGTGTAATACAAAATGTAATGCCTCAACTCTTTGTGCTCGTCAGGGTGGGAGGGGGGGGGGGGGGGGGGGGGTGTCCCAGTTAAAATAATTATGATTATTTTGGGGGTTGCGGCCTGAAAAGGTAGACGACCACTGATACAAACAATAGATTATGTGATATTTTGACCAGATACTGTAGCATCTTAATAAAATCCTCAGTGTTCATGGATCCGTTATCATCCGTAATGTCCATTTGGTTCCGTTTGCACAGATATTGACAAGTATATTACTGTATATTTCAGCCAGCTGTTTTTCTAAGATGCATATGCATGGGGGCCAGTGTGCGAATTATGCTGTAGTAGTTGGTATAGCGCGCTGCATCGATACATCAACGATCTCTGTCATCTAGAAACCCTGTGCTGTGCTTATCTGTCCAACCCATTGATTATGGCCACAGAAACAAGCCATTATACCATTGATCCAGCTGTCTGTGGATAATAACAGCACCAATCAAACAGCCTTTTACTGAGCTGCAAAAACTAATTTCAGTCTGTGTGTGTGTGTGTGTGTGTGTGTGTGTGTGTGTGTGTGTGTGTGTGTGTGTGTGTGTGTGTGTGTCAATGTATCAAAATGTGTTTGTGAGGAATATCGAAAATAACCAACCCACAAGCTCACAATGTGAAGCATCACTGCTAGAGAGATAGAGCGAGAGAGAGAGAGAGTGTGTGTGTGTGTGTGTGTGTGTGTGTGTGTGTGTGTGTGTGTGTGTGTGTGTGTGTGTGTGTGTGTGTGTGTGTGTGTGTGTGTGTGTGTGTGTGTGTGTGTGCGCGCACGCGCACGCGTGTGTGTGCGCGCGCACACGTGCGTGTTTTATTACAGGCTCTTTGAGAACAACCAGGGACCAAATCTGAAGTGTCATTATGAGACCGATTCTCTGTCTTTTATTTTGCTTGTTAGCCTCGCGATGACAATTCATCGCGTCTCTTAAAAACCCTCTCAACAGTTAATTGCAACCTCTCCGAAAAACAAATAAACCTCGCAGCAGGGCAATCCATGCTTGTCACCGCACTCATCCGTTTTCGTATCCGGGCTCTCCCACCTTGGTGTGTTGAGTGCCCGTGTGTGTGTGTCTGCGTCTGTGTATACGCGTCTACGACGTGCACGTGCATTCCTTTTCTGTTATGCTGTGTCTCTGCGCAAATGAGTGTTATACAAGGTACTTATTGATGCACACAGCTACATCAATAAGTACCCTTATGGAACTATTCTAGACTCTCCGAATTAAATTAACACCCCCCGACTTGACTGTGTAGCTGCCTCCTGCAGGTGTGTGTGTGTGTGTGTGTGTGTGTGTGTGTGTGTGTGTGTGTGTGTGTGTGTGTGTGTGTGTGTGTGTGTGTGTGTGTGTGTGTGTGTGTGTGTAGGGCTGTCACAATTATTACATAATCGTCTAATCGCAAATATTTGACATAATCGCGATTATTTTTCATAATCGTCATAATCGTTTCCATGTTGAAAAATGTTCATATACATATTTTTTAAGTCGTTTATCGTGATAAAAAAAAACACTCACAATAATCGTATCGTGAAGATTTAATTTATCGTGAAATTGTGCTCCGTCATGCACTGGGATCAATTCACCTTTTAGTTGCCACCGAGTACCACTGGTACCACTTAAACCCTCTATAATTTTATCAAATCTCTTTGTGCGTTGCGACACGTTTTGAGCTTGTAGATCGCCTATTTTTTTGGCAAATGTTCTGCCCCAGGATAATGGATGTTGGGGATATTTTGATTATCACAATAATATCGTAAATCGCCATTTCTTTGTTACAATAATCGTGACATGAAATTTTCATATGGTCCCATCCCTACTTCACAACTTTGTCAAGTTCACCATCAAATGTAAAGGTTATTTGCTGTGTGTGTGTGTGTGTGTGTGTGTGTGTGTGTGTGTGTGTGTGTGTGTGTGTGTGTGTGTGTGTGTGTGTGTGTGTTTGCGTGCGTGCGTGCATGCGTGCGTGCAGTACTGACCTAGTGTGGCGTAGTAAAAGGGAAAGTCCCCCAGGTATCCGGAGTACTGCGGCAGAGCAAAGAGTCCTCCGGGATGGCTGTTCCACATCAGACTGCTCCGGGAACCGTGCTCCAAAACCCGGTCCTGGATGATCTGCACACACACGGAGTGGATCGGGGATCAGATGGGGACACAACAACAGGTCCACAATACCACTTTTTAGCTGCGAGCCAAAGAAAATCTATTTTCATTAAAGTACAGAACAGTAATAAAACCAAAATGCATCAGGTTGTCGAGTTAAATCTTAAAAAAAACTCTTGCGTCTGCAGATTTCTGCACATTGAGAGAAAACAACCAAAGCAAAGCCTCCGGGCAGGCACCAGATGGAAGTTAGGCTGCAACAGGAACTTCCAAGATGTGATGTGAGCCTGGTAGCACCTCAGTAACCGTTATTGATCACGTCGAAAGTGAATCACTGCAGCACAAAAGTTGAGTCAGGAGGAGTGCCGGAAGGAATCCAGTTTATTGCATATATTTCCACTACACACACACAAACACAAACGATCGACTCTTAACACTCAAATACCTGGAGCGCGCCTGAGTTGCGTTAGATTTTAACCACTTTAACCATTATGTTATGCTTTAACTATTGAAAAATAGCAGATATACAAGCTCACAGTGCCTCGCTGCGAGCTTGTAGATCTGCTATTTTAGAAAAATCATGAAAACGTGTGCAAGTCTTTGAATATCTTTGACCCGACTTCTAAATCCTTCTTCTAAATCAGTGGTTCTCAAACTTTTTCATTTCAAGGACCTCCAAAATTACAGGTCTTTGGCCGCGGACCCCATCTCAAAACATGTTGTTCCAGGGACCAAGCCAGAAGCAAATATTTGAGTTACAAATGTTCGCTTTTAAATAGATATATTCAAAGACTTGCAAAAATATCTAGATTTTTCAAAAATAGCAGATCTACAAGCTCGCTGTGAGCTTGTATATCTGCTATTTTTCAATAGTTAAAGCATTCAATAATTCGAGGCCTAAGTGGGTTAAACTACAGCCAGGCAGGTGCCAGCCAGGCAACCCAGAAAAAAAAGAATACAAAGCCCCATCCCTCTCGGTGGCTCGCTCAAACGTCGGCTCCGAGCCACCCTCAGACAGCTCAGAGACACAAAGTCATCGGCTGGATCTAAACACCAGTCACTCAAGTCTGCTGTGATACTTCCTGAGCCCAAATAGAGCAGTCAGTCAAACGGCCAGACACTTGGAAACAGACACTATTTTCCCCCGGCTGTGACTCTGGGAGGTGGAAGCGATTGGCCTCCGCGCTGAACGGAGCAGGGCGAAGAGAAAAGAGATATTGCTGCTGTGCCCTTGAGCCGGACTAAATTGCTTCGGTAAAACAGACACACAGGTTTGCGGCCATGTTTTATAGCCGCTGTTGGATGGCGCGAGGTGAGGGGGCGAGGTGGTGAGGGGTGACTTGGCCGTTGGCTTGGTAACACAACGGAGGGGAAGAGAGAGTGCGCTTGTGTGTGTGTGTGTGTGTGTGTGTGTGTGTGTGTGTGAGTGTGAGCGTGTGTGGGGGTGTATGCATGCGAGCACCGCAAAAATCCCGAGTGTCAATTTACCTTTGCGAGTAAAAGTTGACACTCTCGGAGCTTAATTCCCTCTCAGGATTTTGCTGTGTGCGTGCGTGCGTGTGTGTGTGTGCGTGCGCGCGTGAAAGAGTGCGCAGTCAGGCGATTTGCAGCAGTGGGCGTCGGGTGGAGGTGGAGAGTGGTAGACAGAGTGCTCGCAGCTAATAATATAGCTGGCGGCCCTCTACTGTAATAATATTGACAAAGCAACATAAAAATTAATCACAGGCAGGTGGAGATATTCATTGAGGGAGGGACAGAGCCACATACTGCAACAGTACGTAAAGATGACTTTGTGTCTATCGTCTATTGGAATTTTCCATTTTCCCCATCCCTGAGGCTAAGTCAGTCAATATCCAATAGCGTCCGCTGAACAGATTAACTTGGAATTCCTTGGAGGTACACTTAAACCAGTGGATCTCCAACAGTTTCATTTCAAGGACCCCCATAACTCTCAAAGTCACAGTCCTGTTGGAAGAGCCTATAGTGTCCCTCCCGAACATTCGGCAAAGATTGCGGATCTACGAGCTCAGTGTTTCTCAAACGTTCAAATTTGACAGTGTACAAAGGGAACCATTGTTATAGACTTGTATGGGTCAATTTAGACCCTCCTAAAGGAGCCCACAGAGTCCCTGGAATCCACTTTGAGAACCACTGTACAAGCTCACAAAGCGTTGTTGCTTGTAGACTGGTATTTTCACAGAAGAGATATTTAGATATTTTAGTCTGGGACACTCCGGTCAACCAAGTATGAAGGGTTTAAAGTGGTTACCTTCTCTATAAAATGCATCTTGCCACGTAAAAAAAAAGAAAACAGAGCCCTTCTTCAGACCTCACGATGGGTCATTTTTCTCGCTCGACTGAAACCCTTCCCCCACCGTCGGCGCCGCGTCGGTCATGATGGACGATTCAATCTGGCCTCCCAACAGGCACAATCAACCAATTAGAGCATGATAGATAAATCCTGGTCCTCTGTGGAAACCACCCTGTGATTCAACTTTAACCCACTCAGAACGGGTTATTATTGTGTATCATTATTTTATGCTTTAGCTATTGAAAAATAGCAGATATACAAGCTCACAGCGTGTGCCGCGCTGCGAGCTTGTAGATCTGCTATTTTTGAAAAATCGTGAAAATTATAATTTTGACCAGATTCTATAAGTGTCTTTTGAAAGATTTTTTGAAAAACACATGTTTCTATGTCAGCAATCTGGCCAGCCATCGTCAAAGAAAAGGTCCTTTTCACTTAACTGGAGCTCAATTAGTCTGTTCTTGAGAGACTACTATGTCAGTGGTTCTCAAACCTTTTCATGTGAAGGACCCCCAAACTGATATTTATTTGACCCCCATCTCAAAATATTTAGTTCCAGGGACCACCCAGAAGCAAAATCTGAGTTACAAACGTTCGATTTGAAAATACATATATTCAAAGATTTGCACACATTTTCACGACTTTTTCAAAAAATAGCAGATCTACAAGCTCGCAGCGCGGCACTCGATGCCGCGCTGTGAGCTTGTATATCTGCTATTTTTCACTGGCTAAAGCATTCAATAATCCTAGGCCTAAATGGGTTAATAGGTGAGCCATAATAGGTAGAGCCAGCACCTCAGGGTCCTGCTCTGTTGGCCCCGTGATTGGTCGAGAATGTGTGCACTTCCTTTACAGGAAATGGTTACGCCATGACGGGTCGAGCATCGCAGGGTTCATGCCGTGCATGTGACTGATTCTCTTCACCACCAGCACACATACACGCACACGTACACAAACTCACACACACACACACAGTTTACAGTTTAGGCATTTAGCAGACGCTTTTAATCCAAAGCGACTTACAATAAGCAGATAATACATCACTATAATAAACAAGATAACATGTCAGAACATCAACAACAATATAACAAAAGCATGCAATACAAAAAATATATATATATATAATCAGTAAAGGAAAAAAAAGGATTCTAAAAACCTAAAAAACAAATGCTAACTAGCTTCCTGTATGGTCATTGAGTGTTTCAGTAGTGCTATGGGTTTAGGTGGAGTTTACTGTAACTTGTGCGCACACGCACACACACACACACACACACACACACACACACACACACACACACACACAGAATATTTACAAGAGTTCCCAGTCAATATAATTTGTTGAGTGTGTATGTGTGTTTGAGGAGATTAAACCCGGCAAGATATCAGTGTGCATATATGATAGTGTGCATGATAGTGTGCGTGTGTGTGTGTGTGTGTGTGTGTGTGTGTGTGTGTATGTGTCTGTGTATGTGTGTGAGCCTATATGATAGTATGGATGATAGTGTGTGTGTGTGTGTGTGTGTGTGTGTGTGTGTGTGTGTGTGTGTGTGTGTGTGTGTGTGCTATCCGCCCAGATCTGCAGCAGAGCGAACGCGGGGCAGACAGGATGAATAAACCATGTTGCTCGTTATCTTGGGGTGGGGGTGGGGGGGGGGGGGGGCTGCCACGGCAACACCATTTACATATGTCACCCCCTCTCCCTCCATCCACCCCCTTTCCTCCCTCCCTCCCTCCCTCTTTCTATCCACCAGTGGCGTCAGTTAAGCAAAAGCTAAGGTATGGCAACATGACTGGTGTCTAGGGATGGGTACCGAATTTCGGTACAAAGCCAGAACCGATAAGGAAATTACGGTTCCTGGGTACCCAACAAAATATTTGTAATTTCAGTACAGCCTATCGGTTTCTAGACACGGCTGACACACTATTAAAATAAACAAAGGCTTCTTCATGATTACATAATACTGTATATATATATATATATGTATATATATACACAGTATCTTAAAATACGTATTTGACTATCTGTCAGGACCTGTCTAACTTACGTGACTATGTGACTTGTATTCCTCCACACACGCACACATGCACGCGACACAGTAGCGTGTAGATGCGAGCATCGAGAGCAACAGCCAGACAGGCATGCAAACTATGGATTGTGGAAAGCACTCTAAAGTGTGGCTTCATTAAAGCAGGGAACCTAAAGAAATGGGAAAGTGTGATAGACCTACATAAGGAAAGTTAATTGACGCTAAGAAAGGTTCCACGTCTGGTTTGTCAAAACATAAAGACAGCGTACACATTCATCTGAAAGAGTGTACGGTCACAGTGTTTGTGTCGTGCGGCGCGCCTGTTGTGGTCTCTGTCCGTTTGTCGTGTCTCAGGGGTATGTTGCGCTGGCAGCATTAAGACGTCCAGTGGCCGATCTCTTCAGAATAGGATATGTTGCTCTAGCAGCAATAAGAGCTCCAGCATAGGCTTCCCGTGGTCGATCTCTTCAGAATAAGAGTATGACTGATGCCATTGAAATACTATTCATTTGCACATCAAAACTAGAAATTAAGCATTTAAACAAAGATATACAACACAAATTATGTTTCTGTGTAAAAATAATATATTTTTTAACCATTTTTGAACCAAAATACGGAACCGTTAGGAACCGGAATCGATAAGCAGAATGGCAGCTGGCAGCTGCCATACCTTGCCGTACCCAACTGACGCCTCTGCTATCCACCTTCCTTCCTTCCTCCCTCTATACAGTATCTCTTGCTTCCTTCCTCTTACTGCCTGGCTTGGTTCCTCCTTCCAGTTCCTCGCTCCTTCAACAAATGTTTATTCCTCACCGTCTCCTTACCCAGCACATTCACTCATGCACACGCATACACACGTTCATACGAGGGATGGGACGATATGAAAATATCATATCACGATTATTGTGACAAAAGAAATCGCGATTTACGATATTATCGCGATAATCAATAATTCATTATCCATTATCCTGGGGCGGAACATTTGCCAAAATATAGCAGATCTACAAGCTCACAACGCGTCGCAATGCAGCGCGTTGTGAGCTTGTAGATCTGCCACAAGCTGATCTACAATAGAGTGAAAAAAAGACTGTATCAAGTACATATATTATAAGTACATTTTACCAATTATTAGGGGGTTTAACTGATATGCAGCTGAGCAAATAAAAGGTGAATTGATCCCAGTGCATGACAGAGGACGATATCACAATAATTTAAATCTCCACAATATCGTGAGTGTTTTTTTATCACGATAAACGATAATATCGCTCATCGTCCCATCCCTAGTTCATGCGCACCCGCCTCGCGCACACACAAACACAGACACACACACACACAGACACACACACACACACTAAGTTGCAGGCTTTCACAGTGTCACCTTGTGCCTTGGTACAGAGTGACAACATATCAGCAGGGTTGTGTCTGGGTGGCACCATGAGTATCGGGCCTGACACACCTTGACATATGGAGATGTGATTCTCACCGTGAGCGTGTGTGTATATGCGCGTGCATGTGTGAGTGACAGCCTATGGAGAAAGATACTCCAGATAACAAACAGGCGATAAGCGCTTAGCTGGGATCAGACAAAGTATGGGTGCAGAACACGAGACATATCAGATTAGTGTGTGTGTGTGTGTGTGTGTGTGTGTGTGTGTGTGTGTGTGTGTGTGTGTGTGTGTGTGTGTGTGTGTGTGTGTGTGTGTGTGTGTGTGTGTGTGTGTGTTCTCATGCATGTGTAGCAGAGTACCCTGCCTGAAACCCTGAAGCCTAATATATTATCTCTGTCTGGTGGAAACCTTGTATCTCCAAAACAGTTCCTTTTTATTATTATTTAAAAAAACATCTTACCAATCTACAAGCTCTTAACATGAGCTTATAGATTGGCTATTTTCACTACTTTTGTGCGACATGCTTGTGTGACAAAATAGAGCATGGATTTTATGAACAACAAATATGGAAATGCAAGGTTTCTGCCCAACAACAACAACAACAACTAAATGAAATGAAGGCAATGAAGGCAGAGGCTCTTTCCTAGAGACTACAGAGCTAGCTCCTAGGAGGAGAGATGAGTTTACTGCGGCCAGAGCTTGGACACAGAGGATGTTTGGGACCACAGAGCCAAGCTTACTATATAAGCTGGGGTGTTATCTTTTCATCTTAAACACAGGCTGGTTTATTTCCCCCATCTCTTTCTCAGCCATTTCTCTTTCTGAAACAGACTGCAGGAGAAGAGAAGGATTCGACACGATGCAGAAGGCTCTTTTAGGCTGAAATGTGAAATCTACGGTATGTGTACCGTTATGTTTGGCGTTGCAATTGTAGTTAGCAGTTTAACAAAAACGTAATTTGCCACTGACGGAGAAAAATATCGAGATCGGAGATTGATGCATTACCATTTATTAACACTAGAAGCTTCGGGCGGCCCAGCGTCTAGTCGGCGACCTGGCCAACTCGGAACAATGTAAATAGGGAATGAATGCCCCGCCCTTTAATGCAAACCCCATTATACCTGTTTTCATAGGGCCCGTTTTGACCATCTGTCTGCCTGTGTCCATTTATGCCCATATATGGAGATATCTGTATCTGTCTGTCTGTCTGTCGGCGTCCATTTTATGTCCATATATGGAGATCACTGCAGTTATAGTTCTGGGTCCATTTTATGCCCATATATGGAGATATCTGTCTATCTGCGTCCATTTTATGCCCATATATGGAGTATCTGTCTGTGCCTCCAACTGTGTTGCAGACACAGTGCCGGTTCCCCCTTTAATGCAAACCTCATTATACCTGTTGTCATAAGATCCGTTTTGAACATCTGTTTGCCTGTGTCCATTTATGCCCATATATGGAGATATCTGTATTAGGGATGAGGCCGAATATTCGGCACCGAAAATTTTCGGCCGAAAATGGCTAAAAATGCATTTTCGGTTTTCGGCCGTATAGTTTTTAAAACTGAATAGTATAGCACCGAATAGTGTGAAGAACAGGGGTCCAGTATAATCTCTCAAAAAGCAGCCGCAGCATCAGTAAACATTCTCTCTCTCTCCCCCCTCCCTCACTCACTCACTCCGTCTCGCATTCACTTCACTTCACTAGTCTGCGCAGCTCAGCTGCCGGCTAACGAGTGTAGCCTACATTGCGACCTGTCGCTCGTTGTGTAAGCTTAGCTCCGTGCCAGGCAGCGTGCCTCCGTCAAGCTCGTTAAAGTGTTCATTGAGCAGGAGCAGAGCCTCCGCGATTTTGATTGACAAAGATAGCAGTTAGTTGAGTGCTGTTTGTCAATTCTTTGTTGCTACAGAGCATAGCACTAGTCAGTGCTAAGGGCTAACAACAACCATGCATAAGGATGTCGTCTCTGTCACTGGTGTTAGTTGTGTGAAGCTTGTCAGAGTGTTTGTCAGCGAGCGTCTCGGTTTGGCTGCTGAGTTCATGTTCAACCTCTTCCAGAGAGAGATGGAGACACACACTGTGTGTGTGTGTGTGTGTGTGTGTGTGTGTGTGTGTGTGTGCGTGCGTGCGTGCGCGTGCGTGCGTGCGTGTGTGGTGTGGTGTGGTGTGGTGTGGGGGGGGGGGGCTATAGGGGGCTATAGGCACATGGCTAGTAAAAAAATTGTGAGATGTAAGGTCCTGTCTGGACTCTGTAGTTAGATGGATAGATGAGGGACAGACGGTAGGAAGAGTGGGCACTAAGGAGGAGTGGGCACCTTGATATCAAGTTCTAATATTTCTATAACTGCTAAAAAAAAATATACAATCATTTGGGCATAAAGAATAAGTTCAATGATAAATGTAGGGCTGATAATGACATACGTGATATGGCATGTTCAAATCATGTAATCAAAAAGTTAATTTTGAGCCCTGATAATGGTGATTATTATTATTATTATTATAGTTTTGTATGGTTTTGACATAATCACGTTTGCCATAATAAGGTAGCTTTACAACAAATGGTACAAAAATGGTAATAAAAATACATTATGCGCATAATATATATTAATAATATTCGGCTATTCGGTATTCGGTTTTCGGCGGAATGTTTCCACTATTCGGTATTCGGTTTCGGCCAATAATTTTTTATTCGGCACATCCCTAATCTGTATCTGTCTGTCTGCGTCCATTTTTTTGTTGACTCATGTGGCGTACGTGATGTCAGAGCCTTTTATGAAGTGATGTCACAATGAGTCAGAGCTTTCGCCGATTTCCTCCGGAACAGCCTGATGTCAACAATCAACCCCGCATAAGGAGATTCCGAACGTTTCACGCCGGTTCGGGAAAACCGCGCGTCGGGTCGGGTCGAGACCCGGCACTGCACTCCGTGCCGCGGCGGGGAACGTGCGTGCCGAATCTGAAGCCGGTGGGACGAACGGTTCTCGAGATACGCGGATTACAGACACACAGACACACAGACAGACAGACAGACACACACGCAGAGACTTCTCGCATTTATAGATAGATAATAAAATTGGAAAACATAAGTAACAACCAGATATGGGCTTAATATTGATGACATCAGGGAACTCCATATGTTGGGCATAAAAGGGACAAGGACGGAATTAATTTGCAATTGTGGTTGCTGTGAAGCGAGTCACATTTGCAAATGAATTCTGTCTTGGCCATACAGTATATGGGGCGTGACTGACTGACGCACACAAGCTGCAGGTTTTCATAGTAAATGCGACCTACGGCCACAAAAATAATAAAATACAGTCATTGGAATAACATTAAGTGCATTCATTGATATATTTTCATCCTCCTTTAGCCCCTTGTATAAAAGAGGAGAAGCAGTAGAGACTAGAATATACAGCATTGCAGGGGTGTCCAGAGTGCAGCCTGATGACAAGTTGTATACGGCCCGCGGCTGCATTCCTAAATTAGTCTATAAACTGCCCGCCAGCACCGTCAAACAAGAACATTTTAAAGTAGGATTCCTTGTTCCCTGTTGTCTCATGCTGAAGGGGTCAAATGAAGGCTATTTTGTTGTATTTTCTACCTTGCATGTCTGGTTACATTTGGTAATGTGAGTTATTTGTGTTTTGTTCAGAGCACACACCTAAATACTGTATTGATGATAGTTAAATAAAATCTGTATGTGACTTCGTTATCGTCCGACCGAAAGTACATTTTGTCAGGAGACATACAGTTTAGTCGGCCCTTGGGTATTTTAATATTTTTGAATGTGGCCCCCTTTGAAAAAAAATGTGGACACCCCTGCAGTATGGAGCCTGAAGCTGGCATTTTTATCTAACGTGCCTAAAAAAACAGCAGGTCATTGCAAATTGTCGCCGGGCATGTGCTCACACGACCATTCCAGGCTGTCCCGGTCATGAAACGGTGAGCCAATGGCCTGAGAACAACGTGGAGACTGCAGTGAGGCTGCTGTTGACACTGGAGACCTCTGACAGCGAGATGGATGACTGAGAACCAGAGCACCAAGGGAGAGAGAAACCGTGTGTGTGCCTGTCTCTCTCTGTGTGTGTGTGTGTGTGTGTGTGTGTGTGTGTGTGTGTGTGTGTGTGTGTGTCCGTGTGTGTGTGTTTTGCTGGTTAGTGTGTGTACTGTATCATGTGTGCAAGAGAGATAAAAGATAAGATATGTAAATGGTGCTTTTATACTGTGTATTGCGTTACATTCACACGCCGACGGCAGAGAAAACCATGCAAGGCAAGGCACCGTGCCTCAACGGGAGCGGTTATGGGTGAGTGTCTCGCTCAAGGACACGAACACAGGGGGGAGCCCGGGATCGAACCGGGCACCTTTCCGACTCCCAAGCGGCCGCTCTACTTCCTGAGCCACTGCCGCCTCCGGACGTATGTGCATACATTACAAGCATGAGTAACACACACACACACACACACACACACACACACACACACACACACACACACACACACACACACACACACACACACACACACACACACACACACACACACACACACACACACACACACACACACACACACACACACACACACACACACAAAATGTGTGGATTCCTCACCTCCAGTGTGGTCAGGACTATCTTCTCCACAGAGGAAAAGTAAGCCTCCCAGAGGAACTGAGTCTGCTGTCTGAGAGACAAGATCTTGTCTTGGTGGATGGAGCGCACTGTGGATGGAATCTACAGACAGACAGACAGACAGACAGACAGACAGTCACTACATGGTGCAGGGATACATTGGAACAAGGGATGGGACGATACGCGATATTATCGTTTATCGTGATAAAAAACACTCGCGATAATCGTATCGTGGAGATTTAGATCTATCATGATATCTTCCTCCATTTTGCACTGAGCTGCATAATCCGGTACCACTTAAACCCTCTATAATTGGTAAGGTACTTATAATATACGTACTTGATACAGTCTTTTTCACTCCCTATCAAATGTCTTTGCCAAAAAATAGCCGATCTACAAGCTCACAACGCGTCGCAACGGGGATAATGGATTTTTATTATCGCGATAATATCGTAAATCTTGATTTCTTTTGTCACAATAATCGTGATATGACATTTTCATATTGTCCCATCCCTAATTGGAACACATTAAGGGCTCACACCCACACATGTGATAACATTATGTCAGGTATAATTTGGGGGACAGAAGTACAGTTTACACAGGTGTTAGAATTATATATTTCCTTTTTTTTATAAATGTTCCAAAAATAATTACCAGCCGTGTAGATAGAATTACCAGTAAAGACTCCCTAATCGGGAGATAAGCGACCGTTGGTCGCTTATCTCCACAAATATCACAACCTCCACCTCTCACGTCATACGGGCAGCCATAGTTACACCTGGAATGTTGAATCTCCATATATGGAGATAACCTACGCATCACACAAAGTCTGACCTAACCAGCCCATACTTGGGCATGGACGACTTATATCTCCATATACGGAGATGGCCATATATGGAGATACGATGACATCACAGAGTCCACAGCTGATGATGTGGCGTGATGTCATACAATACACAAACAAGCCCTATATAAAGGGGCAATTCTCACCAGGGAAGAGAGCATTCCCCACTAGCTGAGTTTCTTAAGATGGTTGGATGTGTGATGTCATACTGATGTCAGCAGTGTGATGTCATACTGATGCGGAGATATGAGCAGGGCAAAGGTGTGACGTGTGACGTGTGACCGACCGACGGACGGACGGACGGCCGGCCGGTGGAGGTTTTGATACTAAACTGCGACCTAACGGTCGCAATTAAAGGACAACTTTGTTTTTTTTTACAACAAGGGTTCATATTTTAGATGGTCATTAGAGAAGAGAAAAGATGAGTGCTTTCATTTACTTCTTTCTATCGTTTTTGTGATTTTAACTAAATATGTATTTTTAGACACAATAAGCCCATTGCCAAGATGCACCGAAATCTTTCATTGGCAGCTGTGACTTATGGGGGCTGGTGTAACAAAGAAATTGCCGGCTTACTGTGTCTAAAAAGACATATTTAACCAATTGTACGCACTGCCCCCACCCACTGAAAACAAAATACTAAAATCGTTAAAACAATAGAAAGCAGTAAATGAAAACATTTTAACCCTCGGATCTTTTCTTTTCTTTGTTAGCCTCCTGGTTGGTCCCTGACTGACCAACCAGCAGGCTCTATCTGCCTTGTCCCGCCCTGGTTCCACCTTTTTTATGTTGAATTAACTAAAACATAGTTTTTGGAGAAATAAAAACATTTAAAAACATGCTGATTCACTATGCTGCCACTGAGCAGCTCCAATTTGACTGAACAAAGTTTGAAATTAGAATTGAGCACACAGAATAACAATATGAAGCAACTGAATTGACATGGCAGTGGATGGAATGTCCCACTGAATGTCCCACCAAGACACGGCAACCAATGGGTGTGGAGAGGGGCAGGACAATGGGCGGGACTTGACAAAGGGTGAATTACAATCTAAAATATGAACCCTTGTTGTAAAAAAAACACAGTTGTCCGATGCCCCTTGGAGTGATGCACTGGGTGTGTGTGCGTGTGTGTGTGTCTACTGTGTGTGTGTGTGTGTGTGTGTGTGTGTGTGTGTGTGTGTGTGTGTGTGTGTGTGTGTGTGTGTGTGTGTGTGTGTGTGTGTGTGTGTGTGTGTGTGTTAGGGATGGGGCGATATGAAAATGTCATATCACGATTATTGTGACCAAAGAAATCGCGATTTCCGATATTATCGCGATAATCAAAATCCATTATCCTGGGGCAGAACTTTTTCCAAAAAATAGCCGATCTACAAGCTCTGCTATATTTTGGCAAAAACATTTGGTACAGAGTGAAAAAAATACTGTATCAAGTATGTATATTATAAGTACCTTTTACCAATTATAGAGGGTTTAAGTGGTACTGGATATGCAACGATAAATTAAATCTCCACGATACGATTATCGTGACTTATTATCACGATAAACGATAATATCGCGCATCGTCCCATCCCTAGTTTGTGTGTGTGTGTGTACTGTGTGTGTGTACTGTGTGTGTGTGTACTGTGTGTGTGTGTGTGTGTGTGTGTGTACTGTGTCTGTGTGTGTGTGTGTGTGTGTGTGTGTGTGTGTGTGTGTGTGTGTGTGTGTGTGTGTGTGTGTGTGTGTGTGTGTGTGTGTGTGCTCGTGGCCTATTACCTGGAGCAGCAGTCTCTCGTCTCCGATGACAGCGGCCGTGTTCCAGTCGATGATCTCTGAGAAGGGCAGCTCCCAGCCATTACTCAGCATCACAGGAACACAGGCAGCCTGCGCACACACACACACACACACACACACACACACACACACACACACACACACACACACACACACACACACACACACACACACACACACACACACACACACACACACACACACACACACACACACACACACACACACACACACACACACAGGGGATGAGAGAGAGGCAGGTTTAGGATCGTTAATGTACTTTCAGTATTCCTGTGCTGCTGTGTGGAAACCTTGAACGTCCAAAAAACTTTTTTTGGAAATGGAAATGGAAAAAAAGAGAACCTGCGTTAAAATGTTTTGTTTTTAAACATTTTCAAAATGGCCCCCAAGTACCTCACTGCCACGTTCCTAAATTTCTAGTGCACGGATCAATTTTTAGTGCACGCCCATGCCTAGATCATGCACCATATGTGTAGTACTTTTTAACAGCTTTCAAACAAAAAATCCGCTTGGAAATCCGTTCAGGCATTCATGAGATAGAAGCCTTCAAAGTCAAACAAAATCCGATCTACAAGCCTTTTATTCAAAAGACTATGACCAAAACTAAATCAAAATGTGCTGTCAAAAACAACACTGATACTGATGCCACTGATACTAAACAGTGCCCAAATTTGGAGATGACTGACATCACTGATACCTCCGGGTTCTCCAACATTACTTCTGAGACTCCTACATGCTATCCCTCATATCGTCACTGTCGGGCAGAAACCTCGTATCTCCAAGTTTCAAATGTGTAAGTTTTTTCGCGAAGTAAAGCCCTGCTTCATCATACAAGGCCATCACACAGGTAGTGAAAACAGCAGATCTACAAGCACACAACGCCGGTGCGAGGCGTTGTGTGCTTGTAGATCGGCTGTTTTCACCAGTTTAAATCATTTTTAAAATGATAAATGCAAAACATAAGAGTTTTGGACATACAAGGTTTCCACCCGACAACGACGATATACTGTGCACACAGCACACCACACAACCCAATCCCAACATAATTCGGAGCACATTATGTTCGAACGGGTAAGGACTAGGGATGTCCCGATACCACTTTTTTGCTGACCAAGTAAAAGTACGAGTACTTAATTTGAGTACTTGCCAGTACCAAATACCGATACTGTAAGTTAAGTTTCTGTACAAGTGCTTAAATAGTGTGTGGCGCTCCAAAATAAAATGCTTTAAATAATTATGTTGTCATGCCTAGAGTGAGAGAAGGTGAACACATATTTATGGAACAAAATGGTATCTGGCGCTGCCGTGAGCAATATCGGACGAGTACGAGTACAGCAAAATAGGCTGGTATCGGGGCGAGTACCGATACTGCGACTACCGATATCGCATCCCTAGTGTATCCCTACTAGTGTTTATTGATTCCTCAATTGACAAAACTATTCATACAAATATCCAATGTTATTATTTAGTCAAAAGCTCCTGTTAATACCTTTTCATTGGTTCAAGATTTATAACTTTCTCTTTCAGATGGTTTCCAAAATAGCAATCTAAAAGCTTGCAGAGCGGCTATTTTCGCTACTTTTATATGTCCCTCTTGTTATGACAAAGTAGGGCGTCAATTTACAAAATAATAATAAAGATAAATAAATACAAATAAAATAAAATACGATTTCTGCCCAAAAGTCACGATTTGCAGTTTGACACACTACAGTCACACAGAGACAGGGGACACATCTAACCTAGTTCTATTGAGAACACCTTCGTAAACCACATTTACACACATTCCAATTATGAATGTATTCCTTCACATCGTTCCCTTGAGAGAGACGCATGCATGTACCCACACATACATAAAAAAACAGCTTGACACTGAGATCAAAAAGAAGTGAGATCAAATATAATCTAGATATGCATGCAATACACAGGGGGCAACCACCCTACATATACCTTATTCTAAATAAGTGAGCCCGATATTCAGATGCGCAGTGGCTTAAGATTATTCACTATCACTTAAATATTCATACAAGCAGAATTTTAGATACAGATAGACTGTAAATAGAACAAAGAATGTGTTTGTGTGGGACGTGTTACCAATGCTAGGGGAGCCAGTTTTTATATGTATATTTAACTTATAAAAATACATTTTTTTTATTCTGCCTGTTTGCTTGTAACATCTCTGTGGTTTGCTCACTACTTGATTCAGTAGCACACAGGCTGTTGAGGTTTCAGATTATGTCATTAGCATATTGTTGCTTTCAGACGAGACGATAAGAAAGACTGAACAATAGAGTTGTTCAATACCAGTATCAGAAATGCATCTGATACTGCCTAAAATGCTGGAACTGCTATTGTATCTGCGAGTATGAAAGTCTTCCCACCGACCCCACATCACCTACTGTAATGTGATGATAGCTCATTTATGCTTAACAATTCTTTAGTTTCAATGTTTAGTTTTTAAGTTAATGTTGGACTACTGTTTTACAATGTTAATGTACAAATCAAATGCTTTGAATGACTAAACTGTGGCTGCATTTTAACAATTCACTTACATGACGAAAGTTTCACAGTTCCTATGGTCTTATGTGAAACGTATGCATTGTGTCGCCTCACGCTTTCCCTTTCCCCTCTGTGTGAAAACAGAATAATAACTAGTAGTTTCCAAGCCTTTGAAGCCACATTTCCGTTTCTTTATGGTAGTTTCCACCATCTTCTGCCTAAACCTGCATACTGTAGCTTGTGAGTTGTGACTTTGCGGTGACTCACATTTTTCCCTGTTGAGCGTTGCATTAAGCAACGAATGCGATGACAGGTTAACCTGCACTTGACCCACGTGTGCGGAGTGTGATTGACATTGAACACAGCTCAGTGATAACAGCCTGCCCTGCTTTCTACGCAGTCATTGGACTAAAGCCAGGTTCAAGGAAAAAATGGCTATGCTGTCCAGTGATTTGCCTTTTGAAAACTAGGGCCAATCAAAATGCGGGACATCGTCTCCATATGTGGGACATGGGATAAAAATGCTGTGCAGTCGCACATAAAGCAGGGCACCTAGGGCTAACCCTACATGTATAACTGTATAGGTGCCGAACTGTATGTGAAAAAAAACACATATAGTGTATATACTGAAACAAATACAGTGACCAGCTAAATCCATAGTGTTCATAATTTAACCACTTAAAAACCCAAATGTATAATTCAGTTTGTGACGGTGTTGGCTGCCGAAAATAGTAGCGCTTGTAAATCTGCTATTTTTTTACATTTTGTGCCAAGATAGGGAAAGTGGTTAAGTCTATTGTAAAAGTTGACCTTTAAGACAAGTGTCACTCCCAATTACTCCTTTGCGCACAAAGGAGACAGTTGAGGTGGTTCGGGCAGCTAGTAAACCACCCCAAGGAGTTTTTCCAGGCGTGAACAGCTTAACCTATTCATGAACAGGTACACATTATTGTGTATCATTATTTTATGCCTTAACAATTGAAAAATAGCAGATATACAAGCTCACAGCGCGGCACCGAGTGCCGCGCTGCGAGTTTGTAGATCTGCTATTTTTGAAAAATCGTAAAAATTAGAATTTTGACCCGATTCAAAGTGTCTTTTGAATCCTTCTAAGATTTTTAAAAAAAACGATGTTTCTATATGTCAGCAATCTGACTAGCCATCGTCAAAGAAAAGGTCCTTTTCACTTAAATGGAGCTCAGTTAGTCTGTTCTTGAGAGACTACCATGTCAGTGGTTCTCAAACCTTTTCATGTGAAGGACCCCCAAAATGATATGTATTTGGCCACGGACCCCCATCTCAAAATATCTAGTTCCAGGGACCACCCAGAAGCAAAATTTGAGTTACAAACGTTCGCTTTAGAATATACATATATTCAAAGATTTGCACACATTTTCACGACTTTTTCAAAAATAGCAGATCTACAAGCTCGCAGCGCGGCACTCGGTGCCGCGCTGTGAGCTTGTATATCTGCTATTTTTCACTGGTTAAAGCATTCAATAATTCTAGGCCTAAATGGGTTAAAGAGGCCACAGGGCAGACTGAGGACTACTAGGTGTGGGGATTATATCTCCCTGCTGGCCTGGGAACGCCTCAGGAAGCCCCAGTTAGAGCTGGCTACTGTGGCCCGGGAAAGAGAAGGCTGGAATTCCCTGCTGGAACTGCTACCTCCACTCCGGATAAGCGTGCAAAGATGGATGGATAGATATTAACACTCAGGATGTTACAGACACAAGAAAGGTCATTCAGGCACTTCTGAAACCCGAGGAAACAAAATTATACATGAGAAGAATATTGAATCATACTTTTTCCCCAAGATTGTATTCCCTCCATAGTATTTTATACCAGTTATAAATATCCGTAATGTAGCTAAGCTTGCCCATGTTGTCGCAACTTTTTTATTGCTGCTACAGTATATTGGATATCAAGAGATATTGTGTCTCAACAGCATTTACCTGGATAAATAAAGGACTAATAATAATAATTATACAATTATCCCTCTATAACAAATGTGACACGTCATGAGCTTGTAGATCTGCAATTTTTTGCTGAATGTTCGCCTATTTTTGCCTATGGCGATGATAATATTTGCCTATTGTGAGTGACACGCACGGAATAGATGTGCGAGGGTTCACGTGGCTGACTGGTTGCAGATCTAAGTGGAATAAAGTAGGACTGAGGCCAGGTAGAAGGAACCACAAAGCAAAGCCCTGAATAATAAAAAAAGATGAGAAGATGAGAGGTAAGCTGATAAAAAAAAAAGACAAGACATACAAAGATGAAAAGACAAGGAGCCAACGGTGACCTTTGCCGGCGGGATGGAGGGATAAGAAAAGAAATTGAGGGAACAGCTGGTGTATGCGCGCGCGTGTGTGTGTGTGTGCGTGTGTGCGTGTGCGTGTGCGTGCGTGCGTGTGTGTATCGACATAATGACGGTGCTGTCACTCCCGGGTCATAAAGGTGGCAGCTAGAACAGAGCTGGCCCCGAGGCTGCGCTCTCACCATCTGAGACATATTATACAGTACAGACATACTGTACAGTACAGCACTGAATCTCAACCTCAATATAGGACCACAATGGAAAGAAGTCCCCCCAAAGGACCCTTTTTGTGTTATCCTTTTAGCATGAACTCATTAAGGCACAAAATGCCTTCTAGATCAGTAAAATAGCAGATGTAAAAGCTTGTAGATCTGCTAATTATTTTCTTGTTTTAATAGCCAATGCAAAAATCACAGATGTCCCGGTTTTAATGGGTCTGATTGTACCTCATGCTGTTTATATGTCTGACTAATAAAGTATTCAATCAATCAATCAAACAATCAAAAACCTTATTTGTTTTTATTTCAAGGACCCCCGGTTTGATATGCATTAAGCCACGGAGCCACGTCTGATATGATTGTCTTTTTAATCTCTAATCTACACTGCTGAGAGCATAGAAATGTTCCATTTGTAAATGTGGTTCCTAAGTAACTATAAATAAATAGGTGGGAAGCCCCTGGAAACGCCTCTGGGTCTCAACCAGCAGACCCCACATTTGAGAAACAGTGCGGTACACAAACACGCAACAAACAAACAATGACTTGCGTACTGTTTATACACTCGCTCACCCACACAAACACTTCAGAGACATTACTACCTCATGAGAAGGCAAATGCCTCCCTCGCTCTCTTTACCCCCCCATCCCATTCACTCACTCCAACATAAGTAGGTGAGTAGCATGAGTCTGACAGACAGGGAAAGCGGAGAGAAGCGGAGAAGTGAGTTTTTGACAGGCATGGAGGAGAGCAGACACGTGCATACAGTATAGACATCAAAGGGGGCTTGGCTTGAGCCCCTGCCCTTTTATCTGCCTGTAAAAAGTGCCCTCTCCAGATCGTGATTACAGTTTTTACTATGGTAAAAGAAATGCAAACGTCCACTTTCCATGCCATACCTGAAGGCAGCATTCAAGGGAACTGCCTTGTCCAAACTCTCCTGAACTTGAATACAGCAGCTTATGTTGAAAGAATTGCCCTCTCTGTGTAGTAATCCAAGCCGTTATGCCACATCTCCAGAATTCACTTGATTATGCTTAGTACAGTGTGGTATCAAGCAGTGAAAATAGCCAATAGCCAATATTTCCACTAAAAGGCCCTTTAGAAATTTCAGCACCTGCCTCTCTAACATTCTCTGCACTTCGCTGGAGGAGAGGAGAGGATCTCCACTCTCCATGGTGTCTGGTCTGTGGTGGTTGGTTGGCAGAGGGCGGAGTGAAAGCCGGTAGTTAGCGGTAGTTAAGTGCACTTATGTAGGTGCACTCTGTGGACAGTAGTGGGCGGCAAGGAGAGCGAGGGGACGGCACCGCAGCGCTAATGCAGTGCAATCACAGAGACGGATGAAGCGGGAGGTGGGAGGTAAAGTGAGCCGCATGTGGAGGGTAGAGAAAGGGTAGAACGTAGGGGTGCAACGCAGGGCACTTCACGCGGGAGGTCAGACAAGTTTAGTGTTTAACTTTGAACTACTTCACAATACAACGCAAACTTTAGATAATTCCAGTCAGTTCGGTGTCATCTTCTTGACATACTTACATAGCGTATGTACAGAGTGAATTATTTTCCTTTATACTATCCCTACCCTACAGGGAAGGGTAATTACCGTTAGTGCCTATTGAGATTGGCAGATTTCACCCAGGTTTTTTCCTCTCACTCATGACACTTTGTCTGCTGACCTCACTCAGCAACACAATAAAAATAAAATAAACAAAAATATAAATAAAACAATTCACAGGAGGCAAGCAGTGATCACCCCATGATGTGCACTGCAATGTAGTTTCAAATGCACTACATTGCAGGCGCTTTATTGAGGGTAAAAAATAATAAT
>NC_137819.1:27247658-27250158 GCF_963921795.1 Nannobrachium achirus
TGTGCGCGCGCGCGCGTGTGTCTGTGTTCCTCTGAGAGCGTGAAGGAGAGATAAACAAACGGACCCAGTAGACTAACTTAAACACATTTCGGTGTGCAATAAAATACAGAGGGCGTATTAGAATGTTTAATCAACAGCATACTGGAGAAGTGTTCATTAAGGACGTGAAGTTAACGCAATGTAAACAGCCGGGCGAAATGAGCAAATGAACAGAAAACCGGCAGAAAATAGGAACTGTCTTTAGTGTGCGTACGTATGCTGCATTATATGCTGCGCATGCGTTTGTGTCTGGTGCTTTTGCACAGGGGCGTCACAGGGGGGGGGGGGGGGGGGGGAGTGGGACTGGGTCACTAGGGCCCAAGGTGGAGGGCCCTGGAATTATTTGATACTTTAGCTATTGAAAAATAGCAGGTATACAAGCTCACAGCGGAGTGCCGCGCTGCGAGCTTGTAGAGCTGCTATTTTTGAAAAGTCGTGAAAATTTGTGCAAATCTTTGAATATATGTATTTTCTAAGGGAACATTTGTAATTCAAATTTTGCTTCTGGTGGGTCCCTGGAAATAAATATTTTGAAATGGTTGTCCGTGGCCAAATACATATCATTTTGGGGGTCCTTCACATGAAAAGGTTTAAGCACCACTGGCACTGACATAGAAACATAGGTTTTTAAAAAAAGGAGGATTTGAAATATTCAAAGACATGCACACATTTTCACGATTTAAAAAAAATAGCAGATCTTTAAGCTCGCAGCGCGGCACCTATCTGCTATTTTTCAATAGTTAAAGTACCCAGGGCCCAGACTTTGGTGCTTTTGCATGCACACTTCTGAGAGCCTCAGAAGTCTGATGCAATTAGGAGACTTCCCACCAAACCCACCATCATCATCCTTCAACAGCGTTACCCCGGCAACGTGTCATTAACCGCCCTCAACTGCAACTTAATTACACCTGATTTCCTGTGCGTCATCTACATTGGGTAGTGCAGACGTGGTTAAAATAATGTGTGTGTGTACATTTAAAAAAATAATGTTTTTTTTTCTTCTTCAAAGCAACTTTTCAATTTACCCTTTCACTCTCACTCAAGTCTCTTTCCCTCTCTCTCCTTCTCTCTCTCTCTCTCTCTCTCTCTCTCTCTCTCTCTGCCAGTCAAATACAGGGTAAACAGAACCCTGGCTTCAAGGTAGAGGATCACTTTACCGAGTTGACGTTTCGATCCTCACAAGATCTTCTTCGTGTCAGTTTAAAATGCACACCTCTACATTTTTAAAGCAGCCACTGTCCATGTGTGTGTGATTAGGTATCCCCTGAGAACACTGGACAGGCACCAGTAAAAAATATGTTTACTTTATATTGCGCATTCCTTGGATCATTTTTAAATCCAGACTTAAAACACACCTGCTATCCCGGCTGGTCTCCTCCGTGGAGAAATGGTTGGACACGTTTATGCTGTATCTCACATTCTTAAACGGCTATTGTTTTTATATATCGTCATTGTCGGGGGGGAAACCTTGTATGTATCATTTAAAAAAATATTTAAATTAGTGAAAATAGCCGATCTACAAGCACAAAACGCCACGTTCTGCCCGATATTGATGATATATAAAACATGCACAGAATTTTGATGAATTTTGTCTTTTGAATTTGTATGCTGTGCAGCACTTTCAGCCATGGTCGTTTTTTAAACGTGTGCTATAAATAATATTGACTTGACAAAATGTTACAATCCTGTTCGCTATTCAACACATTCCCAAAGGCGGTCTTGGTGGCGAGTAGGGATGGGACGATATGAAAATGTTATGTCACGAGTATTGTGACCAAAGAAATTGCAGTTTACGATATCATTGCGATAATCTAAATATCCCCTACATCCATTATCCTGGGGCGGGCGAAAAAAGGACTATCAAGTACCAGGTCCGTTTTACCAATTCTAGAGGGTTTAAAATGGTACAGGATATGAAGCTCGGCAAATAAAAGGTGTATTGATCCCAATGAATGACGAAGGATCATTTCACGATAAATTTAAAGCTCCACGACATTTTACATGACGATTAATTGTCACTCAAATAATTGGCGATTAACGATTTAATTGTGTTTTTGTCATTGACAATTACATTTCTGTTTGGCTTTTAGGCTTTGAAGTTTGCACATGGCAGATATGACACAAAACCTAAATACACGAAGAAATTACTGACATATTTGACAACTTACTACTTAAAAAATAACATTGATATTTTTCTGACATTTTTCTGACATTTTTCAACATTCACGATTATGACGATTATGACAAAACAATTGCGATAATGTCAAATAATCACGATTAGACGATTATGTAATAATTGTGACAGCCCTAATCACGATAAGTGGCGAAGGCCTGGTGAGGCGCCGGCAGGTGTTTCTGGTGCCGTGAAGTCACCCAGCCTAGTGAACCTGCCCGCGGACAAAAAGCTCCAGTGTGACGACAGCCAGCCTGAGAGTCTTCCAGTGAGCTAAGAGGAAAAGAG
>NC_137819.1:27252658-27390158 GCF_963921795.1 Nannobrachium achirus
TGCGTGCGTGCGTGCGTGCGTGCGTGCGTGCGTGCGTGCGTATACCCTTGCCTCCTTAGCTCTAGCCCTCTACTTCCCACTCATTTGCCCTGTGGCTGTGCACTGTTACCCCTGTGCAGCGCTCGATCGACTGTGTCTGTGTGTGTGTGTGTGTGTGTGTGTGTGTGTTTGTGTGTGTCCATTTCATTCCTGTCTTCACCCCTCTCTCTCTGATGGCGGCTGCCCGCCGTACGTGCTCCACAACTAATTCATTAGCCTAATTAGCACTCATTAGCCAGCTTATGCTACTTCCAATTAGCATCCTAGCATAGAATAACCCAGAGGTCTGCCCTGCCCAAACAAACAGGCTTACTGTGTGCACAATCCCATGACAGCCCAGAGGTCCAGCGTGGGCAAATCTGATTATGCTCACTTACAGACTTTAACCAAGTTTATGGAGTTTCCACAGCGCGGCCATACGGGTTCTCTGATAACACTGAACCCTTTATGTTATTCACCAGACTGGACTGACCTGCCGCTGAATGCCATTGACGCGTGATTATGGAGCCCACTGGGAAAGATGGATAACCACGCCTAGGGATGGGTATCGTCTGCGATACTTTTAATGGTATCGATCACATGACGTCGTTACTATCGAGTATCGGTTCACGTAAAAACGAACGATGCCTCGTTTCGATACTCTTGAACGCACCCCCGGCTGGTCGCATCTGTAACAGTTGGGCTACTGAGAGTTTAATGACTGCTTTAGTAGGCTACACTCGTGGAAAATAGCCGACAATAGCCTATAATGTTTATTATTATGATGATTAACTACTAATTACTACTAGGCCTACTTGACATGAAAATGGCTGAATAACTGGCTTAAAGTTATACTATGTAACTTTTTTACTAAAATAAATCTTAAAATTGTCCTAATTATTAAATCGCTAAAGTTTTAGAACACCCACTCTGTTCATTTCAGCTCCCAAAGCCTTTTCTTTATATGTGTTCTACTGAGCCCTGGTGGCCGTGACCTATTTTTCCCGGCAAAATTACGTCATATGCATCATTCTGTACACGTGTCTCCCTACCGGCCAATAACAGCCCAGATCATATACTGCCGAGCTCTTCAGGAAGTACACTGCAGTGTTTACACTGGTCTAGGAGTTTAAGAGTGTGTAAAATAGCCCATGGAAAAGGCAAATAATAATTATAATAATAAATAAAAAGAATCAAAAATGGTATCGAAAAGGGTATCGTATCGATTCCCAGGTATCTAAAAAGGTATCGTATTTTTGACCAAATGCCTCAATATCGTTATTGTGACAATAATATCGTGACTATGATATACATTTTCTGTAATTTTTTTCCAAAAGAATGAACATAGAAAATATCATGTCACAATGTGATGCCTCTATATCGATATCGTGATGAAATAATAAAATAGTAAGGACGACGGTCAGGTCATTTCATAAAATTCCATCACTTTACTGTAATGCATCCTGGAGGAAAAGACCCTGTCATATCGCGGTATTATGATATCCAAAATCACAGATACAGTAACTAGTCCCACAGTATATCACGATATCAACCTAATAACCATATATTTCCCAGCACTACTCTAATCTACATAAACTCATAGTGACACGAATGTAAATAGATAATGCAAATTCTGCATGCAAATGTGGCCATGGAAACATTAGCCGCAGACATACGAGCAGGCTGTGCCTACTGTAGTGTACAGTATATGCCTCTGAATCCCCACACACGACTGCCACTGAATATTTTACTAGTACATTACATGACATTAATGACCAGGCTATGAGAGTAAAAGATCGCTGCCGCAACCTTTCCATTAAAGGGTCTCATTAATGTGGCTTCCAGTGGAGAGCGATCGGTGTCACTGGACATTTCCACACCATCAAGCAACATTTTCTGGGGAGAAACACAGACTGATGGGTCTAGTGAATCTCTCTGCGCCTTTCTGTCTCATACGCCTGTTCTCTCTCTCTCTCTCTGTCTGTCTCTCTCTCTCACACACACACACACACACAGGATGAGCTGAGTTTTTCTTTGCTACATTATCTTTCTCTCAGTCCCAAGTAATCAAAGAAGTATAATTTCACAAATTCGCCGTGATTATGTGAATCTGTGTGTTTGTTTGTTTTTGTTGTTTTTTTACTGACAAAGCATCTGCATAGCTCCACATAACCAGTGAAGAACAAGTTATTTATTACGATTTTGCCTGGAAAGCCCCAGCAGTAACTCAAAGTATAACAGCCTTTAAAGCCAATTTGGCAAATCGCAAGCGGGCTCCCGAAGTTGGGAAATTTCAGAGGAGACGCTACACTGGTTTGAATACTTGTAGCAGAATTCCCATTACCATTCAAATGAGGGCTCATCAGAGCATAGCTGCAGGGGACAGGAGACAGTTGTGAGGTACTTTTAATTTACTGGAGTATTTCCAAAGTTCAATACTTTTACTTCCATTCCACTACATCTCAGAGGCAAATATTGTACTTTCACTCCACTACAATTATTTGACACTTTTATTTACTAGCTACTTTGTAGATTTTGATTATTGTTACAAACCACTACAGCCCTATATACATTTCGAGCCATTTGAAAATAGCTGATCTACAAGCTTACAATGTGTCTTGTGATTTTTATACATTTGAAAACTCGAAATGGGACATTCTGCATAATGAGTACTTTCTACTTTTGGTACTTCAAGTACATTTGAATACCAATACATTTGTACTTTTACTTAAGTATTTATTTTTTTATCCAGACTTTTACTTACAGAGTACATCTACATGGCAGTATTGATACTTTTACTTCTGTTACTACTACTGTTTAAAGGCAATGCGCACACACGCACGCACGCAGTCGCACACACTCCAATTTGATTTGCATGTACAACACACACACACACACACACACACACACACACACACACACACACACACACACACACACACACACACACACACACACACACACACACACACACACACACACACACACACACACACACACACACACACCTGGATCAGTGCAAGTCGGGGAGCATATTTTACCTGCAGCTCTCCTCTTGCCAGCCATTCACCGCCTCACATGTGCGAGCCTGAATATTTAACAAATGCCTGGATAACAGGCGGGCCGTCCTGCCTCCCGCGACACTAACTCACAGTGACGGCTTTATCCTTGCAATCTTTTCAATTTGTCCTCTTGTATTTCTCCCAGTGCCGACAGATGGAGGCAATTTTTCAGTTACATTTAGTGTCTGCGCGGAAAGTCGCAAATCACACACACGGATGGAAAGTACGTAAGTACGGACGGACATACGTGCTCTCCGCCGCTCGCGTGTGCGCACTCACACACACACACACACACACACACATCCCGCTCAAATCTCGAGAGGTACATCAGTTGACTACTCTGAGGTAAATTTTGAACTCGACGACCTCTACTTCACATGAGTGTTTAAGAATATGCCCTTTTTCAAGGACACACACACACTCACACACTCATTACAAGTACCGGCACACTCACACACCGCAGACACATCACATGCACCAACTCACACTCTCTCTCTCTCTCTCTCTCTCACACTCACACTCACACACACTCACACACACACACACGTACAGATGCATAGCCTGAAGATGAGGTTCTGGATGCTGGCTGGAGACCAGCTGTTCCTCGCTCAGTTCTGCACTCCACTTCCAGATGGCCCTCGGGACATCTCACTCTGTGTGGGTGCGTGCGTGTGTATGTGCGCACGCTCGTACAAGTGTGTGTGTGTGTGTGTGTGTGTGTGTGTGTGTGTACGTGTGAGACAGTCTCAGATTCAGGCATGTCAGCACATGCCAGGCTGCGGCCCCTTTTAAAAATCTGACACATTTTGTCATCAGAGCTGCAGGAATGAGGAATAAGAGGAGCAGGGAGGCCACAATTATACCCTGCAGTGAGTTGTTCTTTTATCTGACACGCACGTACAGTACACACGCACACACACACACACACACACACACACACACACACACACACACACACACACACACACACACACACACAGTCACACACACAGTCACACACACACACACACACACACACACACACACACACACACACACACACACACACACACACATGAGCTCTTTAGAAATAAAACGATTTAGGAACACACACACACACGTACATACGGTACCAGTACTGCAGTTGGGCTAATTGAAAGTAATCTGTGATTTTATGTTTCACAGTTGTGATTTACGATATTATCGTGATAATCAAAATATCCCCAACATCCATCCATTATCCTGGGGCGGGACATTTGCCAAAAAAAATAGCGGATCTAAAAGCTCACTTGCAATGCTATTTTTTGGCAAAGAGATTTGCCAGAGTGAAAACAAATGACTGTATCAAGTACGGTATTTCCATGGTATGGTATGGTACCGGTATCGGATATGCAGCTCTGCAAATAGAAGGTGAATACATTTAAATCTCAACGATACGATTATTACATTATTATTATAGTGTTTTTTATCACAATAAACGATAACAGCGATTATCGTCCCATCCCTACCTGGCATCCACCCCGTGTTCCCCAGCATCCAGCCAGCATTCCCCCAGGCTCAGCTGTGACACCACCAACCAAAACGCCAGCAGTGCACATTACCAAAACGGCCCCATCTGCCTGGGAAAAAGTTCCATCTCCTTTTCCACCAATAGGTGACTGTAGACTTAATCAGGTCTAATTTCTTATCTGTCCATCAATCTCCTAACACGTTCTAACGCATTCCATCTGAAGGCGAAACTAAACCAAAAAACCCCCCCCCCCCCCCCCCCCGAGTCCCCGTGCCATCTGGGTCCCATCCGAGGAACATCGCCGAAAGCCATCGGCCACAACACCCATAAATACAGTTTTAAACTGACGGCTAATAGTAAATACACGACCGAGGGAGTCACCACACCAGCTCAACCTTGAATGCATAACTCAAGGCTTCAACCTCCATACAAACGTAATAGCCTCATCGCTGACTGAAGGCCACGAGGCTTACTTAAATTCCTTTATGGCTTTTGAATGGCTGTCATTTAAGGGTCATTGGTAAACCTTCAGCTCAGGTAAAAACAGCTATAAGGTCTATGTAGAATTACCACAAGCAATAGCTGAGTGTGTGTGTGTGTGTGTGTGTGTGTGTGTGTGTGTGTGTGTGTGTGTGTGTGTGTGTGTGTGTGTGCGTGCGTGCGTGCGCGTGTGGTGCGTCCTTGTCACTGCTGCTGCCGCTATGACGCCTGAATTTCCCCCTGGGGATCAATAAAGGTTTGGTTTATCTTATCGCTTCCCTGAAAGCTGTGGGAGAGTGAGACCAGACACAGCACTGATGCACACCAAAAAAAAGGGTATTATAAATCAGGTCTATGCCATGGCCCTGGAGAGTATTAAACAGTGGTAAGTGACCCTGGTACCAAGTGGAGTAATCCACTCCGAGCCGCACTTCGTGACAGCGGTTAATTAGCCTCCGTGGCGTGTTATTTTCCCGATAAGGACATGGTCTATCCCTTACTACAAAAATGCTAAATTCTGGCATTTTATTTGTCTACTTTTGTCACTTATTTCTCTTCTCTCTCTGTCTGTCTCTCTCGTGTCTCTCTCGTGCACGCGCACGCACGCACGCACGCGCACACGCACACATACTCTGACATACTCCCGAGCTGATTGTAACTCTTGACATTGCACTGTCTTCCAAATGGAGGCTACTACAACCACACACTGCACATATCAAATGACACTGGAAAGGAGAATGACGTGTGTGTGTGTGTGTGTGTGTGTGTGTGTGTGTGTGTGTGTGTGTGTGTGTGTGTGTGTGTGTGTGTGTGTGTGTGTGTGTGTGTGTGTGTGTGTGTGTGTGTGTGGAGGTACAGCTGTCAGTCAGTCCGGAGAGGCGAGCGAAGCGATCCACTGCCCAGCAGGTTCATCAAAACCATGTGTCAACAAGATCACATTGATTGGCTGTCGGCACCCTGGGTGTCTGTGTGTGTGTGTGTGTGTGTGTGTGTGTGTGTGTGTGTGTGTGTGTGTGTGTGTGTCAGTCACTCTGAGTGTGTGAGAGAGAAAGTGATAGAGTGCGTGAGTGAGAGACAGTTGGCGAGAGGGGGTATAATTGGTCTAGAGAGAAATATCAATGGGAGTGGGATATAAAGGACAAGGAAAAGAATAGGAGTAGCACTACAGTCTAGCTGCAATTCAGAGGCTCAAGCCAACACAGAATGTTAAAAGTTCAAAGTTGTTGTGAGGGATATCTAGACCTTTGACAATTTCCAACTCCTATTGGTTGACAGGTTTTATGGTGAACAGTGTAATTAATTATATCCTAGTTCTTATTACCTGTGTCAGAGATGTTGTAAGTTATTTATTGCTGACTCGGTCTGGGTTGGTTGTCTCCTGAAGCTATTTAATGTTTATACAGTATATTTGTCTCTTCTTGTTTCTTTTATTTTCCATTATTATTTTTATGTACTATTATTTGTATTATGTTTTGTTTGTATGTGGGTTTGTATGTGGGGTGGGGGGAGGGGGATTGGGAGAATTGTTTGTGTGTTGTTTGTGCATTGTATACTTTTGAGAAAATTGAAAATAAAAAGAAAATATTCAAAAAATATATATATATCCTAGTTCTTTATTTATTTACATAGACAATACATGGGCAAGGCTGATATGGGTATTCGGAATTTCGGATATATTCATCTGGACCCACAGAAAGAAATGTATTTTGTTTGTGAAATTTGCCTTTCAAATGTTATAGGCCAAAATCTATGTCAGTTGTTTTAGTGCCCTATCATCATCAGGTCAAATGGGGTCGTATTTGTTGGGCAGGTAATGCACACAACTTCCAATCATTAGTGAAAATTACATTTGCCATCTCACAGGAATTTGCTAAACGGCGGCAGCAGAAGGAAAAAAAAACAATAGATTGTAAATAGAAATCTCAGCCCTTTGAACTTGAACCACTGAATATACATTGAGTGAGATGAGAGAGAGAGAGAGAGAGAGGCGGGGTGGATGGATGGATGGATGGATGGATAGGTGAAGGAAACAGAGGAGAGGGAAAGGGAGCAAAATGTCCGCAATGATGCAATTATGATTCAATTTAGATTCGCGCATCAATTATGCAAACATATTCAGGGATCATGTCAAATATTGATAGGCTCTTCAACTTCTCAAACTGTGTTCATTAAACCATGTAGACCGGGTACTACGCATTATTGCGTATTATTATTTAATGCTTTAACTATAGAAAAATAGCAGATTTACAAGCTCACAGTGCGGCACCGAGTACCACGCTGTGAGCTTGTAGATCTGCTATTTTTTAACCGATTCTACCCGATTCTATAAGTCTCTTCTAAATCCTTCTAAGGTTTTTTGAAAAACGCGTGTTTCTACGTCAGTGGTTCTCACACTCTTTCATGTCAAGGACTCCCTAGCCTAGAGTTATATGTATTTGGCCGCCAACTCCCGTTACAAATGTTCACTTTAAAAATGAGATATTCAAAATGAGATATTCATGATTTTTCAAAAATAGCAGATCTACAAGCTCGCAGCGCGGCACTCGGTGCCGCGCTGTGAGCTTGTATATCTGCTATTTTTCAATAGTTAAAGCATTGAATAATTCTAGGCCTAAATGGATTAAGGAGCCCAAACTTAACCCAGACTCTCTCATTAATCATGGATAGATGTCAGCAGGAGGGCTCCGCATTCAGATTCCACCAACACGGCCCAGACTCCACATGCAGTGTGCTCTGTGCGGCGCGCACGGTGCGTGACTGGTGTGTGCGTTTGTGTGTGTGTGTGCGTGCATGTTCCCACCTGTACTCCGTCTATTGTTTGCTTACATCCACTATCCCTATCAGCCGTGTGTGCTTGTCGATACGTATGTGTGCTGGCACACACGCATGCATTCATACATGCATGACTGTGTGTGTATCTCTTATCTCACTAAATATATACAGTCAGTCTATATTTAGTGTGACATCGCTGTTTCTTAACAAATGGTCCATGGACCACAAGTGGTCCACACAGCATAATTACAGAGGGTCCGTGGGGGGAAAAAAGGGGGTCAGGGTTAGAAAAATATAATAGAAATATTGTACCGTTGCTAAATGTTTAAATTACATTCATAAATCCGTCAACGTTTCTTTTTGCTAATAGGCTTAGTGTATGAAAAAGGCTTGAAATGAAATATTGATTGGTAAGGGCTTGGGTGGGCGTCGCGCACTGAAAATAGCAGACAGCAAATAGCAGACAGCAAATAGCACTGTGAGCATGATCAGCTATTTGATGTATACTAAGTACGCACGCACGCACGCACGCACACACACACACACACACACACACACACACACACACACACACACACACACACACACACACACACACACACACACACACACACACACACACACACACACACACACACACACACACACACACACACACACACACACACACACACACACACACACACACACACACACACGGTAGTTGTCTACAGCTTATACGGTTGAGAACCACTGCTCTACATAAAGCATGTGTTGTAATGCCGTCCCTGTGTTGTCCCTCTAAGCGGTGGCCGTGACCCATACATGTCACTCATATGACACACCTCAGACGGACTAGGTCTGCTCTCCTGTGACCCCGCCGCGTATAGGCTCTAAGCGGGGCGGGGTCAGAGCACCGGGGTCAAAGGCCACGGCGGTCCCCACCCTGATGAACAAAAGGCAGGACGGAGCTTTTTCAGCATCAGCCTGTTGTTGGCTTAGCTTTGAGACGGACTGTGTGGGGTGTGTGCGTGTCTGTGTCTGTGTCTGTGTGTGTGTGTGTGTGTGTGTGTGTGTGTGTGTGTGTGTGTGTGTGTGTGTGTGTGTGTTTGCGCGCGTGCGTTCAAGCGTGCACGCGAGAGGCGGGGTCATGTCTGTCCGTGTGAACGTGTGTGTGCAACGTTCGTCCCGTGTCTATGTCTGCAGAACATATAATGACATGCAGCCCGCAAGACTTTGAATTGTCTGTCTCTCCCTAGAAATGTGTGTGTGTGTGTGTGTGTGTGTGTGTGTGTGTGTGTGTGTGTGTGTGTGTGTGTGTGTGTGTGTGTGTGTCTGTGTCTGTGTGTGTGTGTGTGTGTGTGTGTGTGTGTGTGTGTGTGTGTGTGTGTGTGTCTGTGTGTGGGGACGGAGGGTTGGGGGGGGCGAGCGAGCATACACTCACGTGTCATGCATATGTCTTCGTGTGTTTGTGTGCATGGCAACTGTGATCCTATACATCCCCTCTGCGCCCGAGGCGCAACCCCGTTGCCCTCTCTCCCTGCCAGCCTCCCCGGGAGCTGTGTGTGCACGTGCACGTGTCTGTGTGTGCCTGTATGTGTCTGTGTGCCTGAGTGTGTGTGTGTGTGTGTGTGTGTGTGTGTGTGTATGTGTGTTACTGGGAACAGCTGTTCCCCAGCGCTACGTGGGGAGGTCAGGGAGACAGACGACCGCGCGGCAGCTGTGGCCCCGGGGCTTGTGGGAACTGTGGCTGAACAACGCAGGGGGGAAAGATGTGGGGATGGGGGGGGAGCAGAGGAGGAGGAGAGGGGAGGACAGGACAGGACCGGAGGCGAGAGGAGGAGAGGGGTTGGATGGTAGAGGCATGAGGAGAGGAGGAGGACAGGACAAGAGGGAGAAGAGGAGAATACAGATGTGCGCTGACACGAGACGAGAGGAAAGATGATGCCGGGGTCGAAGCGTAATGAGACGAGAGGAGGAACAGAGGGAGCACAAGCCCCAATACAAGAGAACAGTGAAACCCAGAGTGTTGATGTAAGCACTTGCAACGCCCAAAAATATATATTGTGTTAATTGTCCAATACAGTTTTTTACCACATCCACAAGCTCACGCCGCAATGTGACACTTCACAGCCTGTAGCTATTTTCACTATTTGTCATAAGAGGGAGTACTGTATATAGGTCTTAAGTGGTTGACTCTTAAAGTGGTCAAAATGTACCCATACAGACCCTTACGTATGTAATTATAACAACCAGTTTGCAAAGGGCGCCTGGCCTCAACTGATTTCCAATGTTTTTGTTAATAAGTCTGGGGTTTCTATTTCATGCCGAAAATAATAATGTGGTTAACATGAACGTAAGAGTTTCACGTTATATGACATCATTTCTGCTCCATTAATACCGGTAATATAATTCTGAATGTCCGTTATGCGCTTTGTTTGTTGCGTCAGCGTTACATTAAAAAGTGCAATGATTTGTGTCGATTATAGATGACTCTATAGACTCTTGAGAGTGTCAAATGAAACCAAATGGACCAAATGTTAAACATCTGACATATTTCACCTAGACTAGAATAAACCTTTTTTCTGTAACCCAAAAGTCCATTGAGCTCAATGGAAGTTTTCTGTAACCTTGTCTGCTTGGACAACATAATGTCAAATCAGACAGGATTGGATCACAACTTGTACTATAACATAAATGGTAAGACGGAATTCATCAGGAATGGTACACATTTTTTCTTCCCAGCGGATGCCTCGCAACTCGCGTCGCTGCAACCACACTTTGCAATTTCTCAGAATTCATGCGTTGCATTTGTACCGGTACTCCTAAACAGCCATGTTGAAGACCAACACAGGTGTTTCTATTTGTCTGATTGGCACAGAACTAATGTTCTAGGCCAATCAGAACACCCGTGCTGGTCCTTAACATGGCTGGTGTAGGACTACAGTACAAATGCAACCCATGAATTGATCAATATCGCAATTCGCAATGAAAACTCCCTTTTCAAGGTTTTCAGTTGCAATATCATCATCACGGCCCACAGGTTGAGATCCAGTGCCCTTTGCACTCTACTATTATAAACAAACACCACGACAAAAAAGAGGAGCAGTGAAAGGATGAGATCTCATCCTGTGAAAAGGATGTCTGGAGCAGAGCAAAGAGCAGAGCAACAGCCTTGGACCACAGCCTGTGGACATGAAGCGTGGACATCACACACAGGGTCAGCAGAGAGAGGCAGAGGCTAGAGAAGCAAGCGCGCACGCGCGCACACACACACAAGGGATGGGACGATATGAAAATTTCATATCACGATTATCACGATTATTGTGACAAAAGAAATCGCCATTTACAATATCCTGGGCGGAACATTTGCCAAGATGCGACGCGTTGTGAGCTTGTAGATCGGCAATTTTTTGGCAAAGACATTTAATAGAGAGTGGAAAAAAAGACTGTATCAAGTACGTATATTTAAGTACCTTTTACCAATTAAAGAGGGTTTAAGTGGTAAATGGATATGCAGCTCGGCAAATAAAAGGTGAATAGGCTCTATGCATATACTCCATTTTGTTCTACTTCCGGGTGTCTTTCGACTTCCTTCACAGGTGTTACCGATGATACTAATGAAGGGTCTGTTCCATTCTGGTCAAACAGAGTCAGGGTGCTGATATTGTGCATGTTGGCTCACTGGAAACACTCTGCTACACCAGTGGGTCTCAAAGTGTTCTTGAGTGGGTTCCAAATGTCCCCATACAGGTGTGTAACTCTGAGAGTGTACAAATGGAAGAAAATGGACCCGGCAAGGGTCCATTTGATTCCATTTGGTGATTCCATTTGTATAGAGTTATGGGGGTCCTTGAAATTAAAGAACCACTGTACAATAAATCAAACAGACCCTTCATTAGTATCATCAGTAACACCTGTGAAGGAAGTCGAAAGACACCCGGAAGTAGAACAAAATGGCGTATATGCATAGAGCCTATTGATCCCAGTGCATGACGGAGCAGGGCAGGGGGCAGAGGACGATATCACGATAAATTAAATCTCCACGATACGATTATCGTGAGTGTTTTTCATCACGATAAACGATAATATTGCTTATCGTCCCATCCCTAAAGCCCCGTTCACATTGAGCCGATCCCGGGGCCGAGGATCCCCGATCAGATTTCGGGAGGACCCCCCGGGAAAATCGTTTGGTCGGCCCCGGAATCGGTCTTGGGCTTGAACAGTACCCCGACACGATCGGATTATGTTAATTAGCTTTTTTATGACCTCGGGACTCGTCGGGAGCGCTCACGATAATATCAAAAAAGCTTGATATTTTCGGGTCATCGGGTAGGAATCCTTTACAATTATTGTCGTCTGAATGAGCTCACGGGATTGCATCAGATTATATGAAGCCAGCTCCTCCCTTTTTTAGGCTGCGCAGAGTGTAGGCTATTCTGTCACAGCCTACACTTTTATTATTATTATTAGCCTACTTACTTTTTACTTTAGCCTACTCTCTCCCTTGTTGTAATCACTTGTTCAAAAACGTTATAGCCTATAGCGTTCTTTCTTCTTTTTTCTTCTTCTGCGCAGTCATTTGGCAACAAGGCAGTGTCTTCTGCTAGGGCAGTGTATGCTGTTCTATCACCTCACAAAAAGCCTTTTCCTTTTTGGACAGTTGGTTGAAAGCTTGGATGAGGCAATGGATTTTATTAAATCAATGATATTGGAGAAGATGCGACACTCTCAGCCGTGTCTTGCTGGATGCGCATCACATCTCGCGTCTCGCTTGCCAAAAAAAATAACTGAATATATAATTATAATATCTATAAAGTGAGCAGCGGCCAGTGTGCGCACAGTACCTAGAAGACTACCAACCTACCTTTGTTTTTATAATGTTTTGTCATGATGGCGCAGTTATCACTTGTGTGCAAAGGACGATGATACACGAAAGAAGAATGTAACACCAACTTCTACCAATTAATCCATTGCTGTGACAGACAGGCTGAGACAGCCAACGTGCTTCCATGTAGACTACATAATCCACTGGGTCCAGCTTGGTTCAGATCAATCATATCAACATAACAGTAATAACACCAACCAAAGTCTAAAACACGGTGCCGTCAGCAGCTGTGTTGTGTGAGTGACAGCCTGATTTGCGCTGCGCTTCGCCGTATCAGCGACCACCACCTGGAACTGATGCGCTAATTATTGATCTGACCAGGGGTGAGATGCCATGGGCTCGCGTGTGCTATAGTTTCGCGCAATGATGTAATGATTAATTTGAGCAAGATATAACATTTTAAAAGGCTTTTATAGGCCTAGCCTAGGTCTACTCTTAATACTTTTTTCACGATGTAGCGCACTACATGTTCAAGTTCAAACTCTTTCATGCTCACAAGACTTCACACAACATGTCGCTTTGATGTCATGCAGGATGTAATGGGCAATTTCCTATATTGATCAGATACACATACACACCTGAAAGCATTCACGCTGATGAACAGTTAATTTGAGCAGTGATGGAAAAAGTACTCCAATTCTTTACTTAAGTAAAAGTATCAATAGGCCTACTGCATTATTAGCTACAAATATGGCACAGACAGAGAGAGAGAGGGAGAGAGAGAGAGACTCTTTATTATAGACTATAGCGAATATATTTGTTTAATTTCGCCGTTTTAATATTTAATTAGTAGCACTGCCACTGAAGAAAGCACCATGCGTGCCTTAATTGTTAAGAGGCTGCGCAAAAAAAGAAAAGGAAAAAAAGCAGCTGATCAGCGCTCGACGGCACTGTCATTTGATGCACATTTCCAGTAGGCTACTTTATGTCACCCATCCCCGCAGATAATGTGATACACGCTCCATATAAATGACGTTCCAACCTGCATCTTCGAGGTGGCTTTTGATGGCGTTTCACCTCGCTAAAAAACCTCCATGATTTTCACCTTCAACAGATTGGCAGCACTGCGGGACTCATTGCATATGCGAACAGAAGGTAATAAAATGGATTTGGGAGCATAGCCTAATTACAATGGATGTCTCATAAAAAACAATATATATTTTATAGTTGAAGGGCAAATACACTTATACACAGTAGTATGGTCAGCAATGTGCGAACGTTAGATAGCGAATATATTTGTTTAATTTCGTCATTTTAATATTATAAAATCACAAACCATTTCCTTAGAATATATGTATGTAAACATGGTTTAATCTTAAAGGAACCCTTTCTGTACATCTTGTACCCCTGTGGGTCCCGATCCACAGGTTGAGAACCATCTAGTCGCGTCTCTCATGGCACCACCCCCCGAGATCGTGGGTGGCTAGAATCGCGAGACGTCGGTCTCATTTGTAATGGTCTGAGATATTTCACTTGGCACAGCGGGATATACCGGGCCCGAATTCAAGACTGTCGTTTGAAATGAACACCGATAAACCCCCGGGCACGAGATCTGATCGGATCCAACATCGCGTTTCGTCTGTGAGGCTCTTAACACGCACGCGCGCGCACCCACACCCCCCCACACCCCCCCACACCCCCACACACACACACACACACACACACACACACACACACACACACACACACACACACACACACACACAGAGGGCTCCTTCCAGCAGACTCATCCAGCCCTGTCTGTAGCCACTAAGTATTATGAATAAGGCCTTTCTGTTAACAAATGAATCATGGTTTTCATACTCATAAACAACCCGGCTTCCCCCAGTAGAGGCGGGGGAGGAGGAGGCCCTGCCGGGCCCAAACTCCACAATGTAACCGGAATAAAGACCCTGCTGCTGGAAATAATGCTTTATTTCCAGGACGGGAGCATAATATAATAAGTCTGAGAGAATCACTTTACAGTGTTTTGTGCAGACAATCATCAGCAGCGGTATAGGGGCGCAGGAGGGCCTAATCCAACAGAGAGGGAGTAGATTCCTCGCTGCAGAGAAAACGAGCTGACAGAGGAAACTAATAAGCCTCGCGAAATGCAAGAGAAATGGGCCTCATCTCTCCAAGGCTGAGCAGCAACATCCAACAATGCTATATCCAACAATGAAACAAAAAACCCAGTCTCATTTACTGTTGTGCCGAAACCCAACACTAATTCCCCCTTCTGTCCCGCTGAATATCGGTGGAAACGGAGAAATTGGCCCCCGGACCGATGGTGTAGCGGTCCGGGCACCCGGGCTCCGAAGTAGCCTGGCAGCGCGTCACGGGTTCGAGTCCCGATAAGGGATGGGACGATACGCGATATTATCGTTTATGGTGATAAAAAAACACTCACGATAATGGTATCGTGGAGTTTTAATTTATCGCGAAATCGTCCTCCATCATGCACTGGGATCAATTTCACTCTCTACCAATTTCACTCACTTTTTCATGTTGTTCCCCAGTATAAAATTATGTTGGGGATATTTTGATTACCGCGATAATATCGTAAATCGCGATTTCTTTGGTCACAATAATTGTGATATGAAATATTCATATTGTCCCATCCCTAGTCCCGATCCCAACGGCCTTCGCTGCATGTCACTCCCCATCTTTCTCAAACTAGTATCCTATCAATAAAGGTGTGTATCTAATACCATCCAGGCTTCAGTTAAGATCCGCCTCTGGGAAGCTTGTGATTGGCTGAACCGGAGTTAGGGAGCGCTCCGTTGTATTCACTTGGACCGCGCGGAGGTGCAGAAAGTCGGGGGGACGAAGATTTACTATTCTGTCCATAACGGCACATAACTCGGTAACGGCGCTGAGTTGGTTCATGCGACCGCCGCAACGCTCGACACGACGACTCGCTCGCTCGGCGGTGTCTCACGCGGCTCATGTACGCCTGAGACGCGCGCCTCCGTCATCTCCACCGAAAACAAGCGCTCCTTTACAAGAGCCTAACTGAACCCTGGTGGGTTGGGGAAACACGCTCAATAAAGGCATTAAACCCCAAAAATCTATCTTTACCACTAATTACCACTAAGGATGTAACCGTGTGAGAAGAATAGTATCTTGTGATGGGAAGAAACTCATATTTGTAGCCTCCAAATGAAAAAAACAAATAACTACTATATACTCACAACATGTTGCATCACGGCATATTGTGAGCTTTTAGATCAGCTAATTTTGGGTCACGGCATAATATAAATCAGAACACGGGGCAAGACTCAGTCAGAAGCATGTTAATTAATGTATTATTCTTGCTGCTTGAGACGCTATAGGTCCCGTCTGCCTATAACGAGTGAGTGGTTTCAAGTTACTCGAGGTGCTACTTCAAACAATCAGCCCTCGTCTGAGAGAATGTTCCCTTCCTCATACCACAGCCTCAATTAAAAAAAGTACCTGCCGCCATATGGGAACTACGGGGAGTTAAAATCATTAAAAAGTCTGCTGAGATTACGGGCGGCGGTCGAAGCATGTGAGTGGGCGAAAAAAAGAAAAGAAAAAATGAAAGAGGATAAGAAGGAGAGAGAGAGAGAGAGAGAGAGAGAGAGAGAGAGAGAGAGAGAGAGAGAATGTTTTTTTCCAGATGAATGGTGGGTTGAGTGCCAAGCATGTGCCTTGACTTCTGGTAACAAGGTAAATCCATTAACGCTATACAAGTATCCGATAAAGAATGGGAAGTATTGTACTGTAATGTGCGTGCGTGTATAGTGTGTGTGACTCAGAGAGAGAGAGAGAGAGAGAGAGAATTAATGAAGATAGCTTGTGTTTCCACAATGGCTTGATGTACAGTATGTGAATATGTGTGTCAGTGTGTCTGTATCGTATATACATGCTGCCTGTACAGAGCAGTGTGTTTCCACGTGCACATGTGTTGTGTGTTGTGTGTGTGTGTGCGCGCGTGCATTGGTGCAGGAGTGTCTGAGTCAATACACGTGCTAAATAGTATCCTAGCAACATGCTCCACTGGCGCAGAGGGTAGATTTGCTGTGACTGATTGAGAAAGCACCCAACAGTGACACCACGTTCGTGTGCTGTGGCTGTGTGTGTGTGTGTATGTGACATGGTCCCGTTAAGATCGTACAAGGTAGATAAGACGTCTTCTTCAAGACACAAGACAAGCCATCACCTGACACCTGCTATGAGACAGAGGGGCCTATGGGTGTTTGGACACCAGTGCAATTGAGTATCGGTATCTCTGCATGTGCACTGAAGCTGCACCTCTCCTTGCTTAAGTTCACGCATGTCAGCGTGTGTGGCCAGTCAAACTGTCTAGGCCTCTTTTAAAACCTGCAATCCTGAACTTGTTATTTTAACCAATCTATAGAGTATGTTGATTCAATATACTGTAAATAGCACATATGCAGCAGTTGGAGGTGGTCCCCCTACTCTTTCATTGATAGATTTACACCCTGGTGTCAGATAGGTCACCTACTGCTTGGCAAGCAGTACCGTCTTAGCCTGGCGTACTAATGCAGCTAACTAACTGCAGTATATATCCCCACCCAGAGCATACGAACGGAGTGGAGCGCGAGCGGTGCGGGGAGCGGAGCGAGCCGTTTTTTTAGTTGAGCGTGAGCGAGCGGCTTTTATAATGGGTCTGAGCGCCGACCCTCCTCCGCTCCGAGCCGATCCTGTTAGGGCCGCGTGCCGCATGTTTCCAACAAAACAGTGGCGAGTGGAAAGCTCTCCAAGTCTCCATCAAAGCCGAGGCTCACGTTAGCGCAGCCATTTGTGTTGGGAACACACTGGCAAAGGAGAAAGTGTTTCGGACATGGTAGCAAACTACTTTTTTGACTCTGATTGACGGCCCTGAGCGGAGCGTGGAGCGAGCGCGGAGCGAGAGATGCGAAAATCAAGTTGAGCGACGGAGCGGAGCGGGCCGGTGGCCGACCAGAGCGACGAGCGAGTGGGACAAGAGCCCTCTGGAGCGCGGAGCGGCTTTTGTCATCGCTCCACTCTGCTCGTGTGCTCTGTCTCCACCGTGTGTTAACATGGGTGGATTGTTTAGCTGTGCTAGGCTAGTACTGACTCAGGCTCATAAGCACCGTAACATCTCCCATGGCATGCAGGGAGTTAGAGCGGTAGAAGTTTGGTCTTCCACACGTGAGGCCTGGGGTCGAATGACTCGAATCCTGGTTAAGACATGAAACGTATGGATTGCATCTTTATTTGTGTGCAAAAAATGCACACTACACACTTCCAGAGTAGCTGTCAACAAGTGTACCCCGACTCTGACATGCAGCAGCCTGACTATATCAACTCATAAAATAACGACCTTTCAGATATATACTGTACGTTATAAATGCAACTTAATATTTGTGTGGTGCAAAACCTGAAACTACAGCAGGAGTTTTTGATTTGACAGATCTCCAGCCAGAATTTTAATCAGGCAGGGACGATATGATTATGTGGTCCATGCGCGGAGGTCGGCTCACCCACTGCCGCAACGCTATGAAAAGAGAATCTTGAAGCAAGAGTGAACATGATGAGATGGTTCCTCTTGAGTGCTACTGGCTCCAAATTTTAAATCTAAAGACACAATCCAGAGTACTTCAGATTCCTTTCTCGCTCACATTATACCAGTCTGTCTGTATTTTCACACGCTCTTTTTTTATATTCTCTCAGCGCAACATAAAAACAATACGATTATATTACACTTTTATTGTCAGGTTCCTCAGAATTGTTGTTTTACCCGAATGAGTGAGTAACATGTTTTACACAAACCAGCTCCAGTGCCAAGAGAAACACCCTGGGATAAAGAAAATGCGGTGGAAAAAGAACTCGTAACGCAACAGAAATCAATGCCAGAGTTCGATCCAACAACCTTGAAGATCCGAGAGCCCCGGCTCTCTATCTCCATTTACACCTGGCATTCACACGGGCCGGGCGAGGTTAAGAGCAATCCGACATCTAATGCGCAGCTAAGGATCGGGGACACGTCGCTAATGCCACCAGGTCTAATGGGAACGCAGATTAAACCTATCTGGATACATTCTGGACCAATTTGTAATGCAAGGTGTACAGAGAGTCTCTGTTATTCCACTCCATCTCTCTCTGTCTCTCACTCTCTCTCTCCTTCCAATTTCTCCATAGTTGCCTCCGTCCTGAACCTCCTCTCTAGCCTTTTTTCGTTTTCTCCCTCTTCCTTCCAGCTTCTCTCTCTCTCTCTCTCTCCTTCCATCTCTTTTCTCTCTGTTCGCAGGCATTTCTGCAGTGCACTGAAGCAGATAGTCAGCCTCTTTCTCTTGTACCTGTAACAGAGAGATATTGTTGCCCCAAGAGCCATGACTTCAGTTACCAAGAATTCCAGCTCCTTCATTACAAAGAAAAGACGACGCTGAAAGCTAAGGTTTGAAGTTGTGAGAGAAGAGTAAGGCAGGGACAAATACTTAAAACGAAAGAAGGAGAAGGAGAGGGGGGGAAATATTAGCAGTGCCAATTACGGCAGTAAGATCATCTCGGGCTTGCGAAGCTGAAAAAACAATCAAAGTATTCGAAAGAGGCGTAATAATGGTCAAGGATGAGAACGTCTTTTCAAAGCACACATGTGTGCGTATGCGCGCCTATTGGTTCCATTTGTTCACACTTAAGAGTTAAATGAACACTTGGTGACGCGAGTGACCTTTTTTCTAATCGCAATTACTATCGTATCGTGTTTCTTTTCCTCGTTCCAAAATGAGAGAAGAGTAATCTGTCCCGTTCAACTGCCACTCACCCACAGGAGTCTATTATCTCCGATCCAAGCATGTCATTGTCTCCAATGACACACCAGAATAACTCTGGACTGTTAAAAGTCACCTGCTTTGACAATGCATGAGATCACACCTCTCTGAAAGTCATAGCAAATCCCCACAGTACTGCCACTCCAACCGTCCGTGACAAATGAGACTCGGGCAATATGGCAAAAGTTAACACACGCGCGCACGCGCACACACACACGCACGCACGCACGCACGCACGCACGCACGCACGCACGCACGCACGCACGCACGCACGCACGCACGCACGCACGCAAGTGTGCACACACCAGGGGTGTCACAACAAATTCTGGGCCCTGGGTACAAGGATTCACTGCGGGCCCCCCATGAACGCATTATTACGCATTATTTTGTGTTTTAACTATTGAAAAATAGCAGATATACAAGCTCACAAGCTCGCAGCGCGGCACCGAGTGCCGCGCTGCGAGCTTGTAGATCTGCTATTTTTGAAAAATCTTGAAAATGAGCTTGCATATCTGCTATTTTTCAATAGCTAAAGTATAAGATGATGAAGGCCCCTCCACCTTGGGCCCTAGTAACTCAGTCCAACTCCCCCCCCCCCCTTGTGACGCCCTTGGCAAACACGCACAATCGCACATGCCAAATAGAGGCACAGACAGACGCACACACACACACTCATGAACACCACTCCATCTAGTTTAGTTTATGTAATCATTCAGGTGAAACGTTTCATGTGCCGGGGCGCTTGAGTTGGTGCAGGGGTAAAGTTCCTGCCCACCACCACAGACACTAGGGGTTTGAGTCCTCCACAATGCCTCCGGCTTGGCCAGGCGTCCCAACCAACACAACTGGCCGTGTTTGAGAGTGCGGGAAGCCGAGCGGGAAGGGCGATCTCTGTCGCTGCGCTAGCGATTCCTAAAGGCTGGTTCAGGGCGGCTGCTCAGTGGAGAGCTGAACCAGGAACAATACAGTGTACTTTGGCATGCGTTGGGTTCTCCCAGTGAAACTCCTGACTGCCGGGTGGAAAAGCAGACTTGCAGCACCACGTGTGTATAGGGGGTGACCTACACCCTTGCTAGGACCAACCAGTAGGGGTCAGCAGTGACAAGGCACTTTAGTACAAAGGGACTTGGGAATTGACAAAACAACAAAAATGTAAAAGGAAAAAAAGAAAGTTAACACATACCTACAACCCCACCCGCTCACTTAGATCAGCTAACACAGGGATGCTGACAGAACCCTTGCTAAAAACCCCAGGACAAAAATCCACTCGTCCTAGACAATCTGCCCTCCTGGCCCCCAAACTGTGGAATAAACTCCCTGTCGCACTTAGAACAACAGACTCACTCCATAGCTTCCACCGTGGACTGAAGACTCACCTCTTCAGACTGCACCTACAGCCATAGCACTACTGTAACACTTCCCTTCCCTCGATGACCACACATGAAGTTAGATAGCATTTTTTAGGTTTTAGAAAGGTATTTTTACTGCTTAGGTGCGTGGTCTACCTAGGTTTTAGTTTTTCTAGTCTGATATTCCTATGCATTTGATGTATTGCTGTTGATGTACTGACATATTATCTTGCTTGTCATATTGATGCTGCTTATAGTAAATCGCTTTGAATTAAAAGTGTCTGTTAAATGCCTAAATTGTAAATTGTAATTGTACATAGACATACTGTAGGTAAAGTTAAGATCGCACTCATGCACACACATTTTGTTCAAGATTTAAAACGGAACCAATTAATACCACTATAAAAGCTTCACCTTAGACTGCTAGTCTAATTACTGATGCTCTAAATAATAACAATAGCGGCACTGATCGTTTTTACGCTGCTAGCTACGGCATGGCAGTTAGCTTGTCCCTGGAATGGTGCTGCACAGCTGAAGCTTAAGGAATGGGCCAAGCTGCTCTGACTGATACAATCTGTTATCACAGCAACCCCCAAACCCCCAGGCCCATTGCCACCTTTTTTTCCCTGTTCCCCAATTGCGTCTAACACTCTCTCTGTCTCGCTCAGTGTTTCCCAACAACTCTGTCTGCTGATGCTGTTTGAGTATCCCATGTGTCTTCAACAGGGGGTCCGGGACCTTCAGAGTTACTACAGGGGGTCCTCCAAATCTTTGAGTGATAGAAAGTCTTTTGTATATTAACCACTTGAACCCTAGCATCGATATTCAGAGAACTTTAGCCAAAAATAGCAGATCTACAAGCTCACAACGCCTCGCACTAGGCGAGGCGTTGAGAGCTTGTAGATTGGCTATTTTCGGCAAAGAGCTTTGGTGTAGACGGGAAAAAGGGCAAACTAAGTACGAGTGAAAGTTCAAGTTAATTAAGTATTGCCGATTCAAGTGGTTAAAGCCATACTGTGTAAGATGCCCAACTAGTGGTCATTAGCCCTATAGCAAACCGCGGTCGCGTCCGCGTCTTTCGGACGTTTTTCGTACCTTCAGACCCCCGCGTCTGCCTCCACCTCGCTGAGATCTATCTTTTAAGGGGTCCCTTGTTCCTGTGCGTTCAGTAATTCCAGAGATACGGACTCCTTCACCCTGCCTGGTAGGCGAAATTACCTAGAGAAGGGATGGTACAAACGGGCGACAACAAATATGGCTGCCATAGCGACCCCACTTCAAGATGCGCTGTGATTGGCCGGCAGTTGTATAACCCTCGCTGTGATTGGCCGGTAGTGTGATGACGCAATTTTCGCACGAGATCCGGTCCACGGCAAGGATCTCAGTTTACATACAGAGAAGGCTTTACAGGCTGAAATTCACGGCGCGGATCTTCTAAAACTTTTGTGATTTAATAGTTAGGAGAATTTTAAGATTTGTTTTATAAAAAAAGTTACATAGTACAACTTTAAATATCTGAAAATACAAATTGACATGAATCCAAAATACACTGACGATTGTGCTGTCAAACAATGAAACTATATGAAATCCATGATAAGGTTGTGAGGGTCCCTGCTTCATCTCTCTCTCAACTAAGGGGTCCTTAGGCCTGAAAACGTTGAAGAGCCCTGGAGTATCCCATGGTACTTTGCTGCTCAAGTTGTTGTCTTGCTTTGGTTTTCCCTTTCTATTCTTCAACACGTCTTTCTCTTTTGGTCTCTTCTGTTTCTTCCCCTGTCTGTCTGTCTGTCTGTCTTTCTCTCTCTCTGCCCTTCTGTGTGTGGCCCTTTTAGGAGACTTTCTCTCCTATAATATCACCAGAAAACAGGTTTGTTTGATGGCATAAAAAAACAAAATACTGTCATCTGGAAGGAACGAAGCAAGTGCTGTGCGTGTGCATGCATGTGTGTGTCTGTGTATGTGTGTGTGTGGGTTGCAGAAAGGGCTCAGGTGGACAGCTGGATGAGCTGTCTGAAAAAAGAGAGAAAAAAAAAAGATGCTGTCATTTATGACACGGAACCCTGGCAGCTGGACATTTAGAGGAAACAGTTCCAAGTACACACACACACACAAACACACACGCATGCATTCATGAACACATGCAGTCGCGCACACAAGCATTCATTAAAACACACACACACACACACACACACACACACACACACACACACACACACACACACACACACACACACACACACACACACACACACACACACACACACACACACACACACACACACACACACACACACACACACACTCACACTCTATGAACTGCAGTCATGTCCTCCATTTCCCTCTTGTAATGAATCCGGAGTAACTCGTTAAAATGTCTCTCTTCTTTTTTTTTTATAAGACTTGAATTTCAGACCCAAAAGCACAGACTATGTTCTGCTGCCAAACCCCCTCCCCTGGACCTCGTTTGGCAGGGTAAATAAAGTACCGTAGGCAGGAACGATAAGTGGTCTAAAAGCAGGGCAAATTCAGTTCAATTACCCGACCCAGTAAAAATCCTCACTGTGTTAATTTGACTCAGTGAGAGTCAGCGTAAATAATATTGACCCAAATGGACCCGTAATTCTCAAGAATTAAATTAATTAACACTGAGGATTTGACTGTGTAATCAACACAGGATATAAAATCCACTTTTGGGTTGTGTGAAAATGTTTTGTGTCCAATGATTGGAGCTTTTAAAGCCACAAATGTATTTCAAGTAATCTGCTGTCTGCGTGCCCTGCTCTGATCCATGGCATATCTGAGGCCACACTATTATCTCCCATCCTCCTTTTAACCACTAAAGCAGGGGTTTTCCACGTTTTCAGGCCAAGGACCCCTTAGTTGAGAGAGAGAGATCAAACAGGGACCCCCACAACCTTTTCAGAGATTCCATATAGTTTCATCGTTTGACAGCACAATCATCAGTGTATTTTGGATGCATGTCCATTTGTGTTTTCAGATATTTAACCACTTTAGTCGTCATTACCTAATAAACTTGACCTTTTACTCTGTACTTAGTGTGCTCTTTTCTCCCCTCTACACCAAACCTCTTGCTGCGAGGCGTGTGAGATTGTAGATCGGCTATTTTCGGCTAAAGTTCGCAGAATCTGGACGCTAGGGTTCAAGTTGTTAATATAAAAGCGATTGGAAGATTTGGAGGACCCCCTGTAGTAACTCTGAGGACCCCCTGTTAACGACCCCTGCACTAAAGGCTGATTTCATACTCACCGTACGATGGTGTCGTGCCGCATAAATAGCCACTACGTGAGCTTGTAAATCGTTTTTTTTTTTTTTTTTTTTTTTTTTAAGTCGTTATAACAATTTGAAATTTCTCGTAATGCCTATAATGACATGCCCAAAATAGGGACGGCAGTTTTAAAGGTGGATTTAACTGGGTCATCCACGGGAGAGCTATGCTGATCACCCCAGGTTATTTTACAAACACGCACGCACGCACACCCATACACACACGCACAGACACACACGCGTACGTGTACATGCCTTCAGCAGCGACGGTTCAAAGGGGCCCAATAAAACATTAACAGCATGGTGAAGCCATGTCTTTCCCCCCTCAAGCTCAATCACACTCTCTCACAGTGAGGTTTAGCTTTGAATCTCTCGTACACGCTGAATCTCTCCTTCATTCTGCCTCCCCCCTCTCTCTCTCTCTCTCTCTCTCTCTCTCTCTCTCTCTCTCTCCCTCTCTCCCTCTCTCTCTCCCTCTCTCCCTCTCTCTCTCTCTCTCTCTCTCTCCCTCTCTCTCTCTCTGATGTTATGGGTATAGATTGCTCTCTGTCGTTCTCCGTTTCTTTAATTCCCATCTCCAAGCGACCTTGGGTTAAACGCATTTAATTAGCGCTCGCAGAATACGAACGTCACCTCCCACTAGGAGCTCAAAGACGAGGCCCCTGGACAGTGTGTGCAACCGTGTGTGTGTGTGTGTGTGTGTGTGTGTGTGTGTGTGTGTGTGTGTGTGTGCACGTGCACGCGCACATGTGTAATGCAGGTACAGTACTGTACCGTAGGCCCTTATGTGTCAAGTAGGTAGAGACTATGTTTATCAGTTTATAATTACACATGGCCTGGACCATGTCCCGGGTAGCTCAGTCGCCTTTGGACCACAAGGTCATGGGTTCGATTCCGGGCACCGCCAACTCAGCGTATGAGTATGTCATGCGGCAAGTACCTGGGAGCTGATGGTAGGTGTGGCGCTCCACCTCAGCAATCCATAACGGGACAGACTCCCGCATGTTACCGGCTGATACCGACAATAAGCCACTCCTGACCTACTGTCTTTCTTTTTTTTAATCCGGCTAACTTGTGCTACTAACTGAACAAAGTTTTGCCATGTGACATCACATGGTTTATAATTTTCTCCATTGACTTTAATTAAAACTGTAACTTTTCCCAAATATGGAGGAGATGTCTGACATACCACATGAGACTGACACAGTATGTCCATATATGGGCATTCCAAGATATGGGCTTATCGATGACATCAGGGCCATTCATTTATTAGTGAATTATATTTCACAATTGGCTTGAAATGGGGAAAAAGTCTGTGTGGAGCTAAACTTGCCATACGTCACAGATATGTCACATTATGTATCTGACTCGTGTCATGATGCCTATCCCATATGGAACGCGTAGCTGTATGCCTCCTTGTTTGAGCAGATCGCCGCCCCCACCCGCAACCCCCGCCTCCCCGTTTCTCTCTCCCAGACCAGCGCAATGATCGCTTCAGCACACAGTCACACACACTCGCACACATTTTGGTACGCATGAAAATTACAATATCTCTCTATTTTCTTCAAAGATGCATAGCAATATACTGGCGAATATTAGAGACATATAACCCTAGTGCAATAGACAACATGCACAAATGCGCCCTGTAAAATGCGAAATATACTCTGTAGCGAATATCAGAAGCCTATATCGCCCAATACTAAAACAATCTAATCTTGCACAGTAGACAAAATGCACAAATGCGCTCTGTTGCCTAATTGCATCAAAAACAGCAAAATTGCAATATCTGATGGTTCTGATCTGTTTATAATTGTTTTCACAGAGGCAAGAAGCGCCCCCTGTGAGTGTGGTGTTTTCGTTCCATGACCGCGTTCATGTGTGTGTACCAAAATGTGTGCGAGTGTGTGTGTGTGCTGAAGCGATCATTGCGCTGGTCTGGGAGAGAGAAACGGGGAGGCAGGGGTAGCGGGGGGTGATCTGCTCAAACAAGGAGGCATACAGCTATGATTTCTAAGGCCATGCAGTCGTAGAAAAACATGTTAACTCATTTAATGCCCAGACATGAAAGGGTTAAATGTCCAAGCTGCCGGCCGCCTGCTCCGTCCGTGGCCAGTCTCTTATTTTGAAGGCCGGAAGTAGATCGAGCTAACTAAACAAATTCCTACTTGACGGAGATTCACCCGGAAGTACTTGTGGTCGAAATGTAAACAGGGCTGGAAGATGGATCCCTTTATACTTTTGCTATTTTAGCGAGAATCCAATGCCATCCTTGGCATCAAAAGTGTTTTTTGGAGAAAATGGACATTAAAGATGAGAAAGACCGTTGGCTTCCATGTTAATAACAACAACACAACCTTGACAAGTTATACAGATGAAGTCTATGTCTTCTTAACATGACTTCAACTGTGTTACCCCTGCCACTTACTCTTCCATCCTCCTGTCCCTAAATGCCCTCCGCGCTTGCACACACGTACACTCATGGAAACACAAACATGACATGAGCACTGCACAAACACAGTACACACTTCTAAAGTGTGCATCGGCTCAAACCTGGCGGACAAGCACTCCACTCGGGATGGGACGATAAGCGATATTATCGTTTATCGTGATATAAAACACTCACGACAATCGTATCGTGGAGATTTAATTTATCGTGATATCGTCCTCTGTCATGCACTGGGATCAATTCACCTTTTATTTGCCGAGCTGCACATCCATTACCACTTAAACCCTCAATAAATGATAAAAGGTTCTTATAATATATGTACTTTATAGTTGATACGGTTTTTTTCTCCACTCTCTATCAAATGTTTTTGCCCAAAAAATAGCCGACCTACAAGCTCACAACGCGTCGCATCGCGACGCGTTGTGAGCTTGTAGATCCGCTATTTTTTGGCAAATGTTCCGCCACAAGGATAATGGATTTTGGTTATCGCGATAATATCGTAAATTTCTCCACTCTCTATCAAATGTTTTTGCCAAAAAATAGCCGACCTACAAGCTCACAACGCGTCGCATTGCGACGCGTTGTGAGCTTGTAGATCTGCTATTTTTTGGCAAATGTTCCGCCACCAGGATAATGGATTTTGGTTATCGCGATGATATCGTAAATCACGATTTCTTTCGTGACAAGGATAATGGATTTTGGTTATCACAATGATACCGTAAATCGCAATTTCTTTCGTGACAAGGATAATGGATTTTGGTTATCGCGATATATATCGTAAATCGCGATTTCTTTCGTGACAATAATCGTGATATGACGATATTCTCATATCGTCCCATCCCTACACTCTCCACCACACCTGCCTCAAGGCCCTTCATCGCTCCATACCTTCACACTCAGCTTTGAAACTCACAGCGGCTGTCAGGTTTTCTGCCTCTGCAAGTCGGGGCAACACATTTCACACAGTGAGGGAGGTCACTAGGGTCAGTGTAAACAACCACGCGGCGGCCTTTCATGTTTCTGACCTTGAAAGCAGGAACGGTTACTGTAGACTGTAGAGAGAGAGGTACGAAATGCTTACAGGGAAGACAACTCCAGGCAGGGGCGGGCCTGGATATCCAGGGGCGTCACAAAGGGGGGAAAAGTGGGACTGAGTTACTAGGGCCCAAGGTTGAGGGGCCTTAATTATGTTATACTTTAGCTATTGAAAAAATAGCAGATATACAAGCTCACGGCACACGCTGCGAGCTTGTAGATTTGCTATGTGAAAATGTGTGAAAACTCAAATTTTGCTTCTGGGGGGTCCCTGGAACTAAATGTTTTGAGATGGGGGTCCGTGGCCAAATACATATCGTTTTGGGGGTCCTTCACATGAAAAGGTTTGAGCACCACAGGCATAGGTTTTTCAAAAACGTTAGAAGGATTTGAAATAATAATATTCCAAAATAGCAGATCTACAAGCTCGCAGTGCGGCACTCGGTGCCGCGCTGCGAGCTATTTTTCAATAGTTAAAGCACAAAATAATGCGTTCCCAGTCTAAAAGGGGTAAAAACCCCTCCTCCCCCTGTGAAGAACATTCATGGGGGGCCCACAGTGAATCCTTGTACCCAGGGCCCAGAATTTGGTGCGACACACCTGTGGATAACCACTCATATATAGCACACTACCAACAGCATAGTGCTGTTGCGAACTCCCAGAACAATTCCCAGGCACACAAGATCTCAAGAGTTCTTGCAACAACAGTACAGCAAGCTGTGTTCTTTCAGGCCAAGTACGAGCCAAAAAGAAATTCAGCCTCCAACCAAAGTATCCGAATGTTTCTAAAATAACCTGACTTGACATTTAGGGGAAAACAAAAAACCTGCCTTTGCTAGGAACCAACGCGGCAAAAATAAACCATATCGTCGTTGTCGGGTGGAAACCTTTTATGTCCAAAACCATTCGTTTTTATCATTTAAAAAAAATGAACTAAACTAATGAAAACAGCTGATCTACAAGCTTGTGTGCTTGTAGATCTGCTGTTTTCATTACTTTTGTGCGACGGCCTTGTCTGATGAAGCAGGGCAAATTTTTAAACTTTGGAGATACAAGGTTTCTGCCCGACAGTGACGATATGCTTTTGGTTTCATCACAGCGTTTTATGTTTTAGAGACAGTGAGAGTAAGCTTGTATCGAGGAACACCTAATATACTGTACATACACAGATTACACAGGAACGTAGACCAACAATGCACACTACAGAAACATCTTTTTAGCCTACTGTATATCAGAGGAATACTGACTGTAAGCTAAAAACCAGGCACCACAACACAGAGAAGAGACATAGCTGAATGAGACGGGGAAAACAACCAATCCTGGAAAATGAATGGGATTCCGAAAACAGAGGATAATTCACATCCCTGCCTTCACCAGAAGCCAACAGAGTCAAACAAACCACCTACACTCAGTTTCAAAAAATGGGGGGGGGAGCAATTTAACCCATTTAGGCTTAGAATTATTGAATGCTTTAACCAGTGAAAAATAGCAGATATACAAGCTCGCAGGGGTGCCGCGCTGCGAGCTTGTAGATCTGCTATTTTTGAAAAAGTCGTGAAAATGTGTGCAAATCTTTGAATATATGTATTTTCAAAGCGAACATTTGTAACTCAAATTTTGCTTCTGGGTGGTCCCTGGAACTAAATATTTTGAGATGGGGGTCCGTGGCCAAATACATATCATTTTGGGGGTCCTTCACATGAAAAATTTTGAGAACCACTGACATAGTAGTCTCTCAAGAACAGACTAACTGAGCTCCAGTTAAGTGAAAAGGACCTTTTCTTTGACGATGGCTGGCCAGAGATTGCTGACATAGAAACATAGGTTTTTCAAAAAACCTTAGAAGGATTCAAAAGACACTTATAGAATCGGGTCAAAATTCTAATTTTCACGATTTTTCAAAAATAGCAGATCTACAAGCTCGTAGCACGGCACTCGGTGCCGCGCTGTGAGCTTGTATATCTGCTATTTTTCATTAGTTAAAGCATAAAATAATGATACACAATATTATGTGTACCCGTTCTGAATGGGTTTAATAGATGGAAAGAGAGGGAAGATAAAGCTGTGGTGCTCTGTTTGAAGGCTGATGCAATCTACTTTGCAGTGGAACATCTGGGGAAATAAAAAGGTCACACAGATTTATATTTAGATGCCTGGGGAGAGAATGCTCCTCTCAGCCTCTCGCACCGAGCAGCAGCTGACAATGCACCGCCATGATAAACACAGTTAATGCAGCGTTATGGCACAGTATAATAAGTACTAGTCTCTTGTAAGGGCTCCAAGTGTTGATGGAATGTTAATCTAGCGGTGATGCATTGTGTTCGCCTGGAACATAGTGCATTTTTTACGGTAACCATAACCATCCTTTGCCGGTGTTAAGATCTCAATCTCAGTGACTGGCGTTAGTATAGCCAAGTATGGCATTTTAGTTTTTCCTTTGTTGCTGAAAGCGACAAAGGCAATCACCAAGTTCCAAAACTGTCCTGAAGCGACGCTATCATGAAGCTCGCGAAAATTCCGCCATAAGTTTTGGCCGGTCGGAGCTATAGGCTCACAGCACATTGGACGTCGCACTTGAGCTGCAACGATGAGCAAATTGTGTGCTCTAAGCGAAAATTTACCCAGTAGGTGATCCGTGCCCCTCCTTTCTGCTGGACTAGACTGCTCGCCCAATCAAAACAGGCTATGCTGTTTGACTGGGCGATTTATTTATTTTCCGCGACCGGGGTTGAGAGTCCTCCTGCGTTCATCATCATTTGGGATTTGCTATTGGAATGGAGCGATTTCTTTACTGTGTTCTAGGTGGCCAGACACTAGGCAGCTCATCGGGCGCAATGAAATCGGGGTAGCATTAAACACTACAGGATAATTGTTTAAGATTCGCCTTTCAACACACACGCACGCGTGCGGCACGCATGCACGCACACTTAAACACATGAATGTTATCCACTCAACACTCCATCGCATCGCCTCGCGCAACGGAGGAAAAAAATACGGAATTTGTGTCCCAATTTGATGATAATATGAGTTCACTTTGACACGTTTCATGTCCATCCATGCATGGATCTGTCAACTAGTAGACCTAGTAGTCAACACAATTATGAAGCGTTACAAATGAGGCGGATCTCCCCTACATTGGTGTAGCCGAATTTCATATTCTTTGTTATGCTAAAGAAAACGACAAGCAACAAAGCTTAAAATTGAAACATTTCAATTCTAGTTTTGCTCGGTGTTCTTGCTCTAATGTTTCTTGGTGCTGAATGGTAATGGGAGCTGGGTTGATGCACAGCGTTAAACATGTGTTTAGATCTCTGTGCTAGCAGCACTAGCCATTTAGCTAATAGCCGTGCCTTTTGTTTGGGCCCATCTCTTCCTCAGGCAGCTCAGATCTCATTAGTCTTAGTTATGACTGTGTTGGAAATCCAACTCCCTCGGGGGGGATAGTTTCACAGTGGCGCTTGAGAGAAGAGGAGAAAACATATATGTATTCAATGAATGGATTGAATTTTCCACAATAATGGCGAGGGGAGAGGAGAAGATAGACAGACAGACAGACAGACAGACAGACAGACAGACAGACAGACAGACAGACAGACAGACAGACAGACAGAACAGACAGCCCAATAGATAGGGCTGTCACGATATGACATTTTACATGACGATTAATTGTCACTCAAATAATCGCGATTAACGATTTAATTGTGTTTTTGTCGTTGATAATTACATTTTTCTTTGGCGTTTAGGCTTTGAAGATGCACATGGCAGATATGACACATAACCTAAATACACAAAGAAATTACTGACATATTTGACAACTTACTACTTAAAAAATAACATTGATAGTGGAAATAGCCGATCTACAAGCTCACAACGCGTCGCATCTATTTCCACTATTTCTGCAAATGTATGAACATTTTTCAACGTTCGCGATTAAGACGATTATGGCAAAAATAATCGCGATTGTCAAATAATTGCAATTAGACGATTATGTAATAATTGTGCCATCCCTACCAATAGAAAGAAAGAACAGTACACATACAGATAAAGAGATAAATTAAAATATGAAAAGTGTGGGGGTGGAGTGGTGTCACAGGGTCGGGGCTAGAAGCAAAGCTACAGATAAATTCAAAAAATAATTTCGTAACGTTTTTCTATCCATGGAGGCTGTTTGTATAGGCCACAGACAGCTTCACTGACAGCCCAGAACCCATTAATGCACCACCGTTCCACTTTCAACCTGTAAATGAGCCACGCGGATTCACCTCTAATACTGTGAGCGAAGGAAGGCATTTCTCCACCTCCAGGGCTCCAGGCAAAGCGAAACGCATTGACTGATATCAGTCATCAGCGGTGGGGATGCTAGGCAAAACGCTAACCCTGTCAAAAAGCACCGTCTGTCAACTTTATGTTGTACTGTAGGAAGGCAAGGCAGCCTCCTCACACACAGGCAGAGAGGTGTAATCTCTACATGCACCATGCAAGCAGGGAAGATAACAACTATAGGAATGGGTAAGGAATGGTTCAATATTTGTACAGCATGTTGTAATACAGGGGTCTTCAATGTTTTCAGGCCAAGGACCCCTTAGTTGAGAGAGAGATGAAGCAGGGAGGGACCCCCACAACCATTTCAGAGATTCCATATCATTTCATTGTTTGACAGCACAATCATCAGTGCATTTTGGATTCATGTCAATTTACGTTTTCAGATATTTAACCACTTGAACTTGAATACTTAATAAAGTTGACCTTTCACTATGTACTTAGTCTGCTCTTTTTCCGCTCTACACCAAACCTCTGCCAAAAAATAGCCGATCTACAAGCTCACAACGTTGTGAGCTTGTAGATCTGCTATTTTTTGGCTAAAGTTCTCTGAATAAGGACACTAGGGGCAATAGGGACCCTATAGTAAATCTGAGGACCCCCTAGGGGTCCCGGACCCCCTGTTGAAGACCCTTGTTGTATATGTGGTTTCCTGGATAGGGAAATTAAGTTTAAATTTACTGATTTACTTTGAAGATATAAATGCGCAACAGGATGTTTTGACATGGTTTACTCTCCTGTACTGACCACAGTTAAACTGTGTAGCAGGGATGCTACATGTTGTGTGATAAATGTGTTTGCATCGCGCCGTGAAAGGTACAACATAGTCATTATGATTTGTTGACCCAATTGATGTAATTTGATGATTGAATAAAATGCAGCCTCTCTCACTACCGTTTTGCCCTCGTTAAAGGGGAAGACCACCCATTTTCAATATTGAAGTATGTCATCAATATACCTTAGAGGAGTTGTGTGGAAATTAAAAAAAAGTTCCCCCTCTTCTGTGTTGCCTAGAACTGGAGGATTGATTTTGGGGTTTTGTATTGCAAAGTACAACTTGATGACATCACACATTGTACTTTACAATACAAACCCCCAAATCAATCCTCCAGTTCTAGGCAACACAGAAGAGGGGGAACTTTTTTTTTTTTTCACACAACTCCTCTAAGGTATATTAAAGGAGTAGTTCACCCAAAGGAATACACTTTATTCTGTTGTTTACTTACCCTGTGATGTTTATGACCCAAGGAGAATTTTTGTTTTTAAAACCTTCTTTAATGGTAAATCCAGAATCGGCGAAAAATATATAATGGGAATCAATCAGTGACCCGTTTCTGTGGCAAAAAAACAATATCAAAAATCCTTCCATAAAAAAAAAACCACTGCTCCAGCCGTTTATCAAAGCCTGTAGTACCATACTGCTTTGAAACCGCTCCAAAAAGTGCCCCGTAAAGTAAGAAAATTAACTGATTCTGGATTTACCATTAAAGAAGGTTTTAAAAACAAAAATTCTCCTTGGGTCATAAACATCACAGGGTAAGTAAACAACAGAATAAAGTTTATTCCTTTGGGTGAACTACTCCTTTAATGACATAGTTCAATACTGAAAATGGGTGGTCTTCCCCTTTAAGTACAGTAGACATCTTATTAAGAGGCTCTTCCAGTGAATGTTACCAGCCTCCCTATCCTGCCTTCATCTGGAAAACAAACGTTGACATGCGTGACCCGTTCAAATCAACATTTCCCAATGTTTCCCACTGGCATCTAATTAGCAACTAAAATATAGCTTTTTCATTAAGTGGTGTTGAAAATAACATCTTTAAAGAACCAAAATGTATGAATGGCTTTATTATATATGTAGTATGCGGATGCCTGCAGGCAATTCTGTAAAAGGTTCAACTGTGTGTGTGTGTGTGTGTGTGTGTGTGTGTGTGTGTGTGTGTGTGTGTGTGTGTGCGTGTGCGTGTGCGCGCGTGCGCCTCGGTCTCTACGTACGCTGTGCACGTCAGGTTCCCTACATCTGCAATTATTCCCTAAAAAGCCGTGGTTTGGACATTAAACAATGCTCCTAGTCAGTTTTTCCAGACATACTTTCGACATCCCGCAGCACAGCCCGTTTCATGATTCACAGTGTTATGACAATAACAATGACTTTCTAGAGCGAACATTGACTCTGTATGGGCTTGGCAGAGGCCACGCGTGCCCCACTTTTCTCCTAAAACGCTACACACACAATATGAGCTCATCGTCTTTAAAGCGGAGGCCTTGGACTGAGTGCTGTTTAAGTGAGTCGGCGGCGACTCATTTTCCAGCTGAAAAATATGTTGTTTTTGTCGAGTCGACGGGGTCGTGCAACAAGCTATAAATTAGCCATAACTAGCCTCCGTGGCCACAGTCATTACGGGAGGAATTAGGCCATATTGTCACGGTGAGCTCTGGCAATCAGACTACCTCAGCGTCTGTGCCTAATTGGCTCATCACTCAGTTCTTCTTATACGGAGCTCCTAAACGGAGGGGGAGGTCGCCTTATTTTTATACTTGGTGTTTAGAATATAATTTTTAGCTAAACAATTCAGTCCAAAACATATTGTGGGTTTTTCCAGAGATGTCACATTTCAAGTTGTCGTCAAGAAAATGACTTGGTCACAGCAATGTCAAACATAAGACGGGATTAACCGTTCACTGCACTGTGCACTCTAAAATTAACGTGGATTTTGTGAAAGTCGTATTAATTTATTTAAACAAGCAAGCAGTAGTAGCCTGAAAACATCGCTCATTCACACCTAACTGTGGACACAGACACACACACACACACTCTAAATGCAACTCCCTTGTCACGTTGGAGGTAGACAGCCTATAAAGCTGAATGGGAGTGAGAGCAGTATAGATAGAGAGAGAGAGAGAGAGAGAGAGAGAGAGAGAGAGAGAGAGAGAGAGAGAGAGAGAGAGAGAGAGAGAGCGTGCGAGGAGAGCAAAGGAGAGAGAGAAAACAAGAACAGCGTGGACGTGAAAGTCATACATGAGACAACGCAGGAAACGGAGCCGGCAGACTCTTCACTGAAAGAGTCTAAAAGTCCGAGAGGCGAGAGCGCACGCATAGCAGCGAAAAGAGGCCAGTAGTACTTGTTGAGCCCCTGGGCCTCTCACAGATATCCATCAGGCCTGCCCCTCACTGCGCTTGACAGTAGGTCCACAGAGGGCTCATTCTCCTACTGCTGCCTGGCACGGCTCCAGATAAAAGGCCGGGTCTGAGGGGGATTCCCTGACCCCGAGCCCCCCTACCGTTCAATAGCTAAACCATCATTTATGCCCTGCCAATACCGCGCGTCGTGTTTTTCAGCTGAACATCCGCTCTTCTCGCCGCGCGACACCGTCCGTCGTGCAAAGCGGTGCACGTTCTGCTGACGGCAGACTAACAAGGGCTTTTTTTTGCGGATGGGAAGACGATGGGATGGTGGTCAAGGACTGAGATGGAGAGAGAGAGAAAGCTAAATGAAAGAGGGAGGGGTGGCATGGAGGCTGCAATACTACCTCACATGTAAGCGCAAACACACACACACACACACACACACACACACACACACATCTGATGTTGACAATAACAGCCACCCAAACACAAGCTCGATAGGGGGTCCTATGGGGACCTATTCGACGCTTGTCCAACGGATCCTATAGACATTTTGTGCCACGTCTCTCAATAGGTTCCCCCTCCTCCGTAGTAGTAGGGGCGATAGGGCTAACACCAGCATCCGTGACGTGATTACATAAAGAGGCTGCAGCCATACATTGATTACAGAGAGAGAGAGAGAGAGAGAGAGAGAGAGAGAGAGAGAGAGAGAGAGAGAGAGAGGGGAAAGAAAACGCTCTGGATCTGTGATCTGATTATCAATGAAGAAGAGCATTAACAACAACAACAACAACAACTAGTTGTTGAAATGCTGCAGACCTATCATCATCCATTTTCTTAAATTGGTTATTTGGTGTAATCGACACCTGACCAGTATGCCAATTGCTAAACGAAATATTCCACGGGCCTCGGATGAAATTATACCGAACGACAGAGAAGAGAAATTACAATTTTAAAAAGACAAGACGCATCAGGATGAGATTTGTTTTTTTTCCCCTACAACTTCTGAAACGCTGACTCTCGGGCGATACACATTTTCCACAGAAAAATATATTTATCATGCTGGAAATGGATACATTGGAAATGGGAGAATTCAGTTAATATCACGCCCTATGGTAGAAATACTATCTTTTCAAAAGGGGAGAGTGCACTGTTTGTTTTGCATAATCGCCTGCACAACCATTCATCACGATGGTAAGAGAGCAGAACACAGGGTTTAAACGCCATGAAGGGGATCCGCATGCATAGCATGAATAGCTGCCGTAACCCCAGGCCCCAGACTCATAGATTCATGCCGTAGGCTATTTTTTTAAAGCAATGTGGCAAATACTGTTGCAGCGCAAGCTATTTTGGGAACTACTCGCCGGCGCACTTATATCTAATTTAAAATGAGTCGAGGGGGGAAGAAGAAAAAAAAACACACCAGTGATACCAGATAGTCACTCACTCCTAGTCTGGCGGTGACAAACAGCGGTTGTTTGCCCAGGCTAAACAGCCTTCAGTTTGCAGCATGGCTGCTTTAAAAGGGCCCTTAATATCCAAGCTGCCAAGCCCCGGCTATTGAACGACCAGGCATACCTCTCCAGGATTTGCTCTGGTTATCTTAACGTCATAGACCAGCAGACAGACGCTTATTGCCGAGTTAGCTTGACAACACGACAGAGGGGAATATTTACCAGCGTTTCCCTCATAAGCCCCGGGAGAGTGTTTACTTATCAGCAGGCACACACCCCTATCAACAGCCTCTCTCCTCCGTCACACCGAGTAGTGGAGGGAGGAGAGCAAGAAAGGAGAGAACGAATGGGAGATGGAAACCAGAGAGTGAGCAGGGGTGTCACACCAAACTCTGGGCCCTGGGTACAAGGATTCACTGTGGGCCCCCCATGAATGTTCTTCATAGAAGGGAGGGGGTTTAACCCATTTAGACTGGGAATGCATTATTACGTGTTATTTTGTGCTTTAACTATTGAAAAATAGCGGAATATTTTTTACCCGATTCTATAAAAGTCTTCTGAATCTGGGGGGAAGTGGTACTGAGTTACTAGGGCCCAAGGTGGAGGGGCCCTAGGATATTATTTTATACTTGAACTATTGAAAAATAGCAGATATACTATATATATATATGCGAGCTTGTAGATCTGCTATTTTTGAAAAGTCGTGAAAATGTGTGCACATCTTTGAGTATATGTATTTTTTAAGCAAACATTTGTAACTAAAAATGTTGCTTCTGGGGGGTGTCCCTGGAACTAAATATTTTGAGATGGGGGTCGCCGTGGCCAAATACATGTCATTTTGGGGATCCTTCACATGAAAAGGTTTGAGCACCACTGACATAACACAGGTTTTTTTCAAAAAAGAAGTCTTTGAAATATTCAAAGACTTGAAGAAGACAAATGTTCAAGATTTTTCAAAAATAGCAGATCTACAAGCTCGCAGCCCGGCACTCGGTGGTGCGCTGTGAGCTTGTAGATATGCTATGTTTAAATAGTTCAAACACAAAATAATTAGTTCCCAGTTCCGCCTATGAAGAACATTCATGGGGGGCCCACAGTGAATCCTTGTACCCAGGGCCCCAGAATCTGGTGCGACACCCCTGGAGAGAGGGAAAGGGAGTTAGAGAAAGAGAGAGAAATAGGCTCACTGGAACACTCTGATATGCACTGAAGAACGTACATGGCTGCTCCAGCAGCTTAATGCTGTGCTTGTTGAACGCTGTATATGAGGAGCGACTTTGCCAGAGCGAAAAAAAGGAAAGAATTACCCGTTCCTGCTTCCTAGCTTGGGCCCTTGAGGTCCCATTCTGGTGATGGCAGATAATTGTACAAAAATTCAGCCTCAGGAGCGGGCGGGCGGCAGTGAAATGGATGCTGTGGCCCCGGTGAGATCCACACAGGAACATCTGACCACCAGCCAGCACCCAAAAACCTGCTGTGCTGGATGGGGTCAGCAGTGGGAAAAAACAACACCCTCACTCACTCACTCACAGCACACGCACGCAAGCACGCACGCACGCACGCACACACAGCAAGTACCTCTTAGAAAAACAATACCAGCCGTTGCTGAAGAACAGACCAATGGGAAATACAGTGGGCCGTATAAGGCTTATTGTTTAAGCTGCTGTTATTGTTCCAAAATGGTGGCCGAACGTCACCATCCTTAGAGCCCTGCTACAGCGTAGGGCTGCACGATATGGACCAAATCTCATATCTCGATATCTATGCCAAATATTTAAACATCGATACGATATACGATATTACCGTACACATTTCATATTCAATATATTAAGTGTTGCAAGAGTGAAAACTACTCAAAAAACAGCATAATAATAATAAGTCAATATCACTCTTGGGTTCCCACACTTGTTATTTTGATAGTCGAAATGTAGCAACGATATGGATGATATATTGCCCAGGGTGATATATCGCAATATTGTTGCCTTTTCGCAACACTGATATTTCACATGGTCATACCTCGATAACGATACGCTAACGACATATTGTGCAGCCCCGCCCCCGATACAGCGCCATAAGAAACATATAAGATACTTCACAGACGGTCTGCTCTGTTGCTTCTCTTTGCCAGCACGCAGCACTGATGAAATCCCCTCCAGCCTTCTGAACACAAGGAAACCACCACTAGTGATGGCTGTCTCCCTTCTGTACACCTCAAAACCAAAGCATAAGTCAGGTCTAATCAAGTTTACAGGGCCTATGCGGTGCAGCCCGACAGTACACACAGTGTGTCCGTGTGTGTGTGTGTGTGTGTGTGTGTGTGTGTGTGTGTGTGTGTGTGTGTGTGTGTGTGTGTGTGTGTGTGTGTGTGGTACAGTGCAGGGACGTGCTGGCCATTGGGAAAAGCGGGACAACTCCCGAACGGCCGGTCCAGGCCGGCCATTAGGAAAAAAAATAAAATAACATGTCGGTCTTCGTTCCATTTTGGGGGCTGGGAGGCCAACAAAGTAAATCGTCACTGTCGGGCAGAAACCTCGTATCTCCAAGTTTCAAATTTGTATATTTTTTCGCAAAGCAAAGCCCTGCTTCATCATACAAGGCCGTCGCACAAAAGTAGTGAAAACAGCAGATCTACAAGCACACAACGCCTCACGGTGCGAGGCGTTGTGTGCTTGTAGACCGGCTGTTTTCACTAGTTTAAATCATTTTTAAAATGATAAATACAAAACAAACGGTTTTGGACATACAAGGTTTCCACCCGACAACGACGAAATATAACTCATGTAATTGGCCCACACTGGCTTGTCACTTGTCATGATCTGAAATGGCAAATCTTTGAGTAGCAGCAGCGCTAGTATAGAGAGAGATCTCTCTCTCTATAGCGCACAATGAGGGCCTCTCCAACTCCTTTTCCCGGGCTGAATCAGGGGCCCAGCACGTCCCTGGTACAGTGGGACAGAGGAGAGAAGAGCACAGCGCAGACAGGACCTGACAGGCGATCTCCCTCAGCGATGCAGCGCACTGAGGAGTTCAGAGGAACTGAGGCGGAAAGAGGAGAGAGCGTCTTCCTTTCTTCCTTCCTGCGCGCCGACCGCCACGAGCCACAGGCTACACCACCAGAAACACTTCCTCCCCGCGCGGGCAGGTATCAACAGCTACTCTTCCAGGAACGGTGGAGCGACGGCTTCCCGTGCATCAGTCGAGACTGGCTAATCCACGAGAGACGCCGCCGACGTGAATGTTATTATCGTCGCGTTTTATTATGGTGCTGCACAACAAAAGGACAAGGAGCATCTATTGTCATCATTCAAAGTGCTTCCGATTCACATTCAACTATTCAAATATAATATATTAGACACCTCAGGGCGACATGTGACAATTATTGGCCATCTGGCCAGTGATGTATATCGAACCAGTTACCCATATATGGAGATCCATGTACTGGAGAGCCTGCTGTGAGAGCCCAAACATGCTTACTCAGTTATTCGTTATGTGAAAGTCCTATGACGTCTGACATGATACATACAATCCCTTTTATGCCCATACATGGAGATCCCCGTCTGTAGAACCAGCCACACAGATATGGGCTGTCTTGGCCATATATGGATTCTCATAGTGTGGTATGTGGCCTATGTCGCTATGTGGCCTCCATACAGTATATGGGCATTCCCATATGAACTCAATGTTAGATATGGGCTTAATATTGATGACATCAGGGAACTCCATATACTGTATGGGCATAAAAGGGATTCTGTTAGTATGACATCACAGTGAAGCCTGAGCGTAATGTCAGAGCGGAAAACCAATTCTGTTCAGAGTGGTTCCCGACATCATAGTGATGTCAGAGCATGATGTCAGAGCGACAAACCCATAGAACCACAGTGGCAGGTGTGACAGACAGACAGACAAGATGTGACCGTTCACATACTAATCTGCGACCTAAGGTCGCAATAAACTAAACTCGTTCATGTATTCTCTCTCTCTCTCTCTCCAGTGCGGGTTGTGCAGGTGTTTCACAGCAAGCGATTTCACGGCTAGCGTGCAGTCACACATTATCGGCGAGATGAGCCTAGCTAACCACCCCAACCCCGGCGGCCCGTATCATCAGAGAGCCTGGGCTTGAAAGTAACCTTAGGGCTTTGAGTGGCTAATGTGAGTGAAAGCAAAGAAGCGTGGGAGACCTGTGAGGCTCCGGGGCAGGCAGGGCCCACACGGGGTAAAAAGCAGCGGTGCTGCTGCGTGTAGCGGCGAGCGGCGTCCTCCAGGACCGGCAAGAGTCTGCGACCATCGCCCACTACCACCCCGGCCACTTTGTCTGACTGATGAGTTCAAACAGCTCATGGTAATGGCCTGTCTCCAACATTCCCCTAACCATAAATCTTTGCGGCAGAAAAATGGGAAAGCAATCAGGTGGGGAGAGGGGGGCTTGTGTGTGTGCGTGCATGCATGTGTGTGTGTGTGTGTGAAATGAGAAAGCAAGGCCAGTGACAATGAATGAGCATGTACCATATGTGCACACTTCCTATTGGGAGGAGTGAGTGTGCAGTGCATGCCTGTGTGTTATAATAGTATGTGTTTGAAATGATTTTCTGTATGAGTGCATGTGTACATTTATATGTGTATGACTTTTTCGCACGCAAGTGAATGCACGTGTGCGCGTGTGTGTGCGTGTGTGCGTGTGTGTGCGTGCGTGTGTGTGTGTGTGTGTGTGTGTGTGTGCGTGCGTGCGGCTGCGCGCGTGCGCGTGTGAAGGAAACGGGACAATACGTATGTACGCGTTTATGCAACGCGTCGAAAAATAAAGCCATGATTCCCGCCTACCACTTAATATGATTAAAGAGCGCTAGACAATGGAAAGCCTTGCCCCTTTTCTTAAAGTAATCAAACCATTACAGCAAGCATGGCTGGGAGAGACATTTAGCGGAGACTTTTTGGCTGGCAGGCAGCGGAGGAGCAGCCAAAGATTTCACAGAGACCGAAAGAGTGAGAGACACAGAGGGGTAACCAATGTGTTTGTGTGTGTGAGAGAGAGAGAGCTTGCCGACAATAACAGATTTTCAAGCTAACAAGCTAACTGAAAATTCTAGTCAGAAAGATAAACGTTGTATACTAATGAGTATGAATTATGCTTAATTTATACTTGGTTGACCACTAGCTATGGGACGATATGAACATTTTATATCACGTTTCTTTTTGTGACAAAAGAAATCGTGATTTACGATATTAGCGCGATAATCAAAATATCCATTATCCTGGGGCGGAACATTTGCCAAAAAATAGCAGATCTAAAAGCTCACAAAGTGTTGCGTTGCGATGCGTTGTGAGCTTGTAGATTGTCTATTCTTTGACAGAGATTTGGTCGAGAGTGGAAAAAAAAGAATATCAAGTACGTACATTAGAGGGTTTAAATGGTACCGGATATGCAGCTTGGCAAATAAAAGGCAAATTGATCCCAGTGCATGACGGAGGACGATATCACGATATATTAAATCTCTACGATACGATTATCGCGAGTGTTTATATTGCGATAAAACGATAACATCGCTTGTCGTCCCATCCCTATTGACCACCGGTGCAACGAAAACGCAAAGGCATTTTTAGAATGGGCCTCGGTGCTAAACGGGTTAAAAAGAGAGACCAAGGCCAAAAACAGAGGTATGTTTTGTGTACGCCCTGAGCGTTGATGAGGAGCTGACCTCCCACTGACTCTTTATCATTCAACAGATAATCACAGAAAGCTATGATGAACATCATTCAACAGATAATCACACTGTTGCTATAATGAACATACCGCTTCGGCTCCTGAGAAGCTAACGGCACTGCTGCTGGAGTACAAGTCTTGTATGTCTCGCTGCTTGTTACTGCATGAGTTTTCTGTGTATGTTGCGTGTAGCTGTTAGCCAAGGACGTGCATGCCCACACACACACACACACACACACACACACACACACACACACACACACACACACACAGTAGTAAACACACACACACACACCCAAACACGGGCCCTCGAGTGACTAAGATGTAGGGCCTAATCAAAGGCACAATGCAGCCTGTGTGCTCGACGCGTTGCATTCAGCCATCAGCCCTGTGTGACAGGGGCCTCAGATCTGCCAAACAGCCTGCCTCAACACTGAGGCCAATGAAGTCACAGTTTACTGAAGAGGGAGGGATGGAGAGAGAGAGAGAGAGAGAGAGAGAGAGAGAGAGAGAGAGAGAGAGAGAGAGAAAGAGAGAGGTGAAACACGGGAGCGAAGAGGGAGGGAGAAAGGAAGGAACGAATGGAGAGATGGAGTCAGAGAGTGAAACGAGGAGAAAAACAAAAACAAGTGACAGAGTGGCTGTTTATTCATGAGAAGAGAAAGCGAGAAAGCAGAGAAGAGAAGTGAGGAAACATAAGAGTTACAGTGAAACTTTGCCCATTTTCAACCTAAATGCCGTGGTTTCGGTATTAAGGGGCATCAATAATAGTAAATAAATATACGTGTTCTGTTCTCAGCAAAAGGATGACATCTAATGTGTCTTTTCACGCCATTGAGCAGACGTTCTGCGTGCTATATCACGTGAAATGACACGATGGATGGATCAGTAACATGTCCTTGGTTCGAACTCCCTTTGGTCTGACCACCTAAACCTAACCTTAACCCTAACCTCAGTAAAACTATGCCTAAACCTAACCTTAACCCTAACCTCAGTAAAACTATGCCTAAACCTAACCTTAACCCTAACCTCAGTAAAACTATGCCTAAACCTAACCTTAACCCTAACCTCAGTAAAACTATGCCTAAACCTAACCTTAACCCTAACCTCAGTAAAACTATGCCTAAACCTAACCTTAACCCTAACCTCAGTAAAACTATGCCTAAACCTAACCTTAACCCTAACCTCAGTAAAACTATGCCTAAACCTAACCTTAACCCTAACCTCAGTAAAACTATGCCTAAACCTAACCTTAACCCTAACCTCAGTAAAACTGGGGACGGGCCTCCATTCTGAAACACCACCATTCCGAAACACCACCATTCCGAAACCCCACCATTCCGAAACACCATCATTCCGAAACCCCACCATTCCGAAATTTAAATTATTTTAACTTTCACCCACCTCCACCCACTTTACCTCACCCACGTTCACCCCCCCCCCCCACCCACCTCCAACCACTTACCCCCTCCTCCACTAGCCTCGCGTAGCCAGGCTTACTCATCTCCGAAGAGGCTCCTCCACTCACTTCCTCCCACCTCCACCCACTTTCACTCACCTCCACCCACCCACCTCCACCAACTTTAACCCAGCCACCTCTACCCAATTTCACACACCTCCACCCACTTTTACCCCCCCCCCCCCCCCCCCCCCCCCCACCCACCTCTACCCACTTTCACCCAACTCCACCCACTTTCTCCCACATCCACCCACTTTGGCCCCCCACCTACACCCAAAATGGGTGGATGTGAGTGAAAGTAGGTGGAGGTGTGTGGATGTGGGTGAAAGCGGGTGAAGATGGGTGGGGTGGGTGGAGGGATCTGGATGGAGGTAGGTGAAAGTTAGTGGAGGTGGGTGGGGCTGGGTGAAACTTGGTGGATGTGGGTACAGGTGGGGGTGGAGGTTGGTGGGGTGGATGGAGGTGGGTGGGTGGGGTAGGTGAAAGTGGGTAGAGGTGGGTGGAAGTGGGTGGAGATGGGTGGAGTTGGGTGAAATTGGGTGGAGGTTGAGATTGGGTGGGGGTGGGTGGAGGTGTTTGAAAGTGGGTGGAGGTTGGTGGGGGTGGATGGAGGTGGGTGAAAATGAAACTGCATATTCGGAATGGTGGTGTTTCTGATTTTCGGAATGGTGGGGTCTTATAGAACAATGGGAAACCCCACCATTCCGAATAATGGAAGTCAATCTTCGGAATGGTGGGGTTTCGGAATGGAGGTGTGTACCCGTAAAACTATGCCTAAACCTAACCTTAACCCTAACCTCAGTAAAACTATGCCTAAACCTAACCTTAACCCTAACCTCAGTAAAACTATGCCTAAACCTAACCTTAACCCTAACCTCAGTAAAACTATGCCTAAACCTAACCTTAACCCTAACCTCAGCAAAACTAACATTGGTGAACGCTAACCTGGTGAATTTTAACCTGTTTGGACCAACGGCAGTTCGAACCATGGGGCAGTCCCTGGATGGATCGTGACATCAACATTTTGCAGAGAACTACGTAACATAACATTTTGCCAGAATATATTGTAACTACTCACATCAGAACAATGACATTGAGATGGACCGATTGCAAAATTCTTGGCCGATACCGATCCACGGGTTAAAGGTCTGACCTGCCAAAACCAATTTTTCCGATTCACAGATTTCTTTAGCTAAGAACTAGAAAATAGGGTTGCTCCAATACCCTTTTTTCAGGTCAAGTAGGCCTACAAGACATACTTCAATTTGAGTACCAATAAGCTAGAAGAACACTAATGCCAAATCAATCACAATAGTACAATATCCAAAATCACAGACAATATCCAGTCTAATATGACCGTCTGGACTAGGCAGGAGGAAAGCAGGTGACGCATGCTTTTTTCCCCTTCTTTTTGGAGACGACATTGACACAGGATTATGGAATATATCCTTACATACACATTTACCTTGAGAATCAGCAATGTTTTCCTTTAAGAAATAAGGAAGGACAGACGGACGGACGGACGGACGGACGGACGGACGGACGGACGGACGGACGGACGGACGGACGTAAGGAAGTATGGAACGAGGGAAGAAAAGGTGGATCAGAGAGATGAAGACGATTCCACAAACACGTTCATGATGGCCAATAATATTTAGCTCGCAAACCAATCAACAAATGACCCCGCCCAAACCCACTACCACGCCACACCATCTCCAACCCAGCATCCTCCCCTCCTATTTGGGGCGAGGATAGGCTGTTCCGGCCATACATCCCCCCGACACAAGACTGTACCATTGTGACAGCAGGGGTGCTGTTGGTCTGCAAACAGCCTCCTCAGAGAGCAAATAACACAGCCTCCCACGGACATAAATAACCTGCACCACGAGGCCACACAGGAGAGAAGGAACAGAGAGAGAGGATGAGGAAGGGACGAGGTAGGTACGGAGGGAGAGAGGATGGAGACGATAAGATGGACTTTATTGTCCCAAAGAAAATTTGTCTTGGACGCCGGCTATTAAAAAGTACAACGTGACATACAGCACAACGCATACATAGACCTACAGCAGAGAGAGAGACACACACACACACACAGAGAGAGAGAGAGAGTGGGACGGAGGAAGCGAAGGGCAGGCAGGAGAGCGAGAGAGAGAGAGAGAGAGAGAGAGAGAAGATGGATGACGTGATAAAGTGGAAGAGAGGGACGAAAGAATAATAGAGAGAATGAACAGTCAAGAGAGAGAGAGAGAGATAGAGAGGACTTTTGATCTCTAACCAGCTGTGGCTCCACCTATGAAATATTGAAGCCATTAGCTGGTGGAATGCTTTGCCCTCCTGGCGCATTATCCCGTTTTACTGCATCACTTCACTTGTGCAAAGTGGAAACTAAGTGTAAAGCACGCATGTGTGTAATGCTTAATAATAACTATTATTGTTGCGTGTGCGTTCAGATGAATATGCATGTTAATTTCTCTGTGTGTGCTCCGCAGGTCATTAATCTGCAATAAGCAGCCCACACAAATCCCCTTGTAGTGACACGCAGCACACAATGCGAGCCCTACCCTGCCACACACACACACACACACACACACACACACACACACACACACACACACACACACACACACACACACACTTGCAAAGAGAGAGGAATACTAAAAGTACATGTAATATCCCTATATGCTAGGGTACTCAGAGTTACTTCAGGGGGTCCCTCAAATATTTGTGTGATAGAAACCTTTTTTCTCCTTTTTGATCTGTGTTGTGAAACACAGATCCAATATGAGCTTGCGAAACTGCCCTGAAAGTCACGTGATAATGGAGCGCTCGATAAATTAGACAGAATGCAGAGGCTAAGGCGGAGCTAGGCTCACAGCACGTTCGTTTCAATTGAACGCGCCCGTCAGCTCACAACGTCTCACGTTGCGAGGCGTTGTGAGCTTGTAGATCGTCTATTTTGGAGGGAAAAGAGCAGACTAAGTACAGAGTGAAAGGTCAAGTTTATTAAGTATCGACGGTTCAAGTGGTTAAAAATCGGAAAACACAAATTTACATGAATCCAAAATACACCGATGATTGTGCTGTCAAACGATGAAACCATCTATGAATCTATGAAAAGGTTGTGGGGGTCCCTGCTTCATCTCTCGCTCAACTAACTTGGCCTGAAAACGTTGAAGATCCCTGCTATAAGCTAAGGCATACATGAACACAAGCAGGCATGTGTCATGCATGCACGCACAATTCCACAACAACTGCACTAAACCAATGTGCCTACATGCACATCGCAAACTTTTCCCCCGGCATGCACTCTACAGAATTGGTCTGAGAATTCCCAGTACACGTCAGGAACATCCCTGCGCCCTGGCCTGCACGCTGACATGCTTTCAAAACAATCCATTTCAATCAGGCTATACACTGTACAAAGAGCCAACACAAAGGAAAGCTTTAATACTCGTTTGAATTATTTACTATTCCCCACAGGCCAAAATGACCAAGTAAACTCTACTGGCACCACTTAAAACTAGGGGAAAACAGGAGAGAGTTGAGAGAGAGAGAGAGCGAGATAGTGGGAGAGAGAGAGAGAGAGCGAGATAGTGGGAGAGAGAGAGAGAAAGGATAGTCTCGCCCTCTTCTCAGTCTGCTCTCTTCTTTCGTGCGAGGAGGAGATCATCTCTCGCTCCTTAGCAGAGAGAGAAGGATGAAAGTGTCCTTTTATTCAGGCAGCTGAAAGGATGCTTCCAGAGGCGTGACGGAGGGCGTTTGACAGGGTCCTGCCTCGGATATATACTCTGTGTGTGTGTGTGTGTGTGTGTGTGTGTGTGTGTGTGTGTGTGTGTGTGTGTGTGTGTGTGTGTGTGTGTGTGTGTGTGTGTGTGTGTGTGTGTGTGTGTGTGTGTGTGTGTGTGTGTGTGTGTGTGTGTGTGTGTGGGGCAGATAGAGGGAGACTGAGTGAATGTATGTGCGTGGGAGACCTGAGGCCGCATTAACAGTCTGGGCATGCCCGCTGTGCCACCCTGCACACAGCCAGTTCTCACGCCCCACCCTATATCTCCCTCCAACACACACATACACACGCACACACTCTCACAACATACGTAATGGGGCAAATAGCAAAACTGGGTACAGACAAGCAAGGCATCCGTCTGATCAGCAGCACCACCACTTTGTCTACAGACAGGCAGGCAGGCAGGCAGGCAGACAGACAGACAGACAGACAGACAGACAGACAGACAGACAGACAGACAGACAGACAGACAGACAGACAGACAGACAGACAGACAGACAGACAGACAGACAGACAGACAGACAGACAGACAGGAACATACACACACACACACACATACACCTTCCAATTCAAGACAACCAAGAAAAATGCAATTTTCTCTTACCTGAGTAGATGTCGATTTGGCGAAGACAGTGGATCGCATGGAGAGAGAGAGAGAGAGAGAGAGAGAGAGAGAGAGAGAGAGTGAGAGAAGGGGATAAAACACAAAGAGAAAGCTTGATTAGTGCATGAGTTCAACATTTCTCCGACAGCGAGCTAAGCTGCTGGGTCTTGTTCAGCTCCGACAGGTTGCTGCTGGGCAGATAGCAGCTCTACAAATCCAATGTGCTGCTCCTGCAGGTTAAAACGTTTACGTCTGGAATTATTTGATACTTAAGCTATTGAAAAATAGCTAAAAAATAGCTAAAGCTCACAGCACTGCCGCGCTATGAGCTTGTAGATCTGCTATTTTTTGAAAAGTCGTGAAAATGTGTGCAAATCGTTGAATAAGTGCATTTTTAGAGCGGACATTTGTAATATTGGTATGGTATAATATAATAGATGGGCGGCCGTCCGTGGCCAAATACATCTCATTTTGAGGGTCCTTGGATATGGAAAAAGTTTGAGCACCACTGACATATAGAAACATAAGTTTTCAACAAAAAATCACACCCGTGTGAACTGAGCGGTGGAGTCTGTGTGCGCGCGTGTGTGTGTGTGTGTGTGTGTGCGTGCGTGCGTGCGTGTGTGTGAGTGTGCCTTGCCTGTTCTGGCCTGGCCTGAACAACAGCGCCCCTCCCTTAACATGTGTGGTCAGAAAAGGTACTACACCACAGGCTACATACACCACAGGCTACATACAGACCCACATACAAACAAACATACATACCTACACACACGGCCACGCTATGGAGACGGTGTGACCACCGCTCAAAAAACATAGAAGGATTTAGAAGACACTAATAGAATCGGGTCAAAATATTCAAAGATATAGAATATTTCACGACAAAAAAAGAAAGAAAATAGCAGATCTACAAGCTCGCAGCGCGGCACTGTGAGCTTGTATATCTGCTATTTTTCAATAGTTAAAAGCATAAAATAACGTGTAATAATCCGTTCCCGGTCTAAATGGGTTAAAGAAAACAACAACACAGATACACAAACAACACGGCCTCTCGTTCTTCTCCTCCAGTAGAAGCACCTCGACCCCCCCCCGCCCACCATCTCTCCTCGCCTTGCTATCGATCCCTCCCTTCCTCTTCCCCCTACCCTAGATGGAGGCCATGTTCATTGCCCACCCCTCTGCCTCTACCATTCTTCACCCTGTGCTTTCCTCTTATCGCATTTTATTTTGTCTTCTGCCGGAGTTCTTTTTTTTTTTTTTCCTCAACCTCGCCGTTGTTTCCTCCTCTCGGTTTCGCCATGTACAGACATTCCTCTTCTTCGCTCAATTTGCAATTTTAGGCATTTAGCAGCTGCTCCGAGCCAGAGAGCAAGATCCCAGTAAAACGACATGAACTCTGCTCAAACAAACAACAGGGTAAGCAGCCAAGTTAGTAAACACGGTGCCAAGAAAACAAGTAAGTGCCCCGAAGTAACTAGCAAAAGCAGATCAAACCTAGCATAACATACTATCTGGCCTGAATCATACTTCAGCGGACAAGCAAACATCATACATACATCTATCTAAATCAGGTGGTTCTCAACCTGTGGGTCCAAATTATTTATTATTCCCAGATGATTAACGTAATGTGCAACATTGTTTTCTCACTCAACAATGAACAAACCAGAAGTGTATAAAGGGTATCTGCACATTTCAAGTGACAATTGAGGACTTTTTAATACCTCTAAAACCTCTACAAATTGGTCAAATTGTCAAATATTATAGGCAGCTAGCGAGGCGTTGTGAGCATGTAGATCTGCCATTTTCACAAAAGAACCGTGTTATACTACATATAATGCCTCAACTCTTAGTGCTCGTCAGGGTGGGGTGGTTCCCAGTTCAAATACCATTATTTTGGGGGTCACAGCACTGAAAAGGTTGAGAACCACTGATCTAAATACACATGATGCATAGCATACTGTAACAAGGAACCAATATACATCTGGATAGCATTATATCTAAATACAGGGTTCCCACACATTTTACCAATTAATTTCCAAAACTTTTCCAGAATATTTAACCCAATTTCCAGGACTATATAACAATAATTCAGCTCAATAATAAGTCGCTTACTCCTATGCGCAATGCCCAAAGACAGGTAGTGTATGCCAGTGGTTCTCAACCTTTTCAGGCTGTGACCCCTGAAATAATCATATTTTAACTGGGGATTTTGTATAACATGTTTCTCTTGTGAAAATAGCAGATCTACATGCTCACAACGCCTCGCGTTGCGAGGCGTTGTGAGCATGTAGATCGGCCTCTAATGTTTGACAATTTGTCCAATGTTTAATTTGTAATTTCAGAGGTATTAACAAAATCAATAAACAAAGACAATGCATAGCTATTTTTTCCAGGACCTTCCAGGACCCTTGATCAATTCCCAAACTTTTCCAGTACAGGAAAAATATTTGTCTAATTTCAAAATATTTCCAGGAATTTCATGACCGTGGGAACCCTGGGGAGGTCATTCAGCTCTGGTTCCATTCCTCTTCTTTTGGCTCATACTCTCCTCCATTTGTCCCTCCATCTAACCACGTCCTACTCTCCTTTCTACCTCCTCCTCCTCTCTCTCCTCTCCTCTTCTCCACAGACACACCATCTCCTGGGGGATGCTGGGAAGCAGGAAATACCCTAATTAGGAGGAAACCAGCAGGTGGGCCTTGTCGCAACAACAGCTTCCTGACAGAGGTGACCCTTCTCTTAAACCCTGCATCATTTCTCCGCCGCTACATTCTCCTCCTCTGTCTCCTACTCTCCGGTTGTTCCTTTTTCCTGCACCTGTGTGTGTGTGTGTGTGCGCGCGCGTGTGCGTGTGTGTGTGTGTGTGTGTGTGTGTGTGTGTGTTACCCACCACCCAAGAGACTTAAGGTCAAACCTGAGGAGAAATGCGCTGATGATAGTGTGGGTGGCTTGGGAGCAGAGAAAATGGGGTGAACATTCAAGTGAAACACGGGGACGACGTACGGGACAGAAACTGATATTAAAAGACACGCTCTGTGAGATTTGGGTTAAGAGTCTCTCTCCATCTCTGTCTCTGTCTCTCCAGGCATGGCTCCAGGGCCTGGCCTGCTCTCTGAGTGACCCTATCACTGCACAACACAATTATACGCACTCGCTTTCCATCAAAGAGTTTCGCTTGGTACATACAGTACATAAATATTACATTTCAGAACATCCACAATGTCTTTTTTTCTTTTGTTCTTTGCAATGACATTGTCAATGACAGCCATTTTCAGAAGAGTCAATATGCTCTGGTTCGGACAGGCTTCAGGACATCTAGTTAGAAGTTCTGATGAATTACATCAATTTCTAGTTGTATTGGCCTGAAAAAAAAAAACATCTACCGGAAGGTTAAAAGGGGAGCTCTAGTCGTACACTACTGCCGTTTTGCCTTGTCCCCTTTTTCTCATTTGTATATACTGTAGCTGTTTATATTTGTTGATGACATGACATATATTTGATGCCCTGTTGTTAACCCATGGAAAACATAGGACCACAATGGAGACATGTCCCCGGGATGTTTTTGTGTTATCCTTTTAGCCTAAATGTCTGACTGTACCACCATTTACATTTCTGTCTAATAAATAAAGCATTCAATCAATCATTAAATACCATCTCCCTTTCCGATACAAATGTTCGGACGTCGGAAGGAGCATGAGGTATTGGATTCAAGCCAGGCCAATCACCAAGCACCGTCTTCAAGGAGACTTCTCAGAAGCCTACGGTAATGAAAGTCCACTTAAAAGTGCAAGAAACACCGCCGGCAAACAGCGCAAATCATAACAGCTGCCACATAACTGTCATTCACTGTACAACCCCCACACAGCGGTGGCTATAGACACGCGCCCGTCCACATGCCGACCCTTCACTGTTCTATTTCCAGGCCTCACGCCATTGAAGAAAGTAGTGTGTGTTTGACATCCGGGTACCCGCGGGCACGGCGACTCTCCTTCTGCGCCCACAGCAGACTCCCACACAGCAGACTAGTTCCAACCTGTCGCTGTTGTAGGCACAACGAACGGACCAGGAGAGACTGATCGCCCAAATAGAGATAGAGAAATATCCAGAGTTGTATGACACACATTATCGTAACCGTCGGGCAGAACCCTCGTATCTCCAGGTTTCAAGATTGTACGTTTTTTTTCGTTAAGTAAAGCCCTGCTTCATCATACAAGGCTGCCTCACAAAACTAGTGAAAATAGCCTATTAGCTATTAAAATAGCCTACTACTCGTAGATTGGCTATTTTCACTATCCTAAATCATTTTCAAAATGATAAATACAAAACAAACGGTTTTGGACATACTGTACAAGGTTTCCACCCGACAACAGCGTTATGAAAAACCTTCCCAGGAAAGATAATGCTGTGCAGGGATTGGGTATTCAGGCGAGGTATTCAGTTGCATGGAATAGTCAGGACATAACATCTGTCCCACGCTGCATGTGTTGCCTCTGCAGCGCCAGTCTGCATGACACTTCCTGTTGCTGCTTAGGGAGCGCCACTCGACGCGGATCAATGAATGCACCGCTGCACTGCGACCGCACCGTGCTTTGGACTTAAGTTAGTCTCGCGTAGCCAGACAACTATACCGCAATCTCTGAATGCTATATAGAGTCTGGAACTACAGCTCCTGAACGGCGAGTAATGGAAACTGGCATTACCGTTTAAAATGCCATTTCTGCTAAGCAGCAAGCTAAACATTTTTATTTATATAATGATAAATGTGCGCGATGTGAGACGGGAATGGAAGTGACGAGGGGGCTTCACTTCCGCTCTAACCGGTTACTCATCATTCTTCTTCCGTTGCCCAGGCCTAGACTGTATGACGGGAGCATAATTTCCAAATCGCGGAGTCAACAGTCTGGCCACGCGAGACTAGACTTAAGTCAACCAGGCAACCGGGTCAGTCAGTCAGTGAGTCAGTCAGTAAGTCAGTCAGTCAGTCAGACAGTCATATAGTGAGTCAGTCAGCCAGTCATATAGTCAGTCAGTCGGCCACTGAGACAGACAGCCAGCGGCGACAAGGGAAACAGTCCCCGCGGTGAAAACAGGAAGAAATCAAGAGAGTCAGCTTGCTAGCGTGGCTTCCTTGAGGCCACAGCAGGCTGATCAGATGGTATGTAATAACTACAGAGGGACGAGGTCTCTGGTTTCTACCCTGCTGCAGTGTGTGTGTGTGTGTGTGTGTGTGTGCGTGCGTATGTATGTGTATGTGCGCTCCCTGTAGTGTACATGTGGCGGCACTGTATATGCATGAATGTGTAATGCGTGTGTGTCGGCGGCGGTGAGTGGGCTAACCACATGTCAAACGCTGGTCTTGCATTTTCTCCGACTAAAGAAACGAAACCCAGAAATTAACCAGCGAGTCTGAGGTGGTTAAGGAAGGCGGGGGGGGAGGAGGAGAGGTGGACAGAATGAGAGGAATAAAGGAGAAGAAATGAGTGATGTTTGGGATTTTTTTTAAGGCATGGCTTCGACACAGCTGACCATCAAAAGCTGGGCGGCCTGCAGGGACGCCACCAGGGATGGGACGATATGAAAATTTCATATCACGATTATTGTGACCAAAGAAATGGCGATTTACGCTCAAAATATCCCCAACATCCATTGTCCTGGGGCGAAACATTTGATCGGCAACGTGACGCGTTGTGAGCTTGTAGATCAGCTATTTTTTGGCAAAGATATTTGGTAAAGAGTGAAAAAAGGACTGTATCAAGTACGTATATTATAAGTAACTTTTACCAATTCAAGAGGGTTTAAATGGTACCGGATCTGCAAATAAAAGGTGAATTGATCCCAGTGCATGACGGAGGACGATATCACGATAAATTAAATCTCCACAATACGATTATCGAGAGTGTTTTTTATCACGATAAACGATAACATTGCTTATCGTCCTATCCCTAGACGCCACACTCTCACACAGTCAAAACGACTGCAGGCCTCTCCCAAAACGCGCGCACACACACACACACACACACACACACACACACACACACACACACACACACACACACACACACACACACACACACACACACACACACACACACACACACACACACACACACACACACACACACACACACACACACACACACACACACACACAGAGAGAGTCAGGAAAAAAGCAGAGAGTGCAGAATATTTCCAGAGTGATGGAATCGCTCGGAGCAAGACCGGTTCGCCGGTTAAGGCTACCCATAAATCTTTGCGCTGCTGGGAGCAGCTGTGCCGAGCAGCAGTGAACGATGAACTGCGGCGCTCTCTGCTTCTCACTCTTTTTCTCTTTCTCCCTCTTTCTCCTTTAAGGCTTTGTGAAATGCCATGTAGCCAGGTGCAGAGTTCAGAGAATAAATTTGCAGCCATAAAAGTCGGTGCCTTCAATTTGAACTGCGGCGAAAATAGTATGACTAACGTCAAACTGAATATGTTGAGAAGTGTAAGAGTGTCCTCTTCGTTCGGTATCTTCGAAACTGGATGTTCGGAAAAAGACGGCTCCTTCTTCAAAGGGGCCACTAACAAATTACATCACTGATATAGAATTTCTGCTTCAAGGATGAGAGCGAGCTATTCGCAGCAGTGATACCAGGGGATTAATTAAGTTCATGTGTACAATGTGGAGTATATAGTCTAGTATAAGTCATAAAAAGAGCAAAAAGAACGAAGAGGGGGAGAAATATAACATATCATTAGAAGCTGAACAGGAGCCAACGTTTGTGTTGTGTTGTTGTGGGAAAGGTTATGCAGTTGTCATTGGGGTTCCCCGACACTTTTTTTTCAGAGGCTATAAGGTAGAGAAAGGTTGAGAATAGTCAGGTCCAGACGTAGCCCTAAACACCCCCCCCCCCCTCCCAAACACACACACACCCTCCCCCAGGCGTTTTGACATTTTAAGTGAATTTAAGCGCGACAGTCTGCTCTGGAACCCTACACCAAAGCCGTCTAGATGCTGACAGTAGCACCGGCAGTTGTCTCCACAGTCAGTCCTGACATTTCAGTCCTCTATCCCAGAGTGAAGTGTAGGCGCGCGCGCACATCCTTACCCATTCAGAACGGGTACACATTGTGTATCATTATTTTATGCTTTAACTATTGAAAAACAGCAGATATACAAGCTCACAGCGCGGCACCGAGTGCCGCGCTGCGAGCTTGTAGATCTGCTATTTTTGAAAAATTTTGAAAATTTGAATTTTGAGCCGATCCTGTAAGTGTCTTTTGAATCCTTCTAAGGTGTTTTGAAAAACCTATGTTTCTATGTCAGCAATCTGGCCAGCCATCGTCAAAGAAAAGGTCCTTTTCACTTCAACTGGAGCTCAGTTAGTCTGTTCTTGAGAGACTACTATGTCAGTGGTTCTCAAACTTTTTCATGTGAAGACCACGGACCCCCATCTCAAAATATCTAGTCCTAAATGGGTTAAATGTAGGTGTGCGAGTGCGCGTTGGACTCTGTGTGCTCTCGGGCTTCCTTTTTCCCAACAACCACCCCCGTCTTGAGTTGTCACGAGCAGCACAAACACACACACACACATACTGTATTTGTGCGCAAGCAGCACTCAAACACACAGCGATATATATATAGTTATGTGTGCACGCACAGTCATACATAAGTCATGTACACACACACACACACACACACAGTCAAACACAGGTGTCAAACCACAGAGGAAAGCCTACAGTATGAGAGCTGAGGCTGAGGTGAGAGAAACCGAGAGAGAGAGGATCCTGTCTTCCAGGAAAGCTTGCACTTTGCGATGCATTTATTTATGCTGAAAAAAAAAAAAATAGAAAAGAAAATACAAACACTGTGGATTCTTCTGCACCTGCTGCCTGTTAGCAGCTCACAGTTAAAGAGTGCTAACAGACATTTCGCAAAAACAACCCGTTATCAATACTGGAATGCAGGCCACTTTGCTGTTCTAATGCTATCTGCGTTAAACTTAGGGGTGCCACAATACTGAACCAAACCGGTATGCCGAACCGAATGGCCTTGTAGCGAACTGAACAACCCATACCGAATGAACCGAATTTCTTTATTTTTTTGGGTGTGGCTACATAAAAACATAATTTTAACTCTTTCTGTACACTTTTTTGGAGAAAATCTTCCTCCTAGTATAATCATAATAACTGATTATCATGTTTTAGGGGGGAAACAAATCATTGCACCCCATCTTTAAAATTAACTGAACATTTTGGATTCTTTATTTTTTCATTTTAAATTTGTACTGTACCGAAACCGTGAGTCAAAAACTGAGATACGAACCGAACCGTGGGCTGATTGAACCGTGGAACCCCTAGTTAAACTATGTACATATCAAATACACGGCCATATCCTACCACGTTACTGCTTATCAAATACCCTGAGTGTAGGCCTAATCCTACCATGCAACCTATCACGTTGAACAACCATTTCCTCCCTTCCATGACACATCATGTAATCAGATAATACTATCGTACTTCCTCCATAGTTATATAAAGTTAATAACTGTGACGCTATCTGCGCTATGATAAGCATGTTGAATTGCCTTGTTGTTGACATGTGCTACAGTAAATAAATAAACCTTCCTTGCCTAGAACATTGAATGTTAACCACTTAAGCCCTATTATTCGTATGAGGAATAGCAAAAATAGCTGACCTTACGAGATAAGATGTAGATCTACCATTATTGCTATTACATTTCTTTTATGCATTTTCTGAACATTTTGATAAGTTATGCCCACAATGGACATGACCAAAATGGGAATGGCATGCAAGATTGAAAGTGGTTGAAACCACTTCAGAGACAGTTACTTGTAAGTACTTCTTCACGCCTAATACGCTCCATCTCTCTTTCATGTGGACCTCATGAGTAGGAATGTGTTTACGACAACTTGCATCAGGACGCATGATCATGTCACGCCAGTGTGTGTGTGTGTGTGTGTGTGTGTGTGTGTGTGTGTGTGCGCGCGCGGGCGGTTGCGGTCATCACATTAGGGCATATGAAAGTAACCGTGTTAAATAATGTGTGTGTTCTATTTGATGGACATATTGGACAGGTCCTGGAGACAGCAGCAACAAACCGTGCGTGTGCGTACGTGCGTGCGTGTGTGTTTTAAGTGTGCACAGCAGAGTGTCTGTAAGCTCGAGGTGCTGTGGCTTCCAAGATCAGCCCGACGAGGCAATTGTGAAAACCCCTCACAGTCTGAACGGAAAACTCTCCACAGAAATTCTCCCCTGTGCAACAAAGAAATGCTCGGACAGGCGATTACCATTAAAAAGGACCACTGTTCAATGCCTGCCAGGGAATTGAACTTAAGTGTCGGAATTCCGCTTAAAATTCCAAATTGGACGCGGGCCTTTTGAATACAGAATCAAGTCTGACACCTAATTATTGTGTACTTTGCTATCTGTCTATTTGCTTGCTGATTTGTTGGTTGTTGGCAAAGAAGCAGCTATTTTATCTCGCCTGGGCTGGTATGCGTGTTGTCATCTGCAGTGTCTTTGTAAGGGTGTATGTCTGATTGTGTGTGTGCGTGTGTGTGTGTGTGTGTGTGTGTGTGTGTGTGTGTGTGTGTGTGTGTGTGTGTGTGTGTGTGTGTGTGTGTGTGTGTGTGTGTGTGTGTACGTATGTGTGTGTGTGTGCGTGCTTGTGCGGGTCTTTATCTTGCCCCTCTGCTTCCTTCCACAAAGACATTCCACACAAACAGGAAGTCACACTGGGTACTTCCTGAGGTTCAGCCAATCAGGCACTTCCGTTTTGCTAAATTCATCTACGTGTGAGTGTGGGCTGTGGGCATCCTGCGGGAGGTTAGGATAGACAGACAGTGGTTCCACAGGGAGGTGCCGCTATAAAAACATCAAACAGGGCAGCGGCAGCAGCAGCAGACGACAAACAGGCCACGTCATGGGAGAAAGAGAGAGAGGCAACACTTCCAACCCCAACAAGACAAGAATCACAGGAAATCAAAGGTCTGCTGCCACCCAAAGCAGACTGTAAAATCCTCCTGAGTGTCCATTTATCAACTTTCAACCAGGGGTGGGCGATATGGAAAAATACAATATCACAATATTTTTCCCAAGCTGTATCACGATACACGATTTTATCACAATTCTTTTGTTGGATTCTATGGTTATTTTTCAAGTCACTTGACAAAAACTAGACTCTCTGGGTTCCTTTTGGGAGGTCCAAATTGAACTTTACAAGTATGTAACAAATGAAACCAAATGGACCTGTAGGTCCATTTGGTTTCATTTGTATACTGTCAGCGTTAAGTGGAGACTTTTAAAGTTTGAGAACTACTGATTTAGACCAAAATGCAGGTTTGAATTGAATTCTGCAATGAATCTCTGTATTAACGATTAAACAGGATTGTTTTACAAGGCTCTCCGTCAATTGTATCACGATACATACGATATCTCTGAAAAGGCTGATCGTGGAGACATTGTATCGTGTCAACGATATTTATCACCATATTGCCCACCCCTACTTTCAACCTTTTATCAAAGAATGTTCACAAATTTTAAGTAGCTAAAACTAGTAAGACGCCTCAGGGCGAGGTCATGCCATGTCTTGGCCGTCTGGCCATCACATCTGACATCATACATACAATCCCTTTTATGCCCATACATGGATATCCCTGTCTGAACCAGCCACACCACTGTGATCTCACCTGTTTATGCACATATATGGAGATCCCTGATCTGAGTATCTGACATCACTGTGATGTCACAGTGATGTGTCAGGGGAACCACAGTGTCAGGCGTTACCTGTCCGTCTGGACTGACAGATGCGGTCAAGATGTGACGGTTCTGACAGTAAACTGGTCACAATAACAGATTCACAAGCGTGTAGATGGGCTATTTTCGCTGTTTGTTGTAGGGCTGACGCGGTTTACATTGAGAGAGACAAATGTTTTTTTACCATGCACAAACACACCTCCATCAGCGCCTCAGTGTGCATGTATGTACAGTATAGTAGGCCCATGTGTTGTTGTTGGTGGTGGATATGCAAATAATAATAATATAATAATAATAATAATAATAATAATATGTGCAAGAGGGCAAATATGGTATAAGTGGATGCATGCGTAAAAATACATGCATGCATGCATGAATATGGCCATTGCTTAGGTGTACCTGGCTGTAGATTGTGTGTCTGTGTCTGTCTGTGTGCGTGAGCGTGCATGTGTGTGTGTGTGTGTGTGTGTGTGTGTGTGTGTGTGTGTGTGTGTGTGTGTGCTCACTGCTCAGCGTTTCTTGTGCACGTGCGCTATGAAGCTGTGTGGCTGTCAGCTCCCAGAGACACCCAAAGAGGAAGAGGTTAGCTAATGTTTTCACACCAGCCTTATCAGCGCTGCTGCAACGCTTTGAGATGACCTCGATAAGGTCCGTCGGCTGAATAAATAAATACTAATCAACTACATGCTTATAAAGAGATACGTGGAGACTTCACTCCTCAGTGTGTGTGTGTGTGCGTGCGTATTGTGCAGCCATGTTTGCCATGCCTGGAGGAGTGTGTGTTCTAGGTCAAGATCAATCTATAGATAAGGCCTAAATGCAGCACAGGTCGGCATGGCACCTTTCTATGCATAATATCTGTGTGCCCACGGCGATATACATACTACAATATATCGAGGCGTTGTGTGCTTGTAGATCGGCTGTTTTCACTAGTTTAGTATATTCTTTAGATGATAAATACAAAACGGTACGGTTTTGGACATACAAGGTTTCCACCCGACAACGACGATATGTACCGATTGTGTTGGCTGTATGTGACTCGCTCTGTGTGTGTGTGTGTGTGTGTGTGTGTGTGTGTGTGTGTGTGTGTGTGTGTGTGTGTGCGCGCGCGTGCGTGCGTGCGTGCGTGCGTCTCCTACTGTACCTAAAGGGCTTCAGGGCTAATATTAATGAAGCTTTTCTCTCTGTGGAGGTCCATCTGTACAATAAGCCCTTACATGATTAATAACAGAGCTGCTTTTGCATGTGCCTGTACTACTGTATGTTCTTCCTAAGCCAAGAACCGGCCGCTGTGTACGTACCCACGTACGTGCGTGCACAGAATGAATGCATGCATAATGCACAGAAATGTGTGCCTGCCTACACGGGTTAATGTGCAGCGTATGTTGACAGTAACACATGTGTGGGTCTATAGGTACAGTGTGCGTGCGTGCGTGCGTGCGTGTGTGTTTGTGCGTGGGCCTTATGGAAAAAAACAAACTGCTAATTAATGAGAGGAAATGCATTAGTGCTTCCTGTTTATAGAGCCATAGTTTCCCAGTGTCTCCGCTATGAGAAGCTAATGTTCCCATTAGCTTCACGACGGCGCATACAGCACAGAGAGGTCTACGTCGCAATGAACAAATAGCAGAACTACAAGCTCACACAACAACACAGGTCTACAGCCCTACAGCTGGGCTTGTAGATCTGCCGTTTTGTTATAGATGTGCTACTTCTTTTCACTACTTCTGAAATGTTTGTTTTTTTAATAGACATTATTCATTTATTGAATTTATTTATTCATTATTTTATTAATGAAATATTTTAGAAAAATGTTGGAAATGCTTTCATTTTAATTGATGAAAAGTTTACGTTTTTTTTTTTATCTTTTGAAATACAGTATAAAAATTATATTTGGTGTAGGAAACAAAAAAAAAGGGATATTTACCCGAGACTCAGATAAAAATGTGTCCACAAATGGGTCCTGACCCACTGTTTGGGAAACAGTGCTTTTACAGAGCACAACACAGCGATGGGCTGCCTGCCTGTCACGACAATGGTACAAGGTCTCACGTAACCACAACACCGCCAAAACACAGCAAACACCGTCTACTTTACCTGACAGGTATGATTTAAGCTAGAGCGAAGGCGGCTTGAAAAGGTTGTGTGCATCGCGAGCGCGCACACGCACGCCGGTGTAATAACACATTACACGCCGTGTAGGTGGCTGCAGATTGCTGTAATTTTATGTGTGCAAACAGCTTTCCCTAAAAGACTCTTCCTCCGAGCTCCCTGCTCGGGAAGGGACCCCGCCATTCATCTTCATTTCCCAAGATGCCTGCTGGCGCGCGCGCGCGAGAGAGTGAGTGTGTGTGTGCGTGCGTGTGTGAGAGAGAGAGAGAGAGGAGAGAGAGAAAGAGATAGAGAATGAGACTGATAAGGAAATTTAAACATAATATGGCGTGTTTGCACAGTGCAAAGAATGATAGAGAAAGACATACATAGAGTGGAATACATATATGTACCAGCAGCACCCTGTGCGACTGTATGCGCAACGGAGTGTGTGTGTGTGTGTGTGTGTGTGTGTGTGTGTGTGTGTGTGGTGTGTGCGTGCGGCCGTGCGTGTGTCAATTAGAGCTGTTGGGTGTCAACCACCGCCTTATATACAACACAGACAGTCTGACCTTTCTACTCCCTTCTCTCTCGCTCGCCTTTTTCTATTGCACACCATTCCTCCTGGCTATGGAAAAAGCAATTCTACACGCCTGGGCTGAAGAACCAGTGTGGTTCATTTCATTTCTACCTCTCCCTTGCAGCCCCCCCACACACAACCCATGCCATCAACACTAACTCCCTACACTAACCCTATAGATATAAAATGGCCCGCTGAGCCTTTCCGCTCATGTAGTGCACCATATCAAACGCAGACCGACAGGCATGACTATGGAGCCGGTGGAGGTGGTGAGATGCTGCTCTGCGCGCATTTCAGACGTTTTGGCCGTCTCACACAGAGCGAAACGTCAGACCCTTAACGCAAGGCTGTTGTCAAAGTGAGGCTAAATCCAGCTACGTTTTTCACGCGTGGTTTTGCTGGTTTGTGAAGGTGATGCGCCTTAACTTGATTGACTCTTAATGCCGGTGTGGGACAAGCTGAGTGTCACATTTGAGGATCTATAAATTAGCCCATGTCATCAGTGTCGCGTTACAATACTTTTTTATGTTATGTAATATAGACACCTACTTGTGGCATTACAGTGGTGATGAAGTGGGCAATTTTTGGGCAACTAGATCAACTAGATCAGGGGTCTTCAACAGGGGGTCCAGGACCCCTAGGGGGTCCTCAGAGTTACTACAGGGGGTCCTCCAAATCTTCAATTTATTTTTATTATAAACTACTTAAACCATAGTGCCCATATTCTGAGAACTGTCGCAGCGCGAGGCGTTGTGAGCTTGTAGATCGGCTATTTTCGGCAAAGAGGTTTGGTATAGAGGGGAAAAAGAGCAGACTAAGTACAGAGTGAAGGGTCAAGTTTATTAAGTATTGACGGTTCAAGTGGTTAAATATCTGAATAGCACACATTGACATGAATCCAAAATACAATGATGACTGTCAAAAGATGAAACTATATGGAACCTATGAACAGGTTGTGGGGGTCCCTGCTTCATCTCCCTCTCAACTAAGGGGTCCTTGGCCTGAAAACATTGAAGACCCCTGAACTAGATGTAAATCAGCTATATTGTGAAGAGACTTGGTGTAGATGGGAGGGAACACAAGGCCCATGGGGGACCCTGATCAATGAGGTATATAGGGTAGGGTTTAAGTGGTTAAGCTGACTTTGCACTGGTGGAGGGACTGGCTCTTATTGCCTGTCCCTACTGAATTGACATCTGGCCCTCCATTTATCAGTCTCCGATGGACGGGACAACCGACAGCCATGAAGATGACGAGCCAATATGAACCCATCTTTATCATAGAATTGACATCTGCAGGAGAGCCAAGATCAACCTAGAAAAGCTGACACACATCGGGGACAAATTATCCGTTATGGAACCCATTTCGGTAGCCGATATCAGTTCAGGAAAGGTGACACTGGCGACAGACATATCCAATGCACTTCGGTCAATAATGAATAAGGTGAAGGAGAGTCTGATTTTAAACTCCACGGTGCTACGCATGCAGCCTCTGCCGTCCATGACCAAATGGCATTTATTCTATTCTCCAGCACTGAGACAGACCCTGCTGTCTTTACTGGGCACTGGGCACAGCCAGCAGCCATCAATCTCTATAAATCATTCAGATCTATTGCTCTTCTCTTGATCTCAAGCTCTGCCCTTCAGTCACACACGATGTACAAAACACACACACACACACACACAGAAACACCTGTGCTGGTCCTCAAAATGGCTGGTGTAGGACTACAAATGCAACCCATGAATGAAGGCAGAAAACAGAAACTGGCGTGAATAGACACACGAAGGCACAATTCAAAGTGCACACACACACACACACACACACACACACACACACACACACACACACACACACACACACACACACACACACACACACACACACACACACACACACACACACACACACACACACACACACACACACACACACACACACACACACACACACACACACACACACACAGAGAGAGAACAAGACCCAGCTGCAAGTCAGAGAAGAAGTGAAACTTCAAAAAAAGTGCTTCGATCGTTTCTATGGAATAAGATTTGGCAACGTCGGAAATAGCTTGGCCAAGAAAAAGGATGTGAATGTATTTATGTGAAGATTGTGGGGACGGCGATTGGCAGTCAGTGTGTCATGAATGCGCTTAAAGTCATTATTTGAAACTTTGACGTTAGTTGCCTTGGTTGCAGACATCCCCAGTCGTCTCTCTCTCTCGTTCTCTCTCTCTCGCCCTGCCCACTCCCTCTCCTCCGCTCTCTCTCTCTCTCTCTCTCTCTGTCGCACACATACTATAAACACTAATAAAATAATGATGGATGCTTGACGGTCCATTCTACTTATAGTATTTCTTGACAGGCATCTAGAAAGACAGGCTTTCCCCAGATTGGGACGCATGTAGGCCGACAAGAGGATCAAGCAGAATAATTCATCATGTCCTTGTAAAAGGCAACTGGGAGTGAAGAAGGGAATTTAAGTAAAAAAAAAAAAGAATATATATATATATATTGTCGTTGTCGGGTGGGAACCTTGTATGTCCAAAACCGTTTGTTTTGTATTTATCATTTTAAAATGATTTAAACTAGTGAAAACAGCCGATCTACAAGCATCTGTGTGCTTGTAGATCAGCTGTTTTCACTACTTTTGTGCGATGGCTTTGTTTGATGAAGCAGGGCTTTACTTTGCGAAAAAAATTACAAATTTGAAACTTGGAGATACAAGGTTTCTGCCCGACAGTGACGATATATATTGTGAACAAATCTTTTTTTTTTTTCTCTCTTCTCTACATTAATATGTCAGTGTTTTGGGGGTCTAAAAGTCAAGGAAATGCCACACACTCATAGCCACGATGCAGGATAATTTATTGAATGAATACCAACGTTTGGCCATGGAAAGGTTTTATTCAGGGGATGTGTTTTGGGGGTGTAAATCATTTAAATGGTAAATGATGGCGCATTTATATAGCGCCTTTATCCAATGCAGAGATTGTGTATTACATTCACCCATTCACTCACACATTCATACTGTACACTGATGGCGAAGGAAACCATGCAAGGCACCAAACTGCTCATCGGGAGCAATTAGGGGTTCTTGCTCAAGGACACTTAACTCTGGGGAGCCTGGGATCGAACTGGGAGCCTTCCGGTTGCCAAGCGGCCGGCCACTCTACCCCTGAGCCACTGCCGCCCCACTTTAACCACGCAAACCCTATAATTCATTGACCATGGTCCCCCCAGGGGTCTGCACCAGGCCCCCTTACTACAGGGAGTCCTCCCCCTTTTTTCCACTCTTCATCAAAAGCTCTTTGCCCGATTTTTCTGTTGCTATTTTCACGGCATGTTCTTCTGAGGGCTGCACGAAAACAACCTTTTTGGAAGGGGCAGGGACATGCTGGGCCCCTGATTCAGCCCGGGAAAAAGAGTTGTAGAGGCCCTCATTGCGCGCTATAGAGAGAGATCTTTCTATCTACTCAAAGATTTGCCATTTCAGATCATGACAAGTGACAAGCCATATTTCGTCATTGTCGGGTGGAAACATTGTATGTCCAAAACCATTTTAAAAATTATTTAAACTAGTGAAAACAGCCGATCTACAAGCACACAACGCCTCGCACCGTGAGGCGTTGTGTGCTTGTAGATCTGCTGTTTTCACTACTTTTGTGCGACAGCCTTGCATGATGAAGCAGGGCTTTGCTTTGCGAAAAAATGTACAAATTTGAAAATTGGAGATACAAGTTTTTCTGCCCGACAGTGACAATTTACTTTGTTGGCCGCCCAGCCCCCAAAATGGAACGAAGGCCGACATTTTATTTGTATTTTTTTTCCTAATGGCCGGCCTGGACTGGCCGGGAATGAACCGGCCGTTCGGGAGTTGTCCCGCTTTTCCCAATGGCCAGCACGTCCCTGGGAAGGGGTCTCCGGCGCTTCCCATGGTGGCGTCTGGACGCCCCTGGACCCTCCGTGCCCTGCCTTGCAGTCACCTTGTATAAATAACACAGCGGACCATTGATCTCCAGGGAGAGGCCATCTTGGCTCCGATTTAGACTGCGCAGGAATGAGCGGAATGTCTCTGGCCCGCCGCCAGCAGCCTTTTCCTGGCCTGCCCTTTGACCCCTGCCACTGGGAAAGGGGAGGCCCAGTGTGTGCGTGCACGAGAGAGAGAGTGTGTGTGTGTGTGTGTGTGTGTGTGTGTGTGTGTGTGTGTGTGTGTGTGTGTGTGTGTGTGTGTGTGTGTGTGTGTGTGTTAGGGATGGGACGATACGTGATATTATCGTTTATCGTGATAACAAAAAACACTCACGATAATCGTACCGTGGCGATTTAATATATCGTGATATCGTTCTCCGTCATGCACTGGGATCAATTCACCTTTTATTTGCCGAGCTGCATATCTGGTACCGCTTAAACCTATATAATTGGTAAAAGGTACTTATAATATACGTACGTAATAGATAGAGTCTTTTTTTCCCACTCTATCGAGCATCTTTGCCAAAAAATAGCCGATCTACAAGCTCACAACGTGTCGCATTGCGACGCGTTGTGAGCTTGTAGATCTGCAATTTCTTGGCAAATGTTCCTCCCCAGAATGATAATGGATGTTTGGGATATTTTGATTATCGCGATAATATCGTAAATCGCGATTCCTTTGGTCACAATAATCGTGATATGACATTTTCATATCGTCCCATCCCTAGTGTGTGTGTGTGTGTGTGTGTGTGTGTGTGTGTGTGTGTGTGTGTGAGTGAGAGAGAGAGAGACAGCATGGGGGTTGAAGAGGGGTGAACAAGGCTAAACTAGGCAGTGACCACCTGCTCTCTCCCTCTGATCTTGTGACCTCTCCTCTTCCCAACACGCAAACATTCACACAAACACACCAGCACGCACAGAAGCCCATGTGTGTGTGCCCTCACTGCCCTGGCCCCCCTCTGGTCTTTGTATTCCTAGTTGTGGCTGGCCAGCCCCAAGGACAAAGTGACACTTTAACTTTAACTCTCACCTCCACCAAGCCCCCTCCCCTCCCCTCCACCACACACACACACACACACACACACACACACACACACACACACACACACACACACACACACACACACACACACACACACACACACACACACACACACACACACACACACACACACACACACACACACACACACACACACACACACACGATAGCCATGCTCTGCGGTCAGGAGGAAACACACAGCCTAAGGGCTGACTGCAAACACAACACAGAGAGTATAAACAAAAACACACAAACACACACACACACGTCAAAAGGTACTAGACGAGTAGTCTGTAATGAAAGGAAATGTCGGGAGAATTCATCACAAAACAGGAAATACGTTTTAAAAGACAACTGACAAAAACGCAGATCTACAAGCTCACAAATCCACTCTTAAAAGGATCCCTGGCTAATACGACAAATATGCCTTAATACATTATAATCGTCCTCTATAACTACAATGTAAAATTAAAAACACCTTAATTATTTTATTTCGTCTAGAAATAGCTATTCTTTCACTCAATAGGGGAAATGCCCGTCGCAAGTTGATGATGTCATAAATGTCATGTGTCACACATGACACACAAACACATTTGAAATATTGATTTGACGCTCACATTAACCATAGGAAGCATTACGTTTGTTTTTATTTGCACATGCATGCCATAAATTCCACAGGGATAGATCAAAAATGAAACTCATGACACCCTCAACTTGCGACGGGCATTTCCCCTATTGAGTGAAAGATTAGCTATTTCTAGAAGAAATAAAACAATTTTTACATTGTAGTTATAGAGGACAATTATAACGTATTAAGGCATATTTGTCATATTAGCCAGGGATCCCTTTAAGGCGGTGACCTGGGGATCTTGTAAGCATCACTACATAACGTCATTACTCCCTTCAGGCTGCCTTGGTGGTTGACGCAGAACTTGGCAGCGGTGTGTGTGTGTGTGTGTGTGTGTGTGTGTGTGTGTGTGTGTGTGTGTGTATTTCCGTACGGCCTTCCATTTCTAACCTCTGGTCTCCGTGGCTGTCACCCGTGATGAGGTGGGGGGGGGGGGGGGGGGGGGGGGGGAGGGGAGGGGAGAGAGACCAGTGGAGTTACATTACGTCAGCGCCGGGCCATGTCATGTTGGACGCGCCGGTCCCACGGAGGAGCCGCTCGGAGCTCCCGGCAGCGCGGAGAGAAAACACTCGGTTTAAAAATAACACACACATGGGAGTGGTGAATCAGGATGAGTAATCGGTGCGGAGGCTAAAAACGCCCGATTTAGACGTCACATACTCGTCGTATGACGGCCTGGGGATTATTTTATACTTTAGCTATTGAAAAATAGCAGATATACAAGCTCACAGCGCGGCACCGAGTGCCGCGCTGTGAGCTTGTATATCCGCTATTTTTGAAAAGTCATGGAAATTTGGGCAAATCTTTGAATACATGTATTTTTAAAGCAAATATTTGTAACTCAAATTCTGCTTCTGGGGGGGGTCCCTGGAACGAAATATTTTGAGATGGGGGTCCGTGGCCGGGGACTGCCCATAAGTCCATAAGTCCGAAGGTTCATTAGTCCGAATTTAGTTAGGGTTACTGAGGTTAGGGTTAGAGTTAGAGTTAGGCATAGTATTCTTAACAAATTCGGACTAATGAACCTTCGGACTAATGAACCTTCGGACCAATGCCATGGCACCCCGTGGCCAAATACACATCATTTTGGGGGTCCTTGACATGAAAAAGTTTGAGCACCACTGATATAGAAACATAGGTTTTTAAAAAAAAAAACTTATAAGGATTTTTCAAAAATAGCAGATCTACAAGCTCGCAGCGCTGCACTAGGTGCCGTGGAGGGAATGGGAAAAAAATACAAGACGCAGAGCGTGGCCGACGTTTAAAGATCTGTCTGAAAAGAGCCTTTATGTGCCCACTGCTCTCCCGAGGCCCGCAATCACACGCCGTGTAATCCTGAGTATCAATTTGACTCTGAGAGTGTGAAGATGTACTGTACAATGTAACTGTCCGTCCGCGAGTATGTGTGTGTGTGTGTGTGTGTGCTTGTGAGAGTGAGAGACAGAGCAGTGTTGTTTTTGACAGCTAATTTTTATTTAGTTTTAGTCATAGTCTTTTGAATAAAATGTAACTTGTTTTTTTTAGTCATAATTTAGTGACCTGAAAAATATCAGTTTTAGTCTAATTTTAGTCGACTAAACCTACAGTTGATTTAGTCAAATGAAATGTATTTTGGCCTTGGCCTTGATGGCATCGTAATGACTGATTTTACACTTCTGGTTGTGTGCTGAAAATAGCCGATCTAGAAGCTCACAACGCGTCGCACTTTTTCAGCATGCAACACCTGAGAGCAACCAAACATAAAATGACTCTCTTCTCCACCCTAATGTTTTAGTCTAGTTTGTATTTTGTTGACGAAATTGACAATATATTTAGTCTTAGTTTTAGTCATCACAGCTTGGTTTTTATTTCGTTTTTATTTAGTTTTCTTCGGTGAAAAAAACGCAGTCGACAAACATTTTTCGTCATAGTTTTAGTCGACAAAAACAACACTGAGACAGTGAGACAGGGGAGAGAGAAGAGGAAAAGAAAGGCATAAGGAATAAAACAGAACGTGGACGGAAACGGACGGAGTGTGTGAGTGGAGCTGAGGGGGAATTGGAGAAGATGACGGTTGCTTTCCTAACACAATCCTGGTCTTCCAATTTCCATCAGATGGAGAGAGCGAGAGAGAGAGAGAGAGTCTGGCTGAAACACTATATTGTTAAGTACAGGCAACAAACTGCATTTGTGCGTGCGGCGCGTGTGTGCATGTGTGTCTGTGTGGCAAAGGTATGACAGCAGAAAATCACACTCAACACAGATCATGTGTCGAGACATCGAGAGACATATTTCCTGAATTAACACGAGCCTGGCTGCGGCTTCACTGATCGGAAAGAAATACTCTCACCGCCACGGTTGTGTTTTTGAGACATAGACACGACACACACACACACACACACGACATAGGTACACGCGGCATCATCTCGGAGAGACAAGGGTATAAACACAGGGTATTCCCTCATCGTCCTGGCTCTCATTTCTGTCTATGAAAGGAAAAAAGAGAGAGAGGGGAAGTCTTAAAAAAAAAGGGAGAGGAGAAAATTATAGCTCTCTCCCTCAGTGGCTGCTTATGTCATGAAATCCGAGCAACCGCATTAACATTAGTGCGGTCGGTCGTTTTTTTTGCCAGGGCCGGGACACTGAGGCATTGGCATCGCACTGGGGCACGTGAGATTCTTCATGCCGTTACATGGCTGCACAGTCAGGAAGGGAAAGGTTTGTCAGCTTGGCAAGGTTTCACTGGCATATACACAGAGATAGAAGGGAAGAGAATAGCAGAGAAGAGAAGAGGACCAAGGAGTGGAGAGTAGGGCTGTCACGATTGTGACATTTTACATGACGATTAATTGTCACTCAAATAACTGCGATCAGCGATTTAATTGTGTTTTTGTCGTTGACAATTACATTTCTGTTTGGCTTTTAGGCTTTCGAGTTCCACATGGTAGATATGTAACCTAAATATACAAAGAAATGACTGACATATTTGACAACTTTATACTTTAAAAAGAACATTGATAATGGAAATAGCTGATCTACAAGCTTGATGCGACGCGTTGTGAGCTTGTAGATCTGCTATTTCCACTATTTTTTTACAGAAAAAAATATATATGAACATTTTTCAACATGGAAACGATTATGACGATTATGAAAAATAAACGCGATTATGTCAAATAATTGCGATTAGACGATTATTATGTAATAATTGTGACAGCCCTAGAGGAGAGGAGAGAGAACAGCAGAGAAGAGAAGAAAGGGGGAAGAGAATGGCAAAGAAGAGAGGAGAGGAGAGAATAGTAGAGAAGAGGAGAGGAGAGGAGAGAAGACGTGTGGTCTGTGAGTGACTTAACCACGCGGATGCTCCCTCTCCAGATCAAAGGCAGGGAAGTGGCTTGGCTCTTGGCAGCAACGAGTCCCATTAAGCCTAGACGGAGGCCATACACATGCCCTGCAAATAAAGCTGGCTGGGATTACACTGACAATGGCCCATAGTGAGCCATGGGCTTCATTACAAGGTCACACCACAGCCTCCGATGAACACAGCATGGGGACACATCATGCCTGACCGTTACGATAGATTGAAACTTGTCATAACCGCCGTTAAAAAAATATATATATATATATATATACCTAGTCAGTGGTGTAAAGTAACTAAGTACTTTTACTCAAGTACTGTACTTAAGTACAGTTTTGAGGTATTTGTACTTTACTTGAGTATTTCCAATACTTTTACTTCTACTCCACTACATCTGGGATGCAAATGTTGTACTTTTACTCCACTATATTTATTTGAAAACTATAGTTACTAGTTACTTTGCAGATATAAATGATTATATTATAAAACATACAATAATCCACTTTAGCCCTATTTTATACCTTGGCTATTTGAAAATAGCCGATCTACAAGCTCACAACGCGAGTTACGCGACGCGACGTGAGCTTGTAGATCAGCTATTTTCAAACATTTTGTACTTTTACTTTTAGCACTACTTTAAGTACATGTTGATGCCAACAATGTCATACTTTTACTGAAGTACATTTTGAATTCCGTACTTCTACTTGTAACGGAGTACTTCTATAATGCAGTATTGATACTTTTAGTTAAGTAAAAAATGTGAGTACTTTTTCCACCACTGTATCAAGTCTTTTAACCCATTCAGAACGGGTACACATTATTGTGTATAATTATTTTATGCTTTAACTATTGAAAAATAGCAGATATACAAGCTCACAGCGCGGCACCGAGTGCCGCACTGCGAGCTTGTACTGTAGATCTGCTATTTTTGAAAAATCATGAAAATTTGAATTTTGACCCGATTCTATAAGTGTCTTTTGAATCCTTCTAAGATATTTTTGAAAAACCTATGTTTCTATATGTCAGCAATCTCTGGCCAGCCATCGTCAAAGAAAAGGTCCTTTTCACTGAAAGCGATTCTGCAAAAATTGCAGAAAACATTTATGGTGCTGGTGGTGGGTGTCCTTGCTTAACACCGTCGACAGAATTAATAACTTTCCCCGAGTCCCAATTGGCATTCGGTATTTTGAAAAGACAACAACTGAACTTTCAGGTGTGTGTAATTAAGTTTGCCAGAGATTTAAGACAAGCCTCCAAAGAGAGAGAGACATTTATCCAGACATTATGCAGATTGTATGCGTTTACGAATCGGGCGTTACGAATTCACTGAGACATGAGGGAAAGCATGGATGATGACTGTATATCTAATAAACAGAGGGTACTTAAAAAGAACTTGCAGACAGACAGAGAAACACAGACACAGACACACAGGTGGCCCGCGTGTCATTTGGGATGTCAGCTCTCCCACATTAGACACCCAAACATGGCAACACATTTAGACTTGCCAACACGACCTGTCACCACTAACAACACATTGCAGAATGTGTCCCCCTCTCTCTCGCTCACAATTCAAGTCAGTTCAATGGGCTTAATTGGCATGAGAAAAGTATAAGCATACGTTAACATTGCCAAAGCAGTTTGAAAAGGAATAGAAAAGGAATAGAAATGATGTGTACAGAGACAGAGCCGTCATATTGCAACTGAGGGAACTGGTCTAACATGAAAATGGTCTAACAAAACCGGGAGCGTGTCGATATTGTGACATAGCATCTGTTAGACGGTTCATTCTTTCGACACGGGTGAATGTTAACCTGGTGAAATGCTAACCTGCCGACGCGGGTGAATGTTAACCTCTATGCCTCAACCTAGCGCAAACCCTAACCCCAGTAACCGTGACGCGGGTGAGTCGAAAGAATGACTCGTCGAAAGAGCGAGATTTCCCCAACAAACAAAACCATAAGAATTATGCATTTGCCGTCAGAAATATTTGGCCTATATGTCCAAATGGGGATATATAATATAGGCCAGGGTTGAGCACAAATATATTCAAGAGTGTTTAAAGTTAATTGCTCTGTTTGTATGGACAGTGTTTCTTCAATTTTTCTCACACACACACACACACACACACACACACACACACACACACACACACACACACACACACACACACACACACACACACACACACACACACACACACACACACACACACACACACACACACGCATTGCATGTAGGTAAGGACGCATGGATGGACAATCAAAACAGCCACATACAGAATGAGAAACACACACACACACACACCCCAATAAAAGCACAGCAGGACAACCAGCATGAGGGCATCAGGCACGATGGCCTTAAATATCCATTTTACAAACCCTCCAGAGGAGGAACAAATGGAGAGAGAGAGAGAGAGAGAGAGAGAGAGAGAGAGAGAGAGAGAGAGAGAGAGAGAGAGATAGAGAGACGGGGGGACGGGGGGATATAGGGAGAGAGAGAGAGGGAGCGTGAGCATTGCGGGATCAGAGGGTTATTTCAGTCAATCCCCAGTACAGGGGCTGTGGAGCTGGTGTCTGTCACCAAGGATGAGCGCAAACAATGACAAATGGGACGCGGTCATGGCCTACAGAATACACCAGCACGCAGGTACGCACAGCACAGCACAGCACGCACACACGCCCGCGCGCACACACACAAGTCACGTGTCTCGCGTGTGTACCGGAGCCCTCCATCTGTCCACTTTCACGTTCTTTTTTAAGTATAAAATTGTCAAATATGTCAGTAATTTCTTTGTATATTTAAGTTATGTGTCATGAGCAATGTGCCACTTCAAAGCCTAAAAGCCAAACAGAAATGTAATTGTCAACGACAAATACACAATTAAATTGTTAATCGCAATTATTTGAGTGTCAATTAATCCTCATGTGAAATGTCATAATCGTGACAGCCCTCATTACTGCTGTCCCTCTGATCCTATGTCTAGTCTGAGAGTAGACCGCTGGTTCTCAACGTGGGGTAAGGGGGCCCCCAGGGGCCCTTGAAGGGGTTCCAAGGGGTCCCCAACTAGATAAGATGACTAGTCATCTAGCCTCTGGGCGACTGACTGTCCCCCACGGGATAAATAAAGGTATCTATGATTATCTATGACTCATAGTAAGGAACCAAAGGGACCCTTATGGGTCTATAACTCAGAGTGTGTTACAGATGGAACCAAATGGACACTTACGCATCCATTCGGTTCCATTTTTACAGAATCTCAGAATTAAACTGTTTGTACAGTAGACCCAGTGGGTTGGTCCTTGAAATTAAAATGGTTCAGAAACACTGGACTAGACTATGCATTGTTCAAACAGGGAAAAAAACATGCTGCTAAATGTGTTTCAGATGTGGGGGAACAGCTACATCTACACGGCTACATAGTAAAATCCTCAGTATTAATGTATCCATTTGTAACTCAAGAGTGTCCAAATGTAACCAAATGTCTTCAATACCATTCTTTACTGTGTACTGCTTCTGTCTGGGCAGTTTGATAAGTTTGGGTTTATTTTTAACTTGATGGAAAATGGTGTAGCCTACTGTACTGTGCACAAATCTTTTTTTATACATATAAATCACCTCCTTCCCGGCAAAAACAACGGCCATTGTTTATCTGATTATCTGCATCCCGCCACTTCCCCCTTCAGTCCATTCAGCTGTATGGAGTAAAAAGGGTCAGTCCATTCAACTGCTACTTGCGATATTATTCCCCTCCATTTCCCCCGTGATTGGCCACATGTCAGCTTGCTCGGGTCATACATCCTGTGCAGACCAAAGTTGCAATTTCAGCTTCACACAATCACAAAGACAGGAAAAAACTACGAACGGCGCTGAGCTGAGCAAAACGGAGTGTGTTATTGTAGCTCTGAATCAATGAGGAACGTATCTCAAGCGTGAATTTGCTTTTCTGCTGATTCCGTCAGGGTTAGCCGGGGGGGGGGGTGAAGGGAGTGGAGTGGGTGGTAGCGGGGATGGTGGTACTATGTTGGACACTGTGGGTGTGTGCGTGGGTGTGTTTGTGTGTGCGTGCGTTGGCGTCATATGGATGGGTTGTCAGGGTGCGAAGCATAAAGATTCCGTCTTCTCCGTAGAACAATTTCACAGAGGCACAGACCCAGAGAAGAGTGGTCTTTCCATAGTCAGTCTTTTTTCCAGTCCAGCAGGTATTCTAATGCAGTGTTTCTCAAAGTGGATTCCAGGGACTCTGTGGGTTCCTTTAGGGGGGACTAAATGGACCCATACAAGTCTTTAACTCTGACCATATCCATTTGGTTCCATTTGTACACGGTCAGAGTTAAAGGGAGACCTTGAAATTTGAACATTTGAGGAACACTGTTCTAATGGTGGACTGCCCATAAATCCTACATATCATTAGTCCTACTTTGGTTAGGGTTAGGTTTAGGCATAGTTATTTTTCACCAGGTTAACATTCACCAGATTCGGACTGATGGGATGTAGGAACAATGATGAGATGTCCCTTCTAATGCATACACACACACACACACACACACTTTGTTGGCCTGTTCTGGTCCTTGAGGGATAGCAGAAACGGAGCAGTCAGTGCTCTCAACATTAACGATTAGTTTCATCTTCTACATCTCACACACACACACATAAAATAAACAAATACAACACATGCTAATTCAATAGAAAGAGCAGTGCACTACAGCTTGGAGAGTGGAACCTGAAAACCACCATCTTGAAAAACGAAAACCAAGCCATTCGTTTATTCATCAACGCACGGGGAGGATTAACTCGAAATGTGTTGTACTGTTAATGATAAGAAGAATTCATTTCCATTTCATTCCCTGTGAAATAGTAATTTGTAGCATTTATCATTTGAGTTGGCCCAGTCCGTCTTAAAGTCCCATGAGTCCCTGCTGTGCAATGTCTCTTGACCGCGCCAAACCAAATTAAAGTTTCACTTCCACCCTCACACAACACACACACGCCAATCCTCTCTCTCTCTCGCCATCTCTCTCTCTCTCCACACGTCCGCTTCTCAGCGGTGGAGCTCTCCCGACTCAAGATTTGCAGGCTTTTTTCCTTCTCCATTTGATCTCCTCTTCTACCCTTGAAGGAGTGCCAGTGTGATGGTTGTAAAGCGCTGGGGGATCTGGCGGTGAGGACAAGCGCTGGGGAATATCCCACTGCGACGAACAAGCCATCAGATCACAGGCCTTCAAAGCACACCAGAGAGCCTGTGCGTGTGTGCGTGCGTGCGTGCGTGCGTGCGTGCGTGCGTGCGTGCGTGTGCGCGAGATGGGGGGGGCGTGGATGTTCAATCATTTGCGGAAACGCAAGGTTGGTCAGGCAAGGGGGAAGTGGTGTGCGTGTGTGTGTGTGTGGGAGAGGGTAAAAGAGGAGGGGGAGAGGAAGTAGAAAAACAAGGCATCATATTGTCGTTGTCGGGTGGAAACCTTGTATGTCCAAAACCGTTTGTTTTGTATTTATCATTATTAAAATGATTTAAACTAGTGAAAACAGCCGATCTACAAGCACACAACGCCTCGCACCGCGAGGTGTTGTGGCACTACTTTTGTGCGACGGCCTTGTATGATGAAGCAGGGCTTTACTTTGCGAAATAACGTACACATTTGAAACTTGGGAGATACGAGGTTTCCACCCGACAACGACAATATATAAATCATCAATATGAATGTGAATATATAGTTGGCATCATCCTTCCATTACCCTTTCCCTATTGATGAACACGTGACCAAGTCTGGTGTGTGTGTGTGTGTGTGTGTGGGGGGGGGGGGGGCATAACGGAAGCTCATCATCTGATCATCCCCCCCCCCCAAGATATTTCAGGCGTTCCCTCTCCTTCCCTTCCCTCCGTCGCCCCCATCCATCCCAGATACCTCCACACTGTGTCCTCCTCACCGCTCTGCCCCAGCATCCAGCACCACCCTTCATCCTTCTCTCCACTCACGTCCTCCTCCTCCTCCTCACTGCCTCAGTCTTTAATGAGGCTCTGAGGGAATGCTCCTACGCTCTCTCTCTCTCTCCCCCCCTGAAGACGGACCTGCTCAGCTCAGATGGGTTTTGTTGTGTTCTGTTCTCCAGAGCGGTTGGAATGGACTCGTCTCTCACCATATGTCCCATCCTGCCCGGACTCAAACACGTGTACACAAGCAACACATGCAAATACCACACACACGCACGCACGCACGCACGCACGCACGCACGCACGCACGCACGGTGTACTGCTCCTGTAGCTGTTGCTGATGTAAGTCATTGAAGCTTGCTTAGACAGCTTGCAGGAGTACACTAGCTAAAACCTGGAACCAGAATGTTTACTGTGGCTACCTGATTCAAAGGGGTGTGTGTGTGCGTGCGTGCGTGCGTGCGTGTGTGTGTATGTGTGTAAAGTAAAGCCCTGCTTCATCATACAAGGCTGTTGCACGAAAGTAGTGAAAAAACTGTTTTCACTAGTTTAGTATATTTTTTAGATGATAAATACAAAACTAACGGTTTTGGACATACAAGGTTTCCACCCGACAACGACGATATGTACTGATTGTGTTGCCTGTATGTGACTCGCTCTGTGTGTGTGTGTGTGTGTGCGTGCGTGCGTGTGCACTGGTGGGAGCAAAAATACGCCCCCACACACATATACAAGCCAAGTTCAAACAGGTAGCGCCAGTCCAAACCCAAGTTCCAAGTTTCAAATTTGTACATTCTTTCGTAAATTAAAGCCCTACATCATTACAAAAGTGTCGCACAAGGTTAGTGAAAATAGCAGATCTACAAGCACACAACGCCTCACAATGCGAGGCGTTGTGTACTTGTATATTTTAAAATAACAAAAAAGGAAGGTTACAAGGTTTCCACCCGACAAGCGACGATAATGTTGTGCGCCGGTATGGTTATCGCGCACTAAAATAGCAGATCTACATCCACAAGCTCTCAACGCGTCACGCTGCGATGCCGCGTTGTGAGCTTGTAGATCGTCCCTTTTTGGTGCGCAAAAAAAACAATGCACAATCAAGTAGAAATCAAGCATGAGCATGTAGCATGCATAACAATGTCTGGCATGGCACCACATGGACTGGCCATGGAATGGCTCTGAGCTGGCCGGGAGCTTAATGAGAAAATATTGGCTGGAGTGTTTCTGAATCAGATGGCAACACTCACTCACTGGAACAATATGCCAGTAATGGGATAATAAAGTCTACCTTGATGGGTGTTGTTGAGGATATTTTCTGGGCTTCTGAGATGTCTTTGTTGTAAAAAATGGGTCCCTTAAATTTTGGTTTCCTACATTTTTTCATTATTATTTCTAAACAAAAATCATTTCCAAAAAGGCTTAGGTTTTTAATTAATTCAAAACAAAATTCAATGATTTTTTTTCCAATAATTTCATGACGAAATCAAAGACAAATCAAAGAATTCTCATAAATTAGAAAACAAATGTTTATTAAGTAGTGAAAATAGACGATCTACAAGCTCACAACGCGGCACTTTTGTAGATCTGCTGTTTTCACTAGCTTAGGTCCCGCTAAGCAGTGCTAAATATGCTTAGATGATTTTTATTTATATTAGGATAAATGTGCGCAATATTGAAAACAAAACCAAAGTGGGGAGGAGGCTTCACTTCCGCTTTAACTGGATACTGATTATAAGACCCCCGGTCTCCCAGACTGTCTGGCCACGCGAGACTAGGGTCCCGGGCAACCACTGGTTTTTAACATCCAACGATCATGTCTCATTTTAACCGGTGATTTCACTGCAGATCATTCCATTGCTTTCAACGGGGAAAGGGATGTCCTGCTTCCGTTTTGGATCATGGGAAATCGAGTCCCTGCATTACTACGGTGTGTATCAGACAGCTGTCTGTTATTAAACAACGAAAAGACAGAGTTGCCGAGTGTTAAAAAAAAGAAAGAAGGAAAGAAGGGGGGAAAAAAAACATTCCCTGCACTTTCCTATGAATAGTCAGTGGGGTATGAACTTTGAACAAGTGGGCAGCAAATATCCAGTCCATTATGGGCATATGTGTGTGCAGTTTCTTTTATTTACAAGGTAGTTTGAACTATCTTTTATCTTAGTACCTTTAGAACCAGATGCCTTCCTAGGGTAGCTTTGCTGTAGCTGTAACTACTCCCAGTGATTGCTAGCTTGCAATGCAAGGATATGCTTTCAAAGTACAGTAGCTTGAGCTTCCCCAACACTGTCCATCACTCCCCTTTTTGTCGATAGCTCTCTCACTTCCGCCTCTCTCTCTCTCTCCATCATTGGGCCCTCCATCTCTCTCTGTCGACATCTCTGTCTTTCTCGCTCTCCCTGTCACCGAGTCATGCGGTAAGCGAGCAGACTGTTTTGTCCAGATCTATTTTTGGATGCCATGCTTCGGAAGAGAAAAATAAGATTAAAAACAGAGAGAGAGAGAGAGAGGGAGAAAGAGAGAGATTTCCCCGAGCTTAAGGATATAGGAAACTTAAACCGTTAAATCTGAAAAATGATACTCAGCAAAAAAAGAAAAGGACAGTCTGTCGCCAAGACGGTATAAAGGCACCACACACACACTAAAATACGGTGAGCGTTCCTCCTCAGCCACGCTCATACCATCAGGATGCTGCTGACTGCATTATGGCCAGAAGCCACAGGCTGCTTCCAACTGGATCAATAACTGAACCTGATGAACATTTAACAAATTGATTTTTGAAACACAGCTTCAAACGGATAAGGAACAGCTGGTTAAGGGCCGCAAAACAGAGGCAGATGTGCATTATAAGAACTAAACCGAGCAGGAGTTTTTCTTTATGTTTTTACCTTGTCTTTGACCTCGCTTTGTCACCTCTAACTTTCCTCTGTTCACTCGTCTGTTAACAACCAAATGGTAACTCGAACACAAAATGCGGCAGTGGCCATAACTAACCATCTCTCTCTCTGACTCACGCACTCACACACACAGTTCTCTATTCTGCTTTTTAACCCATGCCTCTTAAAACCGCAGTGCTAGCCTTTCCACCCCTTTTTTTGATAAATGCCCTCTTCTTCTAACTCTACAAGGGGCTATAGAAGGAGAAAAGAAGAGCAACCCAGCTCCCTGGTGGATCATAACAATCCTTCAGTATTCGTCATCTCCCCCATGAGATCATCTCTGGCCAAGATATTCCACTGTCTCGTTTCCTTCGTCTTCCAAGTTCCCCTTCCTCGGTTGCCAAAGAGGTCAAGGTACGAGCAGTTGATCCCTACCCACCCACAACCTGTGATCCTACAGGGCGCGCCGTTCGCACACTCCACTACATGACTCACGTAACATTGAACCCATCACCCATTTGTCTGAGTGTGTGTGTGTGTGTGTGTGTGTGTGTGTGTGTGTGTGTGTGTGTGTGTGTGTGTGTGTGTGTGTGTGTGTGTGTGTGTGTGTGCGAGTGACTCACGGATTACGCCATTGAGTTAAGGGGAAGCAATTTAACCACTTAACTGTTTTTGGGGATTTTATGCCTTTATTGATAGGACAGTAGACTGACAGGATATGGGGTTAGAGACGGGGAGTGACATGCGGCCAAGGTCGTCCGGATCGGGAATCGAACCGGCGACGCCGCCAGGCATCCATGCCAATGTGGCAATGCCTAAGTGGTATGCGCCGCCTGGTCCAGTAGGCCAGCGGGCGCCCGTGAGCTTTAATTTCAAAGATTTTCGAAGGTTTTCGCCTGTAACATTCCCAACATAAGGACGCCAGGGTTAAAGTGGTTTAAGAAAAAGGACGACGTCGTAGGACGTCTTTTCTGCTCTGACAAATGGCTGCAGAGAGAGCTTTCTTTTCTCGTTGCCAGCGACAGCCGAGACGGGTCCCCGTAGTTCAGTCCAAAGCCCCAGAATGTGACTTCTCATACATTGGCCTGAGCCCCGCAGCTTTGATCCCTGACTGAAGAGAAAGTCGGATTTTCCAGCACAGTTGAGTGACGGGCCGGGGGAGGGGGTCTGGTCTGGAAGGGAATGGAATGGAAAAGCCGGGCAGTGAGCTAAGGCAAGACGGCTTGACACGGAGAGATGGAGGGAGAACAAAAAAGACGAAAAGAAAAGAAAAAACAAGACAGCCTCATTTTTTTCTCTCCCCCCCATCTCCTTTCTTTCATTTTCTTTCAACCCACTAGTTGTTTCATGCTTGGCAACAGGCGATTTCTTTTTTTTTTCTTTTTGTCAATGAGAAACGAAGGGGATGCGAAAGAGAGGCTGAGATTTGTCACAAGCCTTTGGGGGGCGGGGGGGCTTTCTGAACAGAACTGTACCAAAGAACTGAGGAGAGATTCCCGAGACAAGGAGGTGAACAATGGCTGTGACAAGGCATAACTAATCGATAAGAGAAAGCCCTTGAGTTTGATGTGGGGGCCGCGGGCTCTCGACGAGGGCCAATTCATGTCCCTCAAAGCCTCGGCTTCAGTGCCATTCCCTGGCCCTGGCCGTTTCAACACACCATTTCATTTCCTTTTCCGAGCGGACATCCTTTGAAATGCAAAGCAAATCAGGGGCAAAGTCCGCACCTTGGCTTTACTCCCCTTGAGAGGAAAAAAAAAAGGAAAAAGTAAAACACCCCCCACTCCTTGCCTTCCTGCTTCCCAGACAGTGGGATCTGGACAAAGATTTAAAACCTGACGGCAGACTTCTGAGACAACAGCAATGTCAAGTTTAAACACCTCCTAAACCTTACTTCCTAAAATACTTTGTTAGTAAAAGAGGTTGCGCTTCGACAGTGGGATTCTCAGTGCAGTGCTAAAGCCAAAACCCCAGTAAACATTTGAGAAACGCTCTAAGGAAGGCTCCCTGCCGAAACGTGTGGGCGTTTGTTTTTTATGGTGTGAGCCAAATAAATATGTCAAAATGTTGAGTATTTTGTCATCTTTGACTGGAAGTTTGAGATGTGGAACCCTTTTCATATCTTCTGGAATATGTTTAACCTACATACTTCATACTACTGTTTCAAATGGCAAGATAAGCAGCTCTAAAAGTCTAAAAGCCCACTTGTAGTACCAGTAGTCACTGTGATCTGCTGTTTAAGCCAAGTGAGCACTTGCCTAATTTTGCCGATTGTTCTCCTAATATGCCCACAATATTGACTACATTTTCAAAAATACCCAAACCGTGACTCTAAATCACTTATATCTCAGAAATAACCAATCTACAAGCTCACAACGAACGAGTAATAAACACCCATGTAAACATTATAAACATGAGCTATAACATTAACAATTTGCTGGTGAATGTTGAAAACCCAGGACATTTTTCAGCTTTTTATTTTGTCGGGACTCTTGACAGCTTGAAACCGGGACAATCCCGGCCAAACTGGGACATCTGGCCACCGTGGGTTAAAAGTGGCGACAGAGAGTGACGAAACAGCATGACAACTGATATCAGGCCACCATATCAGTGCAGTGCACCACTGTGTTTCTGATGGCTCCATTATGCATCAAGGCGCATATTCCTAGCACAGTTGTACCTACATTAAAAAAAATAAACCTTTCGGAAAATGGCCGAAGACAGCAATGATGGCAGGCCTTAAGAACAGGACCCCTGGGCAAAGTCTGACGGCAATGCAGATGGCCAATTACGACCGACCGCATTTTATTGGAGACATTTTTATTCCTCGTGGCCCACTTGTAGCCCACTAAATTATCAACCGGGAACTCGCTCCGTTGCTAATCTTCGCTGGAGGCAATGCTGCCACCCTCTGCTGTCTGCAGACCAGCACGTATGGTGGTCCCTAGATCAATGGTATTTTATCAAAGAGGCTTAATTAATATAGGCACAGCAGTTGTATTTGGTTTGAAAGAGGAATAGAGAGAGAGAGAGAGAGAGATGTGGTGTTTATCTAAACATGTCAGAGGTTTACACTGACCGCATTGGCCAGAGCAGCTGTCTGCCCACTCTCTGTTGTGGTCTTTCAAACACACACACACACACACACACACACACACACACACACACACACACACACACACACACACACACACACACACACACACACACACACACACACACACACACACACACACACACACACACACACACACACACACACACACACACACAGTCCGGTCCAGTCCAGAGACCAAGGCTCTGTGGTCTGGTGGGGCTTTAGTAGTGCACATGCTTGGTGTTTATGTTCTGCTCCCAGGCGTCCTGTGGTCTGCCCTCCCCTGGCCTTCCCACCGTGAAATCCTAAGCCACCCTTTATAACGCTGAGAGTTCACAAAATGTAAGCGAATATAGAGTCATGGACCCATAAGGGTCCGTTTGTACTAGGGATGGGACGATATACGATATTATCGTTTATCGTGATAAAAAACACTCGCGATAATCGTATCCTGGAGTTTTAATTTATCGTGATATCGTCCTCCGTCATGCACTGGCATCGATTTCACCTTTTATTTGCCGAGCTGCATACCCACTTAAACCCTCTATAATTGGTAAAAAGTACTTACAATATACGTATTTGATAGTCTTTTTTTCACTCTCTACCAAACCTCTCTTTGCCAAAAAATAGCCGATCTACAAGCTCACAACGCGTCGCAACACGTTGTGAGCTTGTTGCTATTTTTTGGCAAAAGTTCCGCCCCAGGATAATGGATTTTGATTATCGCGATAATATCGTAAATCGCGATTTCTTTGGCCACAATAATCGTGATATGAAATGTTTCATATCGTCCCATCCCTAGCTTGTACACTCCCAGAGTTAAATGAACACTGATAACTCCACAGTGTTCCACACATATTCTGTTTGTTTTCCTGCCCCTCGCATCAACACAGTCCATCTCATTTGAGCGTTTTCTACTGTTTGTCGTTTTTACTCCCACCACTGGAGACTCTGTTTACCTTACTTCTCCAGAGCCATTTCTCCAGTAGGACCCCCAGCCTGCCCTGCACCACTGTTTCTCTGCCTGCAGTTTGTTTATTGATCCTTCTGAAACACGTGCAGCCGCTCTGCTTTCTTGTTTGGGCTGCAGGCGCAAACCAGTGAGATACCAGATGACCACTGTTTAGTTTATATCTGAATCCACAACCACACACCATCTCTCTCTGTGCACCATCTCTCTAGGCTCTATTCATCCCCCTTTCTCACACTGTTCATCTTGCCCTCTCTCTCACTCTCTCTCTCACTCTCTCTCTATCTCTCTCTCTCTCTCCCTCCCTCACTCAGACTTGTTTGGCCTTCTATTGTTGGAGGCAGAGTGAGTTTAGGTTCAAGCCAGTCGGGGCTGAAAACACGGGCAGGGTCGCCACATGCGCAGCCAAGCGCGACAGCTACAATAACCCCTGTGGTGGAGGCGACCATGTGCTAAATTACTGCCACAATGTTCTCTCCCCCCCTCAGGCCGCTTGCAATCCTTCCCAGCCAGTCTGCTCCTCACCTTCCTCCCCCCCCCCCCTTTACACTTTTTCCCTTTCCCGCTAATTGCGACCCGGATCGGTCAGAGTCCAACCCGACCGCTCTACTGCAAGCGGCAAATGAAGGGAGAATGAGTAGGACATGGGCAGTGGAGGAGGGAGGGAGAGAGAGAGAGAGAGAGAGAGAGAGAGAGAGAGGCAGAGATAGGCAGACCGTCATGGGAGAATGAGATACGATGAGTAGGTCTGAGGAAGAGAGGAGCTTCATCATGGAACAGGTGCAATACCGACAAAGTCATTAGAGACTGGCTGGTGAGTCTGGGCCTGTCATAATGATGCTGTTCATGTTACGCATGCAGGTGTGTACACGCGTGTTTGTGTGTGAGAGAGAGGTGTGTGTGTGTGTGTGTGTGTGTGTGTGTGTGTGTGTGTGTGTGTGTGTGTGTGTGTGTGTGTGTGTGTGTGGACACTGAACAGTAAACATCTTGCTCTCAAACGCATGATTACACTCTACTGCTAGGAGAGAACAAGCACTACAGCTGAGAAAGTGCTAAAAAGGCTGAAAGAGGGAGTTTTCCCCATCTGTGTGTGTGTGTGTGTGTGTGTGTGTGTGTGTGTGTGTGTGTGTGTGTGTGTGTGTGTGTGTGTGTGTGGGGGTGTGTGTGTGTGTGTGTGTGTGACTTCAATGGAATGTGACACACAGGGAGGAGAATTTCCCCACTGTGTGTACGTTTCAACTTCCCCTGGTCCAGATGAGTGTCCTGCAGTGCAACAGGCATTCACACCAACCCAAACAGACAGGATGACAAACCATGGTGTTTGGAGGACAGACGGTCACAGCTACTATGACCCATTATACATACAGTAATATACATACAGTATGGACTTTTGAAAACCTTTATTAATAAATCACTATGTGTATGGTAATGCCGTGAGGGCATTAACAGTACTAGCAGAGTACTTAACTTGAATATGATTTGACCTCCACTCCAGTGGTTGGACAAACAGTCAAAACTAGGTCTATTCATATATTCACACACAAACAGTACATGCTGAAACATTTCAAATAAGGTTACCATACATACTTGAACTTGCACCTACACTTGCATCTATATGGACACATAACTAATGCTTACGTCACGCCTTGAAGATACTTAATTAAAAATAGCAGGTCTACAAGCACACACTGCATGTAAGCTTGCATATTGTCAAGTTTCAGGCCACCGATGCGCAACAACAAGGATAAGATTGTGTCTCTTGCCTTGCCTTTCATTTCACATGCACGCACACACAAACATACACACCATGCACCATACTGTGAAAAGCTGACTGAACTGGCCTCAAGGCTCAATCGTGCCTCCTCACTGCATTTTGCCACTAAGCACCTTGCATGTTGTCAAAGCAGTAAGCAACAGTGTGAATTACCAATGAGTAATGAGAGTGTGCCACTATATGATTGAGACAAACAAAGGGGCGACTGTTTGAATAAGGAGAGGACGGGAGAGAAGGAGTAATCATCCTTTGGAGAGTATGTGATCTCAATCCGTTTCTAGATGGTTTTATTTCAGTGGTAAAAAAACAAAATAGCCAGGATTATTCATTCAGAGCCTAGGCTTAAAGCCTCAATGCAAAATGCTGCATTTGTCACTGTGTGCAATGCACACTTTTAAAGTCTGTCAGTCAGCCCATGCGACCGTTTGTGTTGTTGTTCATGCTTGTTCATGAGAACATGCTGCATGTGATGTGCATGCTTGCTCATGAGTCCAATCGGCACGTTCAAGCATGATGCAGTCGTAGTAAATCACTGATAAGGACCAAGAGACTCACACACACATGGCCTTAATAAGGTTACATAGGGTTATGTAGTCTCTGAGTCTGACAATTATTAACTAACTAAGCAGACAGACTATCAGACAGTAACATTTTCAGTGAATAACTCTGCCCTAGGGAGCAGAAACCAAATCTGTTGATGACCAAAAGAAGGCTTTCTTTTGGTCATCAACAGATTTGGTTTAATTATGGAGTATAGCCTGGAGCTGGTATTATACATTTATGCGAGTTGTCCATCCAAGGAAAGAACATTCAGGATCCAGTCATGTTAAGCTTGAGTTATACTTAGTTGCATGCCTGTGTTGCACTTCACAAATAGCATTGTAGATGTTAAACTGTACAGGACAGGACCAGAAAAGTCCCCAAGACTTTTTTGTGTGATCCTTTTAGCTTTAACGACTCACTGTACGTCTGTACCACGTGCTGTGCTGTTTCATTTCTGATTGTTCTATGAATTCCAGATGATTTCCCTTCTGCAAAGCCGATTGTAATGGTCATACATGATATCACACATGACTTATGTAACATCAGTAAGTCACCAAAAACATTTCATTTTAAGAGATTTCTTTCTCCAACTTTGTGAAATGCTCCATCTCTGGAAAAGCTTCATAGAACATCTACTTTCCTACTTCTTTCAGTGCTTCTATATAACCCACCCACAGGACAATCCAACCAATACTGCGCAAGTGCGCATCTATTCAATATGCATAAAATACCTATACATACACCCAAAGACACAAACCGCGTGTAATCCGCAGGAGAAAATGGGTGACATGGACAGCTTTGACGTGATTAGCTGAAAAGAGCAACAGCTGATGCTAATCCCACTCTCACACTCAGATTAGTAGGGGACGAGTGGATAGCTCTCACCCCGGCTCAGTCCTGCCAGCACACTGAGAACATTGGTAAATGGGATAAGTTATTTAATCAGAACACAAGAAGCATTATTGTCACGGCACAAAGGGCATAGTTTCCTTGGTAGAGAGCACTAGAGACAGTGATGAACAGTCTTTCTTCGCAACATGCATGAGCCTAGAACAGACGTCAAATATCCTAGCCTGGTGTAGCCAGACTAATACTAATGCAGTTAACAAACTGCAGTATTTGTGTTAACATGGGTGGATTGTTTAGCAGTGCTAGGCTACATATATCCACCTGATACAGTGCTAGTGAATTTAGACATTTTAATCACATGCAACACAAGATTTCATAGGACCGAGATACAAAACGTGTCAACTTTTGGGAAAAACTGCATAATATGGTCAGGTGTGATGAATACAACAGCAAGCGAGTACAGCATAATTAGTTACAATATATTCACTTTTTTAAAAGTTTCTACCGAAAACTAACTAACTAAAAAAATATATGAACTGAAGCTACCGTATAAACAAAACCAAGTAATAACGGAGCTTTCAGAACTGTGTGGCTCAGCTGTCCCAGCAGATCTGATGTCAGACGGGATATGCAAAGCAATGCATCTCTTTTTTTTTGGGGGGGGGGGGGGGAGGGATGTAGACTTGTCTGTTCCTTTTCCCGTGAACCTCTCCTGTGTGTTCCTCTAAACTGGTTATCAGCTCTGGCTTTGAAGGGGCTCAGTGGCTGCCTATTTGAGTAGCTCTCCTGTGTTTCTACTTTATTTTTCTCAACTTTTCTGTGACATTTCTGTCTTGGTATATGGAGCTTTACTTACATGTAAACAGTTTTTCATCGTCTTTTTTTTAAGTTAATCAGATGTTAGTCCAATAGGGGGTAATGGCATTGCGAATAAAGGGCATGGCCTTTGATTTGGCAGCAAATGAATGAATGTCTGTTCGGTCGTCAATAAAAACCTTTACAATCATTAATACTACAAGGTGTTCGGAAACTGTCAAAGGTCTAGAGTAGACCCCTCGCAGCTTTCGAGTTATAACATAGTCCATACTGGCCTGGGATCCCCAAATCGCTGCTTTTTGTTTTACGTTTGTTGTATACTTCAATACATTTTTTTAATCCTTATTCATCTTGGTTTGGTTCTTGACTCTTCCTGTGCTTTACTCTCACTGCTGTTGCTGCCAAGACATCTGAATTCCCTTCCGAGGATCAATAAAGGTTTAGCTTATCTTATCTGGTTGGTTTATATTATCTGACTGCACCCCTTTCATGCTTCCATATTAAAACACAATTGATTAATGAAATGTCTTGGCTTTCCTTAAACTGCAAATGGAGTCACAAACCCCTCCCTCCCGAAACAGGCAAGCAAGCACATACTCAGGTGCATGCACAAGCAGGCCTTAAAGGTCACACTCTGGATCTCAGACGAAATTCAAACGAAACTTTTCCTCCCAGTCATACAGAGATAATACAAGACGCCGACTGCCTGCATGCCGTCGAAAGAAAACAACGGTAACGACTGGCGGCTGCCAGCATGCTATCAAGGAGCACATGGCGCCACACTGTATGCCTGCGTGTGTACATGCAACTCAGACAAAACCAGTGAAAATACATGAATAACAACTCCACCGGCTGATAAATTATGCATCTGCGTTGCTTCCGGGGGTTCCACATGAGTGGCCGCAGTTAGACCCAGCTAGCACCGGGACTCGGCCAAACAAGAAGCCGCTGAGTGCGCATCGCAGGAGGGAAAACGCCAGAGGGTTTAAGGAGACGGAAAACATCCAGAGAGAGAGAGAGAGAGAGAGAGAGAGAGAGAGAGAGAGAGAGAGAGAGAGAGAGAGCAAGATCACGAGAGAGGGTGGAAGGAGGCACTGCTGAATCAGCACAACTAGAGGAAACACACACACACACACACACACACACACACACACACACACACACACACACACACACACACACACACACACACACACACACACACACACACACACACACACACACACACACACACACACACACACACACACACCAGTATGCGCTCACACACTTGCATGCACAGCAATATGCGGAATAGACGTCTGCGCGTGCACACACACACGTGCACTGCATGCACCGCAGACGGGCACACACACACACTCTCTCTCTGGGTAAACGTTAACACATACTTGCCCAGGCAATCTCCCTATTCCGAATGCAGTACAAATACAACAGGTGGGCAAACTTTCTTTGTGCCACCCGAGACACACTATGCAACTACAGAGTGTACTTCTCGAAGACTAGGGCAAACATATTGAACCCACATAGTCAGACAACAACTTAGCATGTATTCCTAAAACAAAAGCAATGCTATTAAAGTGTGTGCGAGTGTGCATGCACGCACGTGTGGGTGCGTGATGTGTGCGTGTGTGAGCGTGCATATTTATACATAATAGCTATGGCTTTGTAGCTGGGAGCCAATACTCCCTACTAGTCATCAGATACCTCTGGAAACTCAAGACTAGGCCCACTGGTGAACAGAAACACTTCCCTAGAATCCACACACACACACACACACACACACACACACACACACACACACACACACACACACACACACACACACACACACACACACACACACACACACACACACACACACACACACACACACACACACACACACACACACACACACACACACACACACACACACACACACACACTTACACTTACTTGCTGGGAAGTTCCAGGGAATTTGACCCATCACCTCAATAAAGGAGTATTGACACACTGAAAACATAGGCTACTGAACAGATCTAAAACAAACACCACTGCTTTTAACGGTCAGTCAAAACCATGTATGTTTAAGATGCTTTTATGCACAAACACAATGTTACACTGCAGTACAAATCCAGACTGTTCATTTAACTCAGAGTGTAAATATTGACCCATAATGGAGTGTTAAATTAAGTCTATATCTGGACATTCTTGTGTGGAGCCAAACAGGCAAGTGATCTCAAACGAGTTGACACTGAACTTGCCGAGATTCTAGAAGGAGCAACAACACGTTGTGATGAAAAGCAACAGGCTAGCTAGCTTGCAATGTAGCTAGCAAGAGGTCTCATGCCATGAAGATCAGTCGGTCGCTGCATTTGAAAGCCTTGCTGATAGAAAAACCCTGGCCACTCCCCGGGTAAAGAAGGACGTGCCTCTTCTCTGTCAATTAAGATTTAAAAACAGCTTCTCAAAATACAAAGCTCTAAAAAAAAAAGAGGGCATGATATCACTGCCAAAGCATGCCCGGAGGGTGAAATGTAACCTAGCCTTCATCATGACTTGCACTGTGCCTTTAGACACCAATAACACATCTTGTTAACCACGCAATATAGACTTTGTCATATGACAAATAAGAGTTAAATGGCAGCTATTTTGTATTTATTTCCATTATATTTAACTTAAAAAAATAGGAATCAACTTATTTATAATAAATGATTAACAATTCACATGTTGACCCTTACAAGTCTGTAACTTTGACAGTGTACAAATGGAACCAAATGGACCCTTATCAGGTCCATTTGGATCCATTTGTACACTGTCTAAGTTAATTAAGGGAAGACATTCAAATTTCAAAGTTTGAGAACCACCGATTTGTATAGTCAAGGGTCCCTAAAAAATATACAGTATATATATATTCATACAAATGTACTAAATCCCAAACAAAAGTTGCATGTCATCTAAATCCTCTTTGGATCCCATGGTCCCCTGTTAGAGAGCGGGAACAACTGCATCTAGCGAGCAAGCTGTGAAGGAAAACAAGAAGCAGACTCTTTGAAAACAAAGTGCTGTTGTTCTGTCACAACTTTCTGGGGAAATAAACATTTCAATCTCCTCCCCGGAAACAAAAAAAGAATAATATACACTATCGAGCTGTGAAACAAAGCAAGGCGTGATATTCTATTTGTGCCTTCTGCAATCTTCCCCATTTTCTCTTTCGATTTTTCATCTTCTTCTTCTTCTCCTCGCCAGTCCAGGGGCACACCCCTATTCCTCTCTCACCAGTGATGTTACTAGGTTTTCAATGTAATGGGTCCCGGGACCCACAGGTGGTCATTCAAATGGGTCCCAGAAAAGTTTTATGAGTCCTCAATATACGGACGTCGGTGGAATCAAAACATTGACGTTTCTATCACCTGTTTAAGACTTTCTACGTGGATTGTATTTGTGTTAACGTAGGGTAAAGTAGGATGCTTTCACCCATGAACAATGGTGGTGTCTGTGGAATTTCTTTTTTTTTTCTTTTACCGCGACGCGGTAAATTATTTTAACATGGACTCCAATGGAGGCGCATCCCCGGGACCCCAGGACCATGACATGAATGAGTCCCTGGGTGACTTGAATGAGTTTTTGATGTGGGATGCGCACGTAATGACATCACTGCTCACACTCACTCTCTGGTGTTTTTTTGAAAAGTCTTGGTGGATTATTGTTACAATATGATATAAACATCACCCCAAAAAAGTGGTGATATTTGTCTAGATCACCCAGTACTAATTTAAACATAACCAACCAAAGATGCAAAAGAGGGGAAAGGGGGCCTGAACACATAGAAGGCTCAACTTTGAATAGTTCCGTCTACGTCATGAAAGTGGAAAAAAAAGTTCCTGGGAAGGTCAGCAGTGCAAGGTGCCAACGTTGCCAGGGTCAAGGGTGCATGCATTCTCAAAAAGCTTAGCCTCTGCATGCAGCATTATAAACTAGATGGTGTGTGTGTGTGTGCGGTCATTGCTCAAGGCTAAGAATTCAATTCAAATAGGCTGATTTTAATCTTTTTTTAAAAGGGGTGTATGCGACACAGAACGAAAAAGTACAAGTGTGAGGAAGAGAGGAGAGGAGAGGGGGAGGGGGGCTTGGGGAAAGAAGACTGGGTCAATTCCAACATCACCACCAGCTGCTGCACTTTGTCCTACATCCTCCCCCTCAAAGAAGCGTGCACTGCTATCTGAAAGGGACCCCCACCCCCTCTTGATAGGAGCTCATGAATAAAACTCCACAAAACGCATTTCTAGCAGAACACACAACAACAACAACAAAACTGGAGGAGTGTCAGAGTTAACCGAAGACATTCTCTGTCCGTCTTTCCACTGACGGCCCAGGCTTTAATTAAGGGTCTCCTCCTCCGCTAGACCAGATTCCGTCTTCCCATGTCTCCCCCCACTTCACCCCCCTCCCTCCCTCCGTCCTGCTCCTCCCCTCCCTCCCTCTGTCCAGAGGTCTTCTTGGCTTGGCCAGTGATCCGTGAAGTGTCATCGGATCTGCCAAATGAGGGCCTTGTTGTCGCCGGCAGGGGCCGTCTTTAGTGGCCATTGTCGCCAGACAGTGTCAGAAGATTCGACGAACGAATATTGGAGACACACTGAAGAAGAAGAAGAAGAAACAGTGGTTTGCTGGCAGTACAGCCGATGAAGGAAGGGGGGGGGGGGGGGAAAGGGGGGTTCCGTGGAGAGACGTCGAGGAGGAGGGGACCATATGGGGGGGACCGTGCTGTCAACAAGGCACAGACGTCCCTTCAAGAAGGAGAACAAACTTTTTGCACAATAGGACCCCTTTGGAGAGCCCTGGGGTAGTCGCAGCTTTAACACCCAGTGAGAGGAAGTCAAGCGGAGCCATAAAGCATGATGAACCAGAGGGGGACAAGGGCCTTTCCATCAGCCAGCCAGCCAGACACACAGCTAGCTTACCAGCCTGCGCCGCGCTAACAAAACCCCCTTTCTCTCCTCCAACTCCTGGCCCCTCGAACGTTCGACCATACGCACATTCTTCAGTGACATAATGCTTTTTTAAGCCATTGCCCTCTTCAATCCCCCCCCCCCCCCCCCCCACCCCACCGTCCCCTCCGCTTGCACACCTCGCCCCACTCCCCCCCAACCCCCTTCGCCAATTACTATTTGAATATGAATACGAGTGGAGGGGTTAAGTGTTTGTTTTCCCTCTCGCGGTGGTGAGAAGAGGAGGAGGGCGGTCAGCCCCGGCTCGCTGACATCAACGCTCTGCTGTCCCATTGATGTGCCTATGGTAGGTGTTTGCTGGTTTGCCGAGCGGCCCCGAGGGCTCATAAAAGCTGGCGTGCCGTGATGGGAGCCATAAAAACGCAATGCTGCTGCATTGCAACGCCCTAAGGGAGCTAACAGGATACTAGTTTATTAACAACACTGCTGCTACGTGCTACGTTTTGATAGGGATGTGCAAGCGTGTGCGTGAGAGAGAGAGTTATTTTTTCTGTCTTTCTTGTATCTTTGTCCTCACAAGTATAGAAAGATAAGTGAACATTATAAAACATTTTAAAAACTGTTTTAGTGTTAGGACTGACTTGGGTTTAGGGTTAATTGCGACCAAAGGTCACAGTTTACTATGAGAAACGTCACAGCTTGTCCGTGTCCGTGTCCGTGTAGACGTGTACACATTTTTACGGTCTATGGGTTTGCCGCTCTGACATCATGCTCTGATGTCACTGTGATGTCAGGGGAACCACTCTGCCAGAATGGATTTGCCGCTCTGACATCACGCTCTGGCTTCACTCACTGTGATGTCACACTAACTAGGATCCCTTTTATGCCCATATATGGAGTTCTCTGATGTCATCAATATTAATGATGCCCTGTTAGAGAGATCCCTGTGATGCCCTTTAGTGCAAGGTCGCTTGTCGCCCTGAGGCGTCTTACTAGTATGGTCAGAGATAGACAATGTGTAGGCGAAGGACAGCTGCAGTCAGAACTCCTCACGAGTTTCACACTACAAGATTGTTTGTCCGTGTGTCTTTTTATTCAAAACACTTTGTTAGCGTGCTGGCTTCTGCTTTGCATTTTCTCTGTCTTTCTCTCTCTGTCTTGGTATGTACTAGGTCTGTATGACCTGTGTGTGTGTGTGTGTGTGTGTGTGTGTGTGTGTGTGTGTGTGTGTGTGTGTGCGTGTGTGTGTGTGTGTGTGTGTGTGTGTGTGTCTCAGACAAAGGGACAGACACTGTCCGGAGTGTCCAGGGTAGATCTAGGTCATACTTTCTGCCCATTGCCCCGCAGTGATGAGATGCCTCTGGTCAGGTGCTCCGGAGCCGGGGGGGCCACAGAGTCATTCAGGAAGAGGGACAAATCCCCAGGACCACCACAGCCCCCCAACACACACACACACACACACACACACACACACACACACACACACACACACACACACACACACACACACACACACACACACACACACACACACACACACACACACACACACACACACACACACACACACACACACACACACACACACAGTGAGCGAGCGAGAGAACTGAAGCTCCTCATTGTAGTGGGGACAAGATAATAAGCACGCAACCACAGCCTAATTCACTCAGAGGGAAGCTTGTGCCAACTAGGCTAGTTAGATGGAGAGAAACAGTGGGAGCTGTACGGGACCGAAAACACAACAACATTAGATTAGAAGCCGGGAGCCTCATACAGAACGTAATTTACAACTACGTCAGTGACTCATATAATTTCACTAGGGGTCTCTTAGGCTGCCGCACAGGGACCGGGAACGGATAGGTAAATCTAATTCTTCGCAAATTGCAGTCAATAGACACCACGCGAGATGCACACAACAACAATAAACGAATAGCTGGGTTTTTTTGTGTCACTTCCGAGCGAGTATATCAATCAACCCCCACCAGGGCGAACAGCATAAAGGGCTGATGTAGCAAAACACTGAAAGGAATAATGGGGAATTAAGCGTAGAAGGGAGAAATGTGCAGAGGGAAGGAGAATGTAGTATGTGCTCAAAGAGAGAAGTTTTGCTCCCCCTGTCACAGCATGCCTGTCCCACTTGGGGAAAGATGAGTTGTGTGAGAGTGTGGAGGATTTCTTTAAAAGAAGAAAACTATCCGTTAAACGAGACAGATGTCAGAGTCTTGGTTCTGGCTTCTGAGCCAGCAGACAGGAGCCATGTCTTCCTTTCATCGCCCTCCACGGAGAATGTAATAATAAGCGGCCAATCATGTGTCTGTGCTAGTCAGCCTAGTCACCACGTTTTACATCAGCCAGTCAGGTACCACTCGCTCAAGCTACCAAACGATTGTTATAGTTACGTGTGGTCTGCGCGCACAGAAAATATCAGATATACAATCTCATAACACCTTATTTTTGGTGCGCAAAACCTGTGCACAACTAAGTATAACTAAACTCAGGCATTTAGCGTTTCTATCACCTGCCTGCCTGGAAACTTTTTTTCTTTTAAATCACTGTCATAACAGAGGAGAGAACTGAGAACGAGAAAAGACACATAGGCAAGAATTGAGCGATAGGACTGCGCTTGGAAAAGAAGAAGGGAAGAGACGAGAGGATAAGAGAAGGGTGGGCTTTACGACTTTTACTACCTCGCTACCGTCTCTTATTAATTCATTCCCACTTAAGCGTTTCCTGACACTCCCGGGATGAAACAGCGTTTTCGTTTTTTGACACCTTGTTATTCTTCACACTTTCAATTACGGTTACTGCAAGCCTCCGGTTAGGCTTTTATTTTATTTTATTTTACTTTTCTTTTTTTTTCTCAGTATTGGCCAGCTTTTAATAGGAGGAAATGATTCCAGGGGCTGGCCCACTGCTGTGATAATGATCCCATCGATTTTCATTTTGGGGAGGAAGAGCCTCCCCAGTTGATCAATCTCTCCTCACCATGCATCCGGGCTGGGCTGGGCCCGGCAGGCAGCTTACCGAGGGGGATGCCCAGGGGCGTCACAAGGGGGTGGGGAAAGTGGGACTGAGTTACTAGGGCCCTTAATTTAAGTATACTTTAGCTATTGAAAAATAGCAGATACACAATTTTTGCTATTTTTGAAAAGTTGTGAAAATGTGTGCAAATCTTTCAATAAATGTGTCTCAGCACGGCTGACGGCTAGTCATTGTATTTTTTCTCTTTTTTTTTTCTTTTTTTTCTAAAATAGCAGATCTACAAGCTCGCAGGGCAGCACTCGGTGCCGCACTGTGAGCTTGTAAATCTGCTTTTTTTCAATAGTTAAAGCACAAAATAATGCGTAATAATGCGTTCCCAGTCTAATGAAATACATTCACGGGGGGCCCGCGGTGAATCCTTGTACCCAGGGCCCAGAATTTGGTGCGATACTCCTGCCGTGCAGGATGCAGCTGCTGCTGGATGGAGGCTGAATGAAGATGGATCAGTAACACTGTAACAATCCCGCATGTTAATGCAACTCTGAGAGTGTCGGTGGCCAGATTTGGCTCCATTTGTACACTACCAAGAGTTTACGAATGGATATCTTCCTCTCACGGCCGGCCCCCGCCCCCCTCTCCATTATCTCTCTAGAGGCCAGGGGCTGTTTGGCCAGGGTGGTAATCTCTGCATGTATGTGGGTCAACGAGCAGGGCTTTGCCTTCGTCACTCGGTTGGGACAGACTGCAGGGTCGTGACCTCCTCAGTACCCCCTTGCACACACAAACACACACACTGGCATACGCAAGCTTGTGTGTATTATACACACACCAACATGCATGGACAAACGCCTGAACCCAGGGGGAACGCTTATATGGATGGATAAGCACCCACACACACACACACACCAAACCCACATAGACAGAGACAGACAACTATGCAGAATCCTAATTTTGTAACGATAGCAAATCAGTATTCTTGTCACAGAACTAGGATGAGCAGCAGAGTACACTCCAAGACGTCATGGCCAAAAGATACAGTTCACGGAGGGAGTCTCTGTTTTTTCACTTAATAAAAGCAACATGAGCAACTATATTGAATAATGTTGCATTTTGTTAATACATGCGCAGCTACAGTACTTTCCAGGACTTCTACCTTTTCCACCAAGCTTGGTTAAGGCCTGTCCATACTCTCTCCGAAAACCGAACTTTTCGTCTGAAAGGTCTGGGTCGACTACAAAATGAAGTCACTCGCAACTTCTGCAAAGCATTACCCCGAATTAGAGTTCTGAAAGCTGCAGTTTGGTGGTCGGAGACAGTATGGACAGCCTTACGTCTGCAACAAGAGCTACTAAACCACTGTTTCCCAAACAGTGGGTCGGGATCCATTTGTGGGTCAGACACATTTTCATGGGTCCCTTCATTTTTTGTTTCCTACATTTTGTTTTAATTATTATTATTTCAAAACATTTTCAAAAAACATTCCCGAAAAAGCAAAAAAATATGAATTACAAACAAAATTCTATGATTTTTCTTCCAATAATTTCATAACGAAATCTATACTATAATTTTGCGAATGTCTGTCTGAGTGAGTGTCTGTCTGTCTGAGTGTCTGTCTGTCACAGCGTTTCTCCTCAGTGGCTGGAGCAATTGATCTGAAATCGCATCACCATTAGCATATGAACACACCTGACATAACTGTGAAGCCCGTTTGTCACTTTCACAAATCATATGCTGTATATTAGCATTTTTATGGTGTAACTACTATCTATTCTGCTAGCATGAGGCATGTCTATTCTGCATCTAGCATGGGGCAACATGTTTAACCAGCTCTGTGCGTGTGTGCGTGTGTGTGTGTGTGTGTGTGTGTGTGTGGGGGGGGGGGGGGGGGGGGGGGTGTTGGCTGGCCCTCTTTCAGATGTTGTCATGTAGATCGATTCGGTACACAGTATCTCTGTAGCCTTTAAACGAAACGGGTATTTCTTACATTGATGCTCCTACATATTATCATGCAAGCACCAGAAAGTTACTTTCCATCCCTCATATACTGTGTGTACAGTGCACACCCCATAACCCACACACTGCACATCATTTCGGAGCTCATATCTTTGAACGGGTAAGGACTAGTCATAGAAAATCTAAGAAATAACATAAATTAGAAAGCAAATGTTTAATAAAAAAGCCGATCTACAAGCTCACAACGCGGGGCGAAGCGACACTTTGCGAGCTTGTAGATCTGCTGTTTTCACTAGTTTGGGTCCTGGACAAACGTCAAATGTCTTTTTTGGGTCTCGACCTAAAGCTACAGTTGCCAAGTCACTGTTGCAGTGTTGCTCTAGCTCGAGCCACTGGCTTGCATTGAAAATGACTTGTAGCCTGTACATTATCATGTTTCACACTTGCTGCTGAATTTCACCACAGGGATCAATATAAAGGTCTGTCTGTCAATCAACTACTAAAGGTTTCTATTTTGATTGATTGAATACTTTATTAGTCAGAAATGTTAACAGTTGTACCGGTACTGGTACAAGACATTTAGGGCAAAAGGATAACACAAAAACGCCCTGGGGATTTGTTTCCATTGTAGTCTGTCTATACTATAAGGCATCTATCTATCTACAACTGTTTTGTTATGTCAATAACCAGTGACTCATATGGTATGTTCATGTATTCAGTGGCTATGAACATAGATTAGAGACACTTCCTGAAGCTGAGAGAATGGCATGTTTTAGCTGTGTTTCGGATTAGATATGAAACACACAGTTACACAGTCACAATGCCAACCAGGAATCACTGCACAGTGCACAGGGTACACTGATCAGGGTTTGCAGCAGTCCATTTCAGTCAGGGCGGCCCGCCCAGGCTGAAATGGACAGCGCCTGGCCAAGGCGCACCGACCGAAAAGTTGAACGTCACCGCAGCAATAAGGGCACAATAAACTAAAGCAGCCTTTCCTCCTCGGACCGCGGTGGAAAGCCTGGCGCGAGGTTAAGCTTCAGTTAGTGTTGAATAGCTTGTTTTAAACCTTCATCTTTAGCCACAAGTCACGTAGAAAAACTTCCAAAATGAACTGGTTTTGATGCCAAACACAATGTTGAATAAATGTGAATAATGATAGTAGTGATGATGTATAATGATGATAAGGATAATGATGTAGTTGTATTTTCCATCATCAAACCAACTCCTTAATATTTTGGGCAAAAATGATAATTGATTAATCAAAATAAATGAAAATATGTTTTGATTTGTTGGATGTGTTTGTTTCTTAAGCAACTTATCTTGTATTTTGAGGGCAAAAATAAGAATACATTTATTAAAATTAAGCAAATTAATACAATTAATTAATAAATGAATAAAATATTGTCCAACTCTTTTTCCTGCAGGAAACCCTGCGGATCAAGCCTAGTGTTGACATTTCACACACAACAATATTGCGACTCCCTCACATTCTGAAGATAATAAAAAAAAAAATCACACCCGTGTGAAGTGGAGCTGTGTGTGTGTGTGTGTGTGTGTGTGTGTGTGTGTGTGTGTGTGTGTGTGTGTGTGTGTGTAGATCATGTGTACCGATTGTTGTGACATTTGAAGAAAATATGTAGGAAAAGGAGCAAAAAGTGTGTTTTGGAGAAAATTCAAGATGGCGGAAAATCTATCCTGGCGCAAATGGGCGTGGCCTATATGGGGAGATGCGTCTTGATCCAAGGAATCCAGGGAAAAAAGAATTTTACGGGGCAAAACGTAAAGTGGGCCGTTATAGCGCCACCATGAGGCCGAGTGATGTAATTATTTTTCGATTCATTCTTAAAATCATTATGAATCTCCTCTCCGAGGTTTGAAACTGTAGCTCCTATGGTTTACGAGAGAAAAATACTTGAAAGTGATTTCTTGCATTGTCCCATTATAAGTCAATGGGGACAATTAAGCGTCGTTTTTTGCCGATTACGTCGGCATGGTAAGGCGGATCGGAACGAAAGGTAATAGAACACCATTCCCGGCCGAGCCGCACATTTTGATGTATATATTGCGCGAGTGGCGTAAATGGTGCGGCACTAGTTACGCGCCGAAGTCAGGCTACATACAGACACACAGACAGACACACACACAGACACACAGACCCACACAGCCACGTATAGGGAGCTGCACACAGCTCCAAAAAAGCACATTGGAGCCACTAAAACAGCTTCCCTCATTAGGTAATTAAAATCAATTAATTAATTACTTAATTAAGTAATTAAAATGTGTGCGAGTGAGAGAGAAAGAGCATGTCATGGGAAATTAGATGGATAGATATACTGATAAGATAACAACAAACTGTGGGTTTATGTAGTTCCAAGCTTAAATCACACACACACACACACACACACACACACACACACACACACACACACACACACACACACACACACACACACACACACACACACACACACACACACACACACACACACACACACACACACACACACACACACACACACACACACATATTATCAAAGCGCTCTAATTAAGCTGCACCACATTCGAGCTAATTATCTCCAGGATCATTAGCATTCCCCAACATAAGCCAGTACTTTATCTAAGTGAGAACAGGCCATCATGAAATATGCATGATTTATTAATCTGACAAAGACAAAACACAAACAACTGCACCGAGGCAGGGAGTGATCCACCCCCCCCCCCCCTCTCCCTCCCCCTCTCCCCCCCCTGCCGAACATCCAAGGTAGCAGATTGCATGACAGCCCCCCACTGCCCAGTACAAGTCTGCTGTCAGCCCAAATTACCGCGCCGACATCCAGGTGAATGGCATTCTGTCTCACAGAAAGGAATACGGGACAGACTAGAGGAAGTGTGTTGCCGGCGTTGTCGGTTTTGTTTGCGTGCCCAGATCCACCGCCCAATTCTCGAATTGTGGTGTGCGGCGTCAACGCAAATGTCGAGCGCCGTCTGGATGAGGAGGAGAGTGAAGAGGGGGAAGTGTGGCAGTAGGGCTGTCACGATATGACATTTTACATGACGATTAATTGTCACTCAAATAATTGGCGATTAACGATTTAATTGTGTATTTGTCGTTGATAATTACATTTCTGTTTGGCTTTTAGGCTTTGAAGTTGCATATGGTAGATATGACACATAACCTAAATATACAAATACATTACTGACATATTTGACAACTTACTACTTAAAAAATAACTTTGATAGTGGAAATAGCCGAGCTTGTAGATCTGCTATTTCCACTATTTTTGAATTTCTTAAAAATACATGAACATTTTTCAACATGAAAAACGATTATGACAATTATGAAAAATAATCACGATTATGTCAAATAATCACGATTAGACGATTATGTAATAATTGTGACAGCCCTAGTCTGGATGAGGAGGAGAGTGAAGAGGGGGAAGTGTGGCAGGGAACCATCTGCAGCCAAATCACTTCCATATCGTTCCAAAGGGGGAGAAGACAAATGAGGGTGAAGAGAGAGGGGGGGGATGGAGAGAGAGACTTCCTTTATTTCTTTTCACTGACCCAAATGCTTACGAGGGGCCTTTCTCAAGTGGGAGAATTCCTGCTGATGACACGGTTGTGAAGATAAACACACCGAAGCACTGAGCTGATATCTTTTGGAAGACGGTCCACCTAAAACACACACTTTGACTGCCATGATTGATACTGGGATCACTGACTCTATCACTGTGCATCTTGTCACACAGCTATTCCCAAGCGCTCAAACAGCCTCCTTCTCACTGTAACTAAATCTCCGCTTACCTCTCCCATTCTCACCCCCGCCCCCCATGCCCCCCCTTCTCAATCAATTTCTCTGATTTCCTCTTTCAGTTCAGGTCTCCTGGGTGACCTTGAGCGTTGGATGCCAGTGTAGCGGTTAAAGTGCAACATCAATACGAGCCGACGGAGCTGGTTAAGTATTAAATGGGTGGGATGATGATGCTGCTGTCCACTGTGATAGGCTTCACACACACACACACACACACACACACACACACACACACACACACACACACACACACACACACACACACACACACACACACACACACACACACACACACACACACACACACACACACACACACACACACACACACACACACACACACAGTGCAATGAAGAGGAAATGCACAGTCAGACCTGACAGATCACTCATGGTAATAAACAGTGCATTTCAAAGTGAAGTGATGTACTCAAGCGATACATGATGACACTTTACCATTTATTCTGTGCAATCGACTACTTGCCAAGGGGATAAGACCACACACTTAATATACAATAGCACGCTGATTGTGCATTAGTTTATATGCATACACACACACACGGTGGGGAAAGGTACTAGGCCTTCTGACTATGTACTGTAGGCCTATTATAACTATGTAATCGTCGAGGACGGACTGGATTGCGACAACACACCAGGAACCGACTGCGAACAGTGAACACTAGGGCTACACAATATATAGTCATCATATCGTTATCGAGGTTATGACCATGCACAATATCAGAACGCGAAAGGCAACAATAACGTGATATATCGCCCGGGGCAATATATCGTCCATATTGTTGTCCATATCGCCTATATCGTTGCCCATATCGTTGCCTTTTTGCAACATTTACAATATCAAAATAACAAGTGTGTGAACCCAATAGCACTTAAAATCAAGTGAGTGATATTGACACATAAAACATGAAATATGATATGTATGTGGTAATATTGTGTATCGTATAGATATCGAGATATTTGGCATGAATACAGAGATATAAGATTTTGTCCATATCGTGCAGCCCTAGTGAACACCCAGTTGAATGGGGAGTTGATTTATAGATATCAAATCTGGAGCAATTCAAAACAACATGCCCCCTCGTTAACAGTGTGTGGTAACAACAAAGGGTGGTTTCTTTATATACATGACATGACATGATTTGTAATGATCCACCCAGTATTACTTTGGAACGCTTGTGTATCGCCACGCTTCTCTGTCCCCGTGGCGTCTCCTCAGAGCATTGTCAACCGCTCCAAGGACTCTTTTAGATAATGTATCAATGAATGGGCTCTTTCATCAATGCCTGACCATGGATGGAAAGGCAGTCAGTGACTCCAAAGCGGAGTGACTTGCAACTCGGAAAATCAATTGAACGGATGTGCAAGGTCTGGATTGTTTTGTACGTGACACACACACACACACAAACACAAATTTAACGCATGTTAATGGACATAACCTGGTCTATGTATGCATAGGTGTATAACTGACAACAATTATGTCCGTCTCTGACTTGCATGCCAATGGTTTGTGTGTACGTGGTGATAGTTGTCGGTCAGTCAGAGCTGGTGGTCATACGATGTGACGGACTGATCGTGTTCAGAGAGCTAAGAAGGGTTTCAATGTCCCCTCCTGCTGTAATGCGTTTCATTGGAAGGTAGTGAGTTTGTAGGGCAAGAGGCAGAGATGAACCCAGACAGACAACCCGGACAGACAACCCTGACAGGGTTAGGGTTAGGGTTAGGGACGCTTCCAAGCTGGAGCACAGCATGTGTGACTGAGCGCATGTGTGCACTGAAGGCTGATGACAAAAAAAAAGCATGCACGACTGCTAGTATGCAATCATGACAATCCCATTCTATCTAATCCTGCGAGAGTCATTGTGTATCAACCATTTTGGAAAATAGGCGATCAACAAACTCAGAACGCGTAGCATTGGGGCACCCGCTGACCTAGCGGTCCAGGCGCATACCACATAGGCTTTGATGCCTGGCGGCCTGGCGAAGGTTCGAGGGTTTTGCTGCATGTCACTCCCCATCTCTCTCCCTGTTTCATGTCTACCTACTGTACTATCAATAAAGGCAAAAAGCCCAAAGGTTGCATCACAACACATTGTGAACTTGTTGATCGGCTAGTTTCGCTATTTCAACAAAGTACATAGGGCTTGAGTGGTAGATGTGTGCTGAGAAGCATCCAGGTATGTATGTATATGTATGTATACTGTGTGTGCACAGACTCTGGCTGCCTTGGCAGCGTTCCTTCCTCAGCCCCCTAACAGCTGCTCTGACACGTGTGCGCATTCCTCACTTCCATGACGCCACGACGACGTCCCTCCAAGGCACTGCTCTCCTTCTTCTGCCGGTGGAAATGGAGTACTAACAGGCTAGCTGGCTGGACTTGGATTCGCTTACCTCAGAGAGCCAGGTCGGTGTCTCTCAAAGCACAACCGAGAGTGGCAGTGCAAGGTTCTTGTGCGTAAATTACACAAGAAGAAATGGATTCAGGGTGTATTCACTTTTTTGGCAATGTTGCTAAATCCGTTCATAGAAAAATAGTGCTGTTGTCAAAACAACCAGACTAAAGATTGTTCCTGGTCTAGCCAGCATCAATTTAAGGAGAAAAGCATACATTTTGGAATAGAAGAGAAAAGTTTAAAACCAATGAACTAGGCTACATGAGCACACTACTTTATTACCCTTTGAAAGAAATGTGCCCCAAGAATTAAATCTGATTGATTGCATTTAAATAGATCTGTCCAGAGAGTCTATTTTAAGCGAGGGAATTCAGCAGCAATGGGGAAGTCAAATATTTTATTGACGTCCAAAGTTAAACGACTGGCTGTGATATCGAGCTGAATATCAACAAACAAATATTCTCCTCTCATTAGCAGTCATAAAGTGGGTTTCTATGGGTTGGTACATGGACCACAATGGAAAAAAACCTTTTGGTGTTTTTGTGCATAATCCATTTGGCTTTTCTTTGTAACGTACAGCAGTACTATTAAATTGTCAATAAAATATTCAATCAGATATCTTTGGAGACAGAACCCTGGGTACAGCAGGGGAAAGAGAGGTGTGCTATCCAGAGACAACAGGAATGTCAGATAACGGATGACACATTTCTCCGGGTGACATGGAGCCAAAGGCATCCATTGAGAGAAAGAGGGAGAGAGTTGGGAAAGAGACTTGATGGAAACGAGCTGAGTCGATCTACAGAAACGGATGACTAATGGAGAGACATGCACATTCTTGTGAAGATTTGTCAGAGCTGCTTTTTTGGCCTTTTCAGTGTGTGTCAGTGAAGAGCAGAGGAGTTTGAGGGTTCAATTCGAGTTCAGGAAGGGGAAACTTCCTCTGCTTACAGTATATACCCAGACATAATTTGTCTAGCTCTTTATTATTTGCCCCCTTGTAAACCTTCATCCATCTCCTCTTGCTCCATGATTGATCAGGTGGGTTTACTTTCCAAGTGCAACAAATCTGTCCTGTCCTTAAGACAGAGAGAGAGAGAGAGAGAGAGAGAGAGAGAGAGAGAGAGAGAGAGACAGACAGAGAGACAGAGAGAGAGAGAGAGCTTGAAGAACTACGTTGAGGGTCTGTTATCACATGCCTGCCTGAGTTGATCCAGGATTACAGAAGGTATAGAAACCACAAGCAGATAAATGCAAATCAAACCAGCATCGCTCACTGACAAGTGAACTTGGCAGACAAACTTAAGTAATCTTGCTGTGTAAACCTCGCTGACAAAGCTTCACTCTTTATTAAAAATACCAAACCTTTGACTATTGCTGTTGACTCAAACATTCATTACGCCCTGACAAAACCGAGACCTGTGAAATTAGAGGTAAACGACTGTCCCTGGGGGCGCAATGGCGGGGGAAGGGCAATAACTCATGAAAATTAAAGAGATAATTAATGCATCATGACTGATATATTTTAGCTAAATACCTTCATAATTCAAACAAAATTATCACACCCGTCATGAGCTACATAACCCTGATTATAGTGTGAATCGGTGTCGAGTCATTACAAGGTCATGATGACAGTCTGGACGGTTACAGGTCTAACACTGACTGAATGTAAAAATGGAACAGAGTTCCATTACAGGGATTTCACAGTAGAGATTGAGGTCCGTGGCCCAACGCGTGATGAATAGATATCTAACTGGGGGTTCTCGAGACTCAAAAGGTGGAAAGCCACCGGCTAATACTGGGTTATTATCGCGGCCGTCCAGTGTCTTGCAGTTTGACTTTCGCTTAATTTGCGCCCAAGTATAGAGAACGGATCAAAACATGCCCGTGCATATCCAAGCTTAGCTGCAGAGTGCTGCCATGAAGTGGGGCTGAATTCCTCGGCGCGAGGAGGAGGGGGGATGTCCGGGTGATTTACGCCACAACCCGGGGAGGTAATAGACTGGCAGTGGCTGGAGAGAGAGCTTCTCGTTCACGCTTCAGAGGGAGCGAGGTTAAGGAGTAAGGGGGGGGGAGGGGGGGCACATTGAATGAGAGAGCATCACATTCACAACCCATTTGGGCTCCCTGAAAAACGCTGCCAATGGATTTCAATGGCCCTGACACGATTTCACATCCATTTCATGTTTATTAACACACACACACACACACACAGACACACACACACTGTACTGACACAAACAGCACTGACAGAGTGACACACACACACCCTTCATGACCAGGAGACCCTCTGAACTCCACTGTAGAGCAGATACCACATTACCGCAAGCTGTCATCGTGCGTGTGCCGTGCCGTGTGCACGCTCTCTCTCTCACACACACACACACACACACACACACACACACGCACACACCTCCAGGACCAGGAGTCCCTATGTACTTCACTGTAGTACAGATATCACAAGCTCTGTTATTGCACGCACAGCCGCGCACACACTCACACAGCGGGTACAAGGATGCTTTCCCACCCTTCCATTTCAGAAATGGAAACACGCTCCATTGCGCGGGGACTGTGCATGACTCTAACCTTCGGCTTTTCTCCCCACCCAACAACTTACTTGTCATACTCGGCGTTGTCCCTGTCGCAGCGCGCGTCCTTGTGCTTCTGCCAGTCCTTGCCGTGCTTGCAGGTGGTGAGCAGCACCACATCCTCGGCGTTGTGCACGTGGTACAGGGCGTTCCGCGTGTCCGAGCCGATGCCCGTCAGGTAGCGCTTCCCCTTGAACACCAGCATGTACTTCCTGAACGGCGGGATGGAGTTGTACTTGAGGAAGCCGCGCTCGCCGCCCGTCCTCGGGTGCTCCCGGGAGAAGAGCGGGATGGACACGTCGAAGCTGGGCCGGAAGTTCTCCGTGCTGATGCTGGCCTTGGCCAGCATGGCCTGGCCCATGTCCAGGCCCAGGTCCTCTGTGTAGTCCGGCCACGTCCCCGAGTACAGGTTGAAGATGAGGTGGTTCCGGCCGTCGTTCCACAGGGGCAGGTTCTGCACCTTGGGTCAGTGGGGGAAAAAAGGTACTCACATGTTTTTACTTGAGTAAAAGTATCAATACTGCAATACAAAAATAATGTTACAAGTAAAAGTCCAGAATTCAAAATGTAGGCTACTTGAGTAGGCTAAATGTACAAAAGCGCACTGGCATCAAAATGTACTTTAAGTACCAATACTGAGGGCGCCCGCTGGCCTACTGGTCAGGCGTATACCACATAGGCATTGCCACATAGGCATTGATGCCTGACGGCCGCCGGTTCGATTCCCGATCCGGACGACCTTTGCCGCATGTTACTCCCCGTCTCTCTCTCTCCTCCCATTTCCTGTCAGTCTCCTGTCCTATCCAATAAGGGCATAAAAGCCCCCCAAAAAACAAATCTTTAAGTACCAATACCAATAGTAAAAGTACTCATTATGCAGAATGTCCCATTTCACAGGTTTTCACAGCTATTTTGAAAATAGCTGACTGTATATAGGGGTTTAAGTGGCTAATGTGTGCTTTGTAATAATTATCGAAATCTACAAAGTAACAAAAGATGTCAAATAATTGTAGCGGAGTATTAATACAATATATGCCTCTGAGATGTAGTGGAGTAGAAGTAAAAGTATTGGAAATTGGAAATACTCCAGTAATGTACAAACACCTCAAACTTGTACTTGGGCACAGTACTTGAGTACTAGGTATAGTTGCTTTACACCAGTGTTTCTCGAAGTGGATTCCAGGGACTCCTTTAGGGGGGTCTAATGCAAGTCTGTAACTCTGACAGTACACAAATGGAACCAAATGAACCCTAACGGGTCTATTTGGTTCAATTTGTACACTGTCAGAGTTAAGGGGAGACCTGGAAATGTGAAAGTTTGAGAACCACTGCTTTCCACCACTGAGTGACTGACCTTGGTCTTCAGGTTGTGCACGTACTGCGGCGACAGCTGGTCGCGGTCCAGCGTGTCCAGGCTGAGCACGAACAGGCACGCCTGTCCCGGGTCCGAGGTGTAGAACCGGGAGCCCTCGATGGTCGACAAGATGTTCTGGTAGCTCTCCGAGATCTTCTCGCCCTTCTGCAGCGGGTAGACGTAAACTTTGAAGCCGTTCCGCTTGCACGGGGCGAAATCAAAGCAGGAGTCCATGCGGCACCGCTTGGCTTTGTAAACACTGGTGTTGACGTCCCTCTTCTGCCGCGGCGAGACGTGGAGGTTGTACTCCTCGGTGTCCGGCTGGTCCCAGGGCAGGAAGGGCTGTAAGGGGTCGGAGAAGTGGGGCCAGGGCTGGTTGGGGGTCCGGGGACCGTGTCCATTGCGGCCACCGCGGTCGTGCCGGCTGCTCCTGCTCGCCGCCGGCAGCTGGACCCCTCCGAAGCAGAAGAGCAGGACTAAACACGCGCCGGCGGAGAGCAGGATTAGATAGCGTTTTTTGGCCTGCATGTGTCCTACGAACGGGGGCGCGTCGAGTGCGAAAGAGAAGTCCGAAGTGGCCCGAAGTTATCAGGCTCCTCTCACCACCTCCTGCTGCTGCTCCGCTCCATCCTCCGGCGGTCGACGGTAGCGACGATCCCGAACCTGCGGCCGCGTCTCCTTCTCCTGCTCCTCCTCGCCCCGTCTGCGTATTCCGTTCACAGATCCGGCGATTGATCCAGAGCATGTGGGCGATTTGATATGAGTTGTCTTCCTCCCCCTCTTTTTTTTGTGTTTTTTTCTTATAGAGTTTCTTCTTCCATTGCACAACAGTATAGGCTACTCACACTCACACAGCGGCGTGTATATGCACCGAAATCAGTGCTGCCTGGATGGATCCACTCGTAACGATCAGATACTATACGTTTCCCCTCATTCAGGCTGTGCAGTGTGAGATCTATTCAAATGTTAAAAAACCAACCCACCCGCCACGGGAGGTGTTGTAGAGGTGTCCGACCAGCCGTGGTCAGCGAACTCTCTCTCCCTGTATGAGAGAGCGACGAGCGTCCCCGTGGCTCCGTCCAGACGAAAAGGTATCCCACGGTTTGGATGGAAAAGAAGTCGACTCAACGCGTCGCGTTGTTGAAGGACCGGAGCGGCGGCGGTGGTGTGAAAAGCCGTCGTTGAGGCTGGCTTGGCTGCCGCGCTCAGACCCGAACGCCCCGGAGTGAAGGTGTCCTGTTCCACGCTGTTCTCCCCGGCGCCTGGCCGCTCCACGGGTCCATGAAAAGGGAAGAAGGGGAACGCGTCGGAACGCAGGCAGGGAGCAGGAGCGGATCAGCGGTGAAACTGTAACCTCACGAAACCCTGCATTTCTCTTCTTATTCAGAAGAATCCCCCCGGCAGACCCTCCACTCCACACGCGCACAAATAAAACAATCTCATCGGTGAAAAATGGCACCGCGGAGCGAGCGAACTTGACTAGTCGCGACCAGCTCGGACACTTTACAGTTACAATGCGAGTTCCACTATGCACGCAAAATGTTCAAAAGACCAGATTCCTTGATCCTAGTGTCCAATTACCGAGTGCTCAGTTGTTCCGATTGTTAGCCTGTAACATTCCAATCCCGACACGACGGCAGCTGACGTGACGTCCCATCGCTGCGAAATGGACCCTTCCCATTGGCTTGTCGGTGGGACCGGAAAAGGCGGTGCTTCGGAATGCACCCATTCATAACCAGAGCGCTGTGCACGAAGAAAACACAACTTACTTGGAACTGTGCCAGTCAGTAAATCTATAATGAAAGAATATTGCTATTTTTACCCATGCAATATGCTGGTATTTATTGATTGTTGTGTTTTGCAGGCAAACACACAGTAGGAAATCCAGTGCTTTTAGCAGCACTGTATGAACATACATTGGAATGCCTTCATCTATGTTCAATAATAATAATCATAATAATAATCATATAAAATGACAGATTGAAAGAATTGATGGTGCTTTCTTTGTAATGGACAGATATGGTACTTTTGGCTTTTCAAACCACACTTTTGATTGAAGAAAATGTGTAGGCTACTCAAAGGCAGGAAGATAAACTTAAAATAACTTTCCTTATGAGAAAAATAGATTTAGAATTAAGAAATTAGGTCAATGACAAATAATAGGTTGTTGGAGGTCAACTGTGTGGTAAAGTTTCTCAACCGGTTTTCTCAAAGTGACATAGAAGAGGGGGACAAAGAGTGTGTGTGTGACAATTGGGAGATTAATAGTAGAGGAATGGCTCTCGTCGAATGTCACACCATGCCTCATAAGCCCATATAATCCTCCCTGCTGCCATTTGGTGGCAACCACACTCGGGCTGGGTGAAGAGGCCATTCTCATTTTTTATCGGCCAATTAGCTTAGGAGAGGGGGACTAATTAGTGAGGGCTGGCTGGGAGGCAGGCCAGGATCCTGTGGTTAGTCAGGCCAGCTCTCGTCGTCGGGATATGCTGATGATGGAGAGGCCTGGGTGCCGTTCCAGAGGGCTGCTCTCATCCCTTCATGCAGGGACGTGCAGAGGATGTTAGAGAGGCAGGGGCTGACATTTCTAAAAGGGCCTGTTGGTGAAAATATCGAAAATAGCAGACCTACAACTAAGCTCACAGCGTGTCGCAGCACAACGCGTTGTGAGCTTGGAGGTCGGCTATTTTCGGTGTGTCATACAACACTGAACTAATAATCAAGACAATACAAGAGATGTGGCGTAGCGGCGTGGATTTCTACAAGGACAGGGCGATTCTTTCAACATAAGATGCTGCATTCAAGTTCAGGAGAGTTTGAACAAGGCAATTCACTTGAATGCTGCCTTCGGGTATGGCATGGAAAAGGGGCATTTGCATTTCTTTCACCATAGTAAATGCTGCATTCATGGTCTGGAGAGGGCACTCTTTACAGACGGATAAAAGGGCAGGGGCTCAAGCCCCCTGTGCTGTCTATGTGTGCCTGCCTTCATGGGTTTCCTACATAATCAAGTGTATGAGTTTACATGTCTTTTCTCAACGGGCTAAAAGAAAATTTGAGATGGCATACAAATTTGGGGATTTTTCCGCCCCTTCTTGATGTGTGGTTTTACAATGAGCCACGTTAGTGGTTTGTCCTCGTCCTCCTGAATGGGTTTTTAGCTGGATTATACTTTGGATGTGTTGTTGTGTCTGCTATTGTTGAATTACTGAATGCTTCTAGCTTGCAATATGTGCCTCTGCAAACTGTGTTGTATCTTTCAAAAACACATCATCTAAAGATGAATGGTAGCAAGCAAAGAAAAGGACAGGGACAGTGTATCACTTTCACCAATTTATTTTGGCCAAATAAAAATGCCAACATTTTGGCGTAGTCAGCCTTCATCGGAGCATGGATGTAGTAGTGGTGTATGTTTAAATATGATTTTAGATATATGATTTTAGAGTCACTGAATCACCTGTGAATGGGAGGGCATTAACTTAACATCAACAAATCCATACAACCAACTGAGTCTTCATAAAGAAACTATGAATGGTAAAGGTCACAACACAGATCAGTACAGTTATAGACAGACCAATATAACGTTGAAATTATTACTTTGTTCATATCAATCCTAATATCATCATAATAACAAGTCAGGCAAAGATCAATTTCAGAATTCACAAACAGCATAAAGATTAATACTGGATAACTAAATGGAGAAAACAAAAAAGAACAAAATGCAAGAAAACAGTTATTGCTACTCATTTTAACAGCATGTACAGTAGTAGCCTGCAGCAACAACTCTAAGGCTATGTTGTACCTTTATTGTGGTTGTTTTAATTCCATGCTTTAATTGCTATGACAAATGGATGCATCTGTCTGTATAGTCTTTCTTGTTTATGCGTCTCTTTCATCTGAGATATCCTGTCTCTTCTTTCTCCTTCAAGAGGAAACAACCTCAGATTATGAGAGGTTTTACAATCCTGTATCCTAGAAATCTCCCTCGATAACTGTGAACATTTTCAAGTATTTCACCTGGCTATGTACAACTTTTTCCTTTTGCCCTATTGGCAATGGCATTGACAATGAAATGCACCCTGGAGTGGAGTACAATGTAAACAAGCCATAGTGCTTTCTTTTTTTTTTTTACGATTTGTTTTTGGGCTTTTTTATGCCTCTATTTGATAGGATAGTAGACTGACAGGAAATGGGGAGAGAGATGGGGAATGACATGTGGCAAAGGTCGTCCGGATCGGGAATCGAACCGGCAACGCCAGCAGGCATCATAGCCTAGTATGTGGTATGCGCCTTGACTACCAGGCCTGTGCTTTCTTGAGTTTAAATCCTACTAGTAAGACGCCTCAAGGCGACATGCGACCTCACCCTAAAGGGCATCTGGCCAGTGATGTATACCAACTGCCCATATATGGAGACCACTGGTACCCATATATGGAGATCCATGTACTGTATATGGATATGCTGTGAGAGCCCAAACATGCTTACTCAGTTATTCGTTATGTGAAAATCCTATGATGTCTATGAAATCTGACATCATACCCTTTTATGCCCATACATGGAGATCCCTGTCTGGAGAACCAGCCGTTAGTGTGGTATGTGGCCGATGTGGCCTCCATATATGCAGGCATTCCCATATGAAGTCCTGTTAGATATGGGCTTAATAATTATGACATCAGGGAACTCCATATATGGGCATAAAAGGGATTCTGTTAGTGTGATCACAGTGTGAAGCCAGAGTGTGATGTCAGAGCGGCAAACCCATTCTGTTAAGAGTGGTTCCCCTGACATCACAGTGACGTCAGAGCATGATGTCAGAGCGACAAACCCATGGAACCACAGTGTCAGGCATTATATTCTCAAACAAATCATAATTTAACTTTACTCAGCATATGACTGCTGAATAAGGAGACAGCTCGATAATGTTTTAGAGCGAGCTGGCCATTCTCCTCGTCCACACTGTACACACATTCATTCTTGCCCAAAACAAAAGGACAACGGCTTGTCTTATCTAATAACACCATTTGGTGGTATTAGGTGTTAAGTTAAACGAACAAACTATAAACGTTTGACAAAGCCAAGAGCCAGATTACCTGGGCTTTCTCAGGCTCCCCTGGCACTGATAAGCCGCGTGTAAAGCACTTCCTCCCCACGACGGCAGGCATGCCATGATAAAGGCCCGCAAATTCAGGCCGCGGTAAACAAATACCCATGGTTGGAAGGTAATCCTCGGGTTCAGGGAGTTCCAGGCAGGGGGAAGACAAAACAGCCTTTGAGAGTCTTCAGGCTGCTGCTGATCACGACTGATAAAGCTACCCTTTGGATGATGTAACGAGTTGGGCTCCTGGAACAGCCTGACTGGCAAAGGGCATACGTGTGTGTGTGTGTGTGTGTGTGTGTGTGTGTGTGTGTGTGTGTGTGTGTGTGTGTGTGCTGTATGTCTGCATTTCCTTGTGTCTGTGCCACTTTAGTGTACACCATCTCTGATTTAAGACAACTGATTCCCAATAGACCCTTTATAAAATACTGAAACAGTATGGTATGTTTGCTTATGGGAGTGAGTCTGTCTATCCACAAGGGCCTGTGTGTGTGTGTGTGTGTGTGTGTGTGTGTGTGTGTGTGTGTGTGTGTGTGTGTGTGTGTGTGTGTGTGTGTGTGTGTGTGTGTGTGTGTGTGTGAGTGTGACTGTGTGTGTGACTGTGTGTGTGACTGTGTGTGTGTGACTGTGTGTGGACAGTTGAGAATAACGAGCTGCAAATCCAATAGACTTGCTGTTGTAAAGACTTGTGGAGGGCCTCATAAAAGCAGAGAATTGAGTTGCACTGATGTAGTGTGTAATCTCTTCTACATGGTCTCCCTGGGAGTGTGTGTACCTCCATAACAAAAATACTGCTGTCCCTGTCCCTGTTTGGGCTATTTAGAAGAAAAACAATGCAAAGCTTTTCAAATATTCATACCCCTCCTTCTTTTGTCTCGTCACCGGAGCTGTTCTTTCCTAGTATTGATTTCACTCGAGTGTAAAAGTTATTTTAAAGTTATACAAAATTGTTGCTGTCATTTGAGAACCTTGCGGGGCCCGCCTAAACTTAACCAACGCAACAGAACATAATTCAGTAGACAATCAATTCCCTCATTGTTGACAACAGCAACGGGTAGAATGTTAAGTAGACCAGAGGTTTCAAAGTTATGGTAACAGAGCAGTGTGACTGATGTGGCCGTGTCAAGCGAGTGGGAGTGAACGCAGGCATGGAAGCTGTGTTCTCGTAGTACCAGGCTCCTCGATAGCTCCGGGGCCACTGAATGCTAAATGATGTAGCCTTGACTATCTTTTCAAAGAGACGCTTTACTCAGTGTGTGGGATGCAGAGTGACCCCCACCCCCCTTTCTTTATTTATTTAAAATGACCTTTCGACTCAGGAACGGAGATTGCTCAGGGCAAACATAGCTGGGTTTAAACACGAGGATTGGGGGGTGGGAGGAGGTGCCATCATTTTGTTGCTAGGGCTCAGAGCGAACTGAGCAGAAACTCTGGAATTTCAGCCCCAGAATTCTTCAGGGAAGCGCGGGGAGGCTGGCAGCGGCAAATGAAGCGTTTCATGTTAGATGTGGTGATAGGTTTTTGTCCTCATTAAAATAGAAATTCCTGCCACTGCCTCCTCATTTGTATTCCCGCTGCAATTCATTCAAGCCGGATTTTTGATTTGGTGGGATTTGGATGGTATAAGTCCACTGAAGCCTGGAGAGAGTGAATACATCTGGTAGATTCCCCCCTACAAGACGAAAGAAAAAAGCCCTGTTGGAAGCACTTCACACACACATACTGTACAGTAGTTGATGACTTACGTGCTAACTTCATGATTAAAGACGAAAAATAAAGGAAAGAAAAGACAGACGTTCTCTTGGCTAGTTCTTAAGAATGTAGGCCTATTCCTCCCCATGCATGAAAGAGTTCCGAGGTGCTTTGATGAATAGTTGAGACTACTAAATTTAAAGCACACTCACGGACCGGTTGCATGTGCCAATCACTTGAAACATCAGCCCATGTCAGGGGAGCTGGAACATAATGAGTGTCTGTGTCATTAAATCTGCTGCACTGATATTAAATCAGAATCCCTCGAAAAAAAAGAGACCAGGCCAATATCATCGCTTCAGAAAGTGCTGATGCTGCTGCGGGGCCCCTGCTGGCTACAGCACGTTAGGTTTTTGCATGCATTCAGAGGGCTCTCTAATACCCTGTGGGATTGCCACCGCGCAGTAATCCACTTAATTTACAATTATCCATGCGAGCCGTACTCATATAGAATGATAAATGGACCTAAGTAATCCCACTGATACAGCCGGCAAGCATGGAAAACAGATCATCTCTTCATATTGCTATATATATATGTTTTATACTCTTCATTTGCACGTGACACGCATGCAGACAGATGCTCCTGCTCACATGCACACACAGGCAGAGATGTTTCACACACACAAGACATGCTAGACGCAGAACACACATCCACTGACACGTCTAGGGCTACATGCAATGATGCAAGCACTACCACCACCACAAACAACAACATTTGATGCATCCTACAAGTATAGCCCTCCCCTACCGGTCTCTTTGAAGAGGTCCGATATTAAAGCATTGCCAGGCTGAATGTCGATGCATTAACCCCACTGAGATCAGAGCAAGGATCTCCTCTCTTCACCGCTTTGAACTTCCTCCAGCCTCCTCTCTCTCATCCTGTTACCTTTGCTCCGGTCTCTGTCCAGCCCGGCTCCAAATATTTGGCTGCTGTGCTGCCTACTGGGTTTCCTGGCAGCGAGCTGACTGACAACCGTGGCCTCCCTAATCCTGATCCGCATATGAGACACAGCTGAAAACTGGGGAAAAGCAAAAGCCTCTTTCACTCTTTGTGATTCACTTTCTCTGTTTCCTATTCTCTCTCCTACTTTAAAAAATAAATCTTCGCCAGGGGCTGTTTTTACTCCTGTCTCTCTGCAGTGGTGGAAAAAAGTACTCCAATGTTTTACTTAAGTAAAAGTATCAATACTGAATGTAGAAATACTCTGTTAAAGTAAAGTAAAAGTAAAGTAAAAGTCCGGAATTCAAAATGTAAAAGCATGCAAGTGTTGGCATCAAAATGTACTTAAAGTATCAAAAGTAAAAGTACAAAATGTTTGAAAATAGTAGATCTACAAGCTCACAACGCGTCGGTGAGCTTGTAGATCGTCTATTTTCAAATAGCCAAGGTATTATATAGGGCTAAAGTGGTTCATGTATGTTTTATTGCGACCTAAGGTTGCAGTTTAGTATGAGAAACGCCACATCATGTCTCCGTCCGTCCGGACGTCTGTCCGTGTACTCTTTTTTACGGTCTATGGGTTTGCTACATCACTGGCCAGATGGCTAAGACATGGCATGACCTCGCCCCTTTAGGGCTTGTCGCCCTTAGGCGTCTTACTGGTAATATTATAATTTATATCTGTGAAGTAACTAGTAGTTCTCAACTAAATGTAGTATAGTAAAAGTATAATATTTGGACCCGAGATGTAGTAAGTAAAAGTATTGGAAATACTCAAGTAAGTTACTTTACACCACTGCCTGTCTGTCTGTCTGTCTGTCTGTCTGTCTGTCTGTCTGTCTGTCTGTCTGTCTGTCTGTCTGTTCTCGGCTGATTCCGCAAACCACTACACCAATCAGCATCAAATGTCTTGTGCATACTGTCAGCGGACAAGGAACTCGATCCCTGAATATCTTTCAATGACAAGATGTTATTTTTGAATTCGGCAGGTGTATTGCAGTGTCGAGTGCATTGGATCAACGGTTCCCTAGAACCGGCTCAGCCCTCTCAGAGTGGGCATACATATCTTGCGAACAGCTGATCCACTGGGAGTTTTACTGATTACCCAAGGAACTGCAGTATCAAGTGTGAAGTCCATATGGGATTAGTGGTTCTCTAGAACTGGTCTGCTCCAAATACCAGCACACGGGTATGGGCAGTTGGGCACTGCAATGGTTAGACAAATCCTCAGAAGCAAGAAGATGTATCTATATTCTAGGAGCAAGGGATGCAGAGAGATGGAGAGAGAGAGAGCGAGAGGAGAGGAATGTTGTGGCCTTTGCTGATGGGAGATTGCACCGATTAGCCTATTACAGCCAAACAGACAGCTCCATTTCTCCCTGCCGACATAGAGTAAATTAAAAATACCTCTCAACAAAGGATATCGAGAAAAGCCTTTCTTTTTTTCATTTGGCTCTGGTATCATTTGCTCTCCAATGTGTTTTGAGAGAGACTTGGCTGAAACAGCGGCAGCAGATCAAAGCATCTCTCCCCTCTCACAGCGGTACCCTCTCAGGGAGAGAGGAAGGGTTGTGGGTGGTGGCGCATTTGATGGAGAAGAAAATGACACAAGGAAAAGTGTTCACATGACGTGTGTGGACATGTGCGGACGTATTACGACGGCCACCCGACATGACAGCGCTGGGTAAATTATGGATGGCCTGCTCTGTGCAGTGAGGCCTCTGGCACTAAGTCACATACATGACTGAAAGTCTGGCTGCCGCCCCCTGGCTATGTGCATTGGGTCTTCTAATATTTTATTACCGCCAGAGGTTATGTTGGGATTGCGGAGTTTCAATTACGATTTTATGACGCTAGGAGTTAAGAACAACTTTGGTTAATGTTTTATCGGTGGCCCACTTCTGCCTCAGTCCATCTCTAACAAAACACTTCCTTCTAGGACTTGGGGTGGGGGTGGGGGGGATACTGTTACTGTACATAGAACTAGCAGATCGGGTGGAAATGGAGCTTTTAGTCAGATAAATGAGCCCAGATGTTTCTTTTGTGCTTTATCTTAATTTCATGTCGTTGGTAATTCATTTTGCCACTGTGTGCTCAATCGATTGTGGATGGTGAGCTGACGGGGCTGATACACACGCTGGGTCAGCGTGTGTTGTATCGACCCCCGCTGCTCTGTTCCTCTCTCCTCTTAGTGTGTGTTGGTGAGTTTGGCCCCCCGAGTTCTCACATGCAGCAACTGTCAAGGTACTGCTGATTCACACACTTTCGATTGCTCGGATGCTGTAATTAGCTTGGTCAGGCAATCAAGTAAACTCAAGTGGATTTTGTCTGTGCACTTGCACGTGCGTTCATGTGAGTGGGCGTATGGCATTCTGGAGAGGTACTGGGTCTGGGTATATTAGTATAATCTGATTTTCGGTAGGAGAAAAGAAAAAAAAGCAATTTTCCTTCAATTTCCTGATTTTCTAGACCCCCCCAAAAAACAAATATTGGTTCATATTTCCAATTTTCTAGCCCGGGTCTGGGTATATGGATCAGGAATAATAAGCATGAGTGTCGGGGTGAACCATAAAGCCTCAAACTACGAGTCAATTTACTGCCCCGACTGGGCAAAGACACGAGTTTCTGAAGGCAGAAAATTAAAGGTTTGTCTCTATTGTCATTTTATAGTTTTGGGGTGGTTGGTGGTGATCTTCCTGCTGTGTCTCTGCGTGTCTGAGGATAGTTTCTGCTTTGTCATGGGGAATGCAGTGATTCATGCTAAAAGAACCCCAACATCTGGTCTCATTAATCATCTTCTTTTTCTTTTTTTTCCCTTCAAATTGGGGCTTTTAGGGAATTCATTTTTTCTTTTCTTTTTTTGTCCTCATTCTCCCTCTCTTTCTCTCCCCCTCCCTGTCTGCACTGCTTGTCATTTGTTGGCACTCTAGCATGCCTCATCACCCGCATTACTCCTCCTTCCTCATTTGCTCCCTAATTTGTTTCGACAGGAGAGAGTGAGAGGGCTGAAAATGAAAGCTAAGTTATGCCTAATTTATGCTCCGCCGTACGTCGATGTCGCACGCCTAAAATAGCAGGCCCACAAGCTCACAGCGTGTCGCATACGTGCCGTGTTGTGAGCTTGTAGGTTGGCTATTTTCGGCAAGCGAAACCACCATACGATGAAGTATAAATCAGGCTTTATATGTGGAGGCCTGGAGGGAGAAAATACGGGAAGACGGGAAGGAGAAAAGCTGTGGGATGACTTTAGATGAATTAGCCGGAAGAGTCTGTGAGCATTCTGAAGTGGCACGTCAGGTTTGTTTCACAAGTCATCAGTTGGTTAGGGAGTTCCTTTCTCAGTCATCTGGCTTTAGTCATCCAGTTAACGCTGTGATGCGTAGCGTACACGTCGATGCCACATCGCCCAAGGCTAACCAACATGATGATACGAACAACATTCACTATCCTCTGTGATGGAGAAAAAAAAGAGAAAAGAAAAGAAAAAGTCCCCTTATCAAAGATTTACAGCATAGGGAAATTGCTGCTTTCAGACAGTAAGCTCCCACAAGAGCTGTCAGGTCGGCTGACTTGTTTGTTTCACTTTATTACATTTTACATCTGAACTGAGAGCCATAAAAGGCTGTGTGTGCATAATATTAATAGTAGGAAAGACACTGTGCCTGCAATGTGTAGACTAGAGTTATACACCAGTAAGACTCCCTAATCGGGAGATAAGCGACCACCACGTCGCATACACAAACTTTAGAAGGCAGTCGTAGGCAATCAGAAAGGAATATGGGAAATGGGACAGATCCATGTTGATGACATGACTTTAGAGATACTGTGTATCGCTTTGCGTGATTTTAGGCCAAAATCTGTAGGAGCAGTGTCCAAAAATGTGTCCTGATGGTGGCGCTAAATGGGACAGATCCATGTTGATGACATCACTCTAGAGTATACATACGACTGCAATAAATGCACAAACACTGACGCATATGTGCACACAAGTGTGCACGCTCACACGTGCACACATCAAAATCAAAAGGGAATGACTCACTTTATGGACTGAGTAGTGGGGTTGGTATGGCCTTGGTTGAATAATGACCCGCAGAGTGTGTCTGCTCTTTACGTTGCAGACACAATGCACATGCTAAAGCCATTAGTGCTTATATAACTACACTGTGCCTGCCAAGTAGGCCAGGATGAAACGCACCCCGGTCTGTTATTGCACCCCGGTCTATCACTGAAGCAACTTCTGCTATAAATCTGCGAGGAGAAATTCCAGGCAGCATACAGTTACGTATCTCCGCTGTCGATCCAGAAACCTTGTATCTCCATATATTTCAACTTTGTACGGTTTCTTTTAGGAAATTGAACGCTCTACTTTGTCATACAGGAGTGTCACAGAAAAGTAAGAACATAGCAGATCTACAAGTTCACAATGTGGTGCGATGTGTCACATTTGTTTTTTAAATAATAATTGAATTTAAGTTTTGGACATACAAGGCTACCACCCGACAGCAACGATATACCATTAGGACACGCCATCAAGCATTCAGACAACTTCAAAGTTCTTCCCCTAACCGCAGATATTTGACAAGGCTACATAAATTTTGCGCTCATAGTTCAAGGCCTGGTCCTTGATCAAATGAGAGCTTTAAAATGCATTATTGTTTAGCCGCCAGCAGATCAATCAGCTGGAGAGTAAATAAGGTCCTAAAAGCGTTGAAATAAACAAAAAAAGCCATTCATGAGAATGAAGGCACACCCGCACAGACACATTAATCCACCGGACATGGGCACCCAAATAGGTACACAACCGCCCACACACAGACATGCACCAACCAACCGACCGACCTACATACACACACACACATACACACACACACACACACACACACACACACACACACACACACACACACACACACACACACACACACACACACACACACACACACACACACACACACACACACACACACAGACACACACACGTACACACACACACACACAGACACACAACCACATAACACACCGAGATCAAGCCCTCTCATGCCAAGATCCTGTGAACAGTCTCCAAAATGAGCTCTGTTAAGACCCAACATCCCCAGCCCCGAGCCCAGTGTCTCCAGCTGTTTCTGCTTGGGTCTGTGGCAGAGGGAGAGGTGGGGGGTTCCCAGTGTAAATCACCTGGCCCAGATCCACCAGAAACCCCGGTGAAACTGGGAATCTTCCAAACCTGAACTTTTGGCCCAGTCGACTAGGGGCAGGGGCGTCACAAGGGGGGGGGGGAAGTGGGACTGAGTTACTAGGGCCCAAGGTGGAGGGTCCTTATTATAGGTTCATTATTGTATACTTTAGCTATTTTTGAAAAGTCGTGAAAATGTGTTCAAATCTTTGAATATATGTATTTTTAAGCACAAATGTAGCTTCTGGGGGGTCCCTAGCACTAAATATTTTGAGATGGGGGTTCGTGGCCAAATACATATCATTTTGGGGGTCCTTCACATGAAAAAGTTTGAGCACACCACTGACCAATATCAAGATCTTTCAAAAATAGCAGATCTACAAGCTCGGTGCTGCGCTTTGAGCTTGTATATCTGCTATTTCTCAATAGTTAAAGCACAAAATAAGGCGTAATAATGCGTTCCCAGTCTAAATGGGTTAAACCCCTTCCTCCTATGAAGAACATTCACGGGGGGCCCGCAATGAAGCCTTGTACCCAGGGCCCAGAATTTGGTGAGACACCCCTGACTAGAGGGGAGGGGCGGCAGGTTGTGGACGCTGAGTGAAGTGGAGCTAATTTATCGAGCTGTGTCAGTCGCTGGAAGTGTCAACGCAACGAAGTATGAATTATTAGGCCTTTTTTGGGGTGGAGAACTATGGTGGAGAAGCTGGAGAGACAGAGAGAGAGAGGGATGAGACAGAAAGAGAGTCTAGAGTGAGAGAGTGAGAAAGAGTGAGGGAGGGAGGGATGCGTCAAGATGAAAAGAGGAGCGTCTGGTGAAGGAAAGCAGAGGAGAGTTCAGCAGTGAACTCATTCGTCAGAGAGAGAGAGAGAGATTAAATATTACATTTGTTACATTTCATACAAGCACACAAGAGTACAGTTATTTGGTTATGTTTCATCAACATTGTAGCAACAATAACAACATCAAAAGAAGTAATTAAGAATAACAACAAGCAATTAAGGAGATATACAGTACATAGAATAAAAAGCTCTGTGTGTACATTAATCATAGCACACTTTGAGGTGCTTTGAAGGTGCATGGGTTGTACTTCTAAACACATTGGGCCCGATTCATCATTATGGTTGTAAATTAGGGCATTAACGACTTGTGATTTTTGCAAGTCGACTAGACTCAGTAAAAAGTTGAGCTGAAGTCAACTTTATTTTTTGAAGACGTCATCACACTGTGCGTGAACGGGGGGACAAACCCCAAAACGCTGTGCTCAATTCCATTGAAAAAACACAGTTGGAAAAGGAGAGAATCATTCTTTCCTTGACAATAAGCAATCCTACGGTTTGAATGCTGTACACACGTACACATGGAGCAAAAATAATGATGAAATCGGGTTCATTGTGTGTAGCAGTACGGTAGTAGTAGTAGTAGAAAGACAGACAGACAGACAGACAGACAGACATGCAACAGGCTTTCGGTGTCAATCGTTCATAAACCTGGTTGCCTGGGTGACGACTGACGAAGCTGCCTCTGAGCCTGCTGGTCTTGGTCTTGAAGTTTCTGAGCCGTTTACCAGAGCGTAGCAGGTGACACAGTCCGTGGCTGGGGTGGCCAGGGCCTTCTATAATCCTACAGGCTTTACTGACACAACGAGCGGTGTATATAACCTGGATGGCGGGACACTCACAGTCACTGATGATCTGGGCTGTGCACACAATCCTCTGCAGCGCTTTCAGGGCGGTGCAGTTCCCATACCAGGCCATGATGCAGCCTGGTCAGAGTGAAGGGAGAAGATGGACGTTTGGGCTCTGAGGAGTAAAACTGCACTTGGAAGGTCTGTAGAAGGACAGGAATGGAAGAGTATCAAATAATTACATGTGACAGAGTGGAAAGTCAAGGAAGCGAGATAGAGAAATAGGTTTGTCTATTTGTACCACTACCTACTACATTTGATTGTGATTCTGCGATGTTATACACAGCTCTGTTTGTACGGTACATTTCCTATCTTTAACTGATTGTATTCATGTTCTCGGTTTCAGCACTGTTACTTGTTTGTTAGCTGCATTTGAAAGAAATGACGATCTTACCAATCATTGTAAAGACACAATCCGGGTTTGAAACATTATACATAAGAAGAATCCACTTTGTTTCATTGATCTGTGAGGTAAAAGTGTGACTTTGAGACCTTTCATTTTCACCAATGACACTGGGGAGAATATATTGGATCATCATTGTTTTTAATATACAGAGATACTATTGGAGAAACCTTGTCAATGTTTGGGGTATCATCAACCCAAACCTCTACAAAAGATGAACTGTGCTTTAACATTGTATTGGTGTGTGTGCGTGGGGGTGGGGGGGTTGGGCACGCACACACACGGGCAAAGGTGTGTCCATTTGCCTGCTGCATCCAAAACTCAATCTGCTCACGCTTTCTTCCATGTCTGTCAGATTGTCTTACTAATCTTTGTTTGGCATCAGTTGTGTAACTGTATTCTGCATTTACATCTGCCAATACAGGTCTGCTGAAATCTCCTGTTCTCCCTCCTCACTGTCTGTCTATGTACCAGTCTCTGAGTCTGGGCTTGCCTCGACAGCTTGGAAGGTATCACGACGAGACATTCCATTCCCTAGAAAGTCGCTGAACTCAACGTGCGCGCGTGCACACACACACACACACACACAGACACACAATCTCTGAATTAATCAATTAAAGCGGCAGTCCATAACTTTCATGTCCTGCCCGAGATTCAGACCCTGGCCTCCTGTGCAAGTGCCAAAATGTTTTACTGTTGACTTGTTGACTGTTGAGCTAATTTTGGGAAGGCAAGTTGTTTCCATTTGAGTTAATGCAATACCTCTTGTGGACCAGTAGTGCTCCTACCCAACCAAATGATGTAAATGTGTCAACAGATTAGCAGGAAGACCACATCCAAGTTATTGTGTTGAGTTATTAGTTATTTAGTGTTAAAGAGGTCATGCCATAGTTTTGTACTTTTTCTGTTTTGTATGTGTCTATGGAGTAACATTACTCTAACAGACCCCCGGGTGTGGTTATAATATGCAAATGTGTCTTAATTCCCTGTGTATTTTTGGTTTCTTCCTCAGTCAAAAGGCGCAATCAAAATACACTGCTTTAGTGATACACGGATATCATCCCACCCTGTGGACAATATGCCTTCCGGTTGGTTCCAAGATTTCAAGCGGAAGTGCTGCGTTTAACGGAAGTTACGCTAGGGAAAAACCGGGGAAGCTCACTTCCGGGGAATCTCACACGGCGGAAGTTGAACGCTTTCTGCCTTATAATGTCACCAGGCTTTTATCTTCGCAGATGAGTAAAGCCTGGCTACGCGAGGCTAATATCATCCCCTCCCCTTAACAGCTGTGGGTGTGGCTAACTTCAGGTGGGTGGTGCTAAAGTGAAAACCAGGTATACTTAATGAACAGGTGGGCGTGGCCACATAAAAACGTAACACTTTCGGTACACTGAAAAAAAAAAGATCTTCCTCCTAGTATAATCATAATACCTGATGATCATATTTTAAGGGGGAAACCCTGTCACCGCGTCTTTAAAAGTCAGGCTTTAGAATGGGAGTGAAATGTGGAGCAAATTAGTTTACCTCCACGGCAGTAGAAGCGACAGTGGAACTGCATCCAAGGTAAAATAAATGAAGCACCTGCAGGTGACACAGGAGAAATAAGGGTTAGTGGCTCCCAAGACAGTCTAGACTCTCCAGACTGTATCTACTGAGGAACTGCCCATGAAATCCTGCTCGTAAAACAACCTCCTTTTCTGTTTCTGTTTTAGTATTCCTCTCTCTTTGCAAGCATGTGTGTGTGTGTGTGTGTGTGTGTGTGTGTGTGTGTGTGTGTGTGTGTGTGTGTGTGTGTGTGTGTGTGTGTGTGTGTGTGTGTGTGTGTGTGTGGTGACCAGTCAGTCCACTGGTGGAAACGATCTTTGGACTGTTTGCTTGGTACAGACAAAACAAACAACAAAATATTACAGTTGACTGCAGGCGGACTAATAATAAAGTGCACAGTTGCCCTGAAAGTAGAGGGTTATTTTAGTTTATTGAATATTTGTTGTGGTTTAAACAAGCACTGGGCTAGATTACACACAGTGTCATCCTCAGGGAAACAAACACAAAGCTTATTAAAGTGAAACTGAGCGAATGAAATGCAAACCCTATGAAGTTGGGTGCGTGTGAATGTCTTAAATTAAAGAATTTACTGGGCTGAAGTGACATTTTATGGGCCAACATTGAACTGCATCGCCGCCATCCAGTGTTAATAACTCTCTGAAGTAAAGTTGGGACTTTTTAGCACGAGCAGTAAAGGAAAAAGTACTCAAATGTTTTACTTAAAAGGAACCCTGGCTAATAAGCCAAATATGCCTTAATAGCCTTAATTAACAAAAAAACAATTCACCGACATAACAATTCACACAAACAATGATCAAACAAATAACCAACTTTAACACTCAAGCTACTATTTGAAAAGCTGAGACTGTCTTCTACTCTAGGCTTTAGAAACAAAATGTGCCGTCTTAAAGACTTCATAATTAAACAACAAACAAACGACTTCATAATTAAACAACCATTCTAACTTCTGTCCATCATCTTCCCAGAACAGTACATTGTAGTTATAGGGGCAATTATACTGGCATATTTGGCTTATTAGCCAGGGATCCTTTTACAGTAAGTTAAAGTATTTATACTGCATTGTAGAAATACTTTAAGGTAGTAAGTAATAGTCTGGAAAATTAGAAGAACAGTACTTGAGTAAATGTACTTAGTTACTGTACTTTACACTACACCACTTCTGAGGACCATAGTAGCTAAATAAGGGCTTTCACCAAGCCTGTATCATTTAAATGGGATAAAGAGGATATCAATGCTTTTTATCCAAAAAAGTAAACTGTAAATATTTAAATATGTACTATATGTAAAAAAATCACAGTCGTGTGAACTGAGCGGTGGAGGCTGCGTGTGTGCGTGCGTGCGTGCGTGCGTGCGTGCGTGCGTGCGTGCATGCATGCGTATGTGTGTGTGAGTGTGAGTGTGAGTGTGGCTGGCCTGAACAACAGCGCCCCTCCCTTAACATGTGAAGAAAAAAAAACTCAAACTATATTCATTCCTTTGGGATACACGTTAAGAACCACCCCCAGATAGATAGTTCCCATCTTCCCTTCAGTTAAAAGAAACAAAAACAAAACACAACCGCAGCTTCACAGTATAAGTCAAACTAAATGTAAAGTTCTCTCTCTATATTATTTTGGGCACGCATCACATCAAACCACGTTGCCACCTAATGGTTTAGTAGGTACAACCTGACCTACATGCAGTAAATAGAGCGCTCCTATGTACGGGCAATTAATCATGGTGAGTCCTAACAAAGTGTTGCTTTCACAGGTAGTTAGATAGGGGAGGGCATCAGCAATTATGATAGGAGCTCCGCGCACTCCGTGATCCCTGGGTTCCCATTGGGTGTCTGTGCGTGTGCGTGTGCGTGCGCACGTGTGTGTGTGTGTGTGTGTGTGTGTAAGGTGGGAGGGCCTGCTCCCTTCCCCGTGCATCAGCACTCAGAGGGAAGATAAAGAGACATGCAGAGTCAGGAGGGCCAGACCCTACGAGGCAGGTTTATAAGCGCCAGCAAAAAGCAGCTTACCTTTGTGATGTTATAGAAAAAGATCTATTCATTATTTCCAAACGATTTTTTTTATTGGACATATTATATGTGTACTTTAGCCAAGCTGGCGGCAGAGGGCAGCCTTATGCAAAGAATTCAATGAATGTGAATTGGGCCGCTCCGCTTGCCTTCGTTCAGAGCATAGAAATGCATAATCTAGATTAAGTCCACAGAGAACAGCCAGGAAATGAATTGGACATCATTGATGTTTACGTGTGGTGGAGATTTGAAAGCAGCGTTACGGGAGATGTTTTTACTGTACACACCCGCGCTACCTCTCATCAGCTTACAGTCATCAGACAAGGTAAAAAGAACGAGCCGTATTGGCAGCGCGCTTGGTTCAAAATTGGGGCGAACGGGAACGTCCGAAGCAGTAAAAGAGTCAACTTGCCGACCACACAGCCTGTCTGCATGTGTGAATGCCTGTCTGTCAAGCCTGCGGTTTGAAGAAAATCACCGCACTCGTCTCAGCGGCAACAAATTCATTCCACCCACGCCTCGGAGAGGGACTTAGCGGCAGAGTCACAGCGTGTGGGGTGCACACACGGGATGCGTGTGCGCTGCTTGCATTCTGGCAGGTAAGAATGTGACAGGTGCTATTATTAGCACGCCATGCTGTGGGTGTCATCGCTCGGCCCGAGCGTCATTTCTATATGTCTGATATGTGGGTGCGAGTGTGAAAAACGAACGCCGCTGTCCATCTGCGCATGCATGGGTGCCATTGTGTGTGTGCATGAGTGTGTCTGTGTGTGTGTGTGTTAATCTTTCTGAGAGTAAAGGATGAGAAGTTGATCTAACCCCATGCCCCAGCCGTTTCATTCCCATATTGAGTCAAATTTAATACTGAGGTATTTTGAGCTGTCAAAGCAGATCACATTGATAATGCATACACAACGGGCGTGCTTGGCTGCCTGGTGAGCCGTCTCATCTCACATTATGAGAAGTGTCAGGAACAATAACCTCACCTCGTGAGAGAAAATGGATCTGCATGCATTGGATGGGTGGAGGGTGGTGTGTGAAGAGTGAGGCAGCCTGCGGATGGACAAAAAGGGGATATTACTCACACAACCCATAGAAATTAGGGGTGCAACATATCGAACCGAATATCGACTACCGAACCGAAAGACCATGTACCGAACCGAATGACCCTGGCCTGTACCAAACAACACAGTACCACTCCACGAACCGTGACACCAAAATATCGAACCGAACAGTGGATTTTGTAAACCGTTGCACTCTTAATAGAAATGGTTGTGTTGCGTGACACAGACATGGGTTGCGACCCACTGTTTGGGGAACACTTAAAATTAGGCTTTATATTTCTGCTTCTTCTGCTTGACTTGTTCCTCATACAGTAGGAGTAGCAATTTGGAGATCTGTCTGTGTTTCCTTGTACCCCGCTAAAGCTATGACAACTTTGGCACATTGGCACTTCATAAAAGCTGACAACGCTGCTGTACAACAACAAAACTAAAACAAAAACAAAACAATCAACACCTTTTGGGGGGTTGAATATTGTTTAAAAGGGGATGGAAATAAACCACAATTGTACTAAAACAACAGTAGTGTGCACAGGGAGGCTTTGGCAAGCAGCTTATCATGGAATGCAGCACTGTGTTGGTTGGATTGTGACAAAGTACTTTCCATTTGCCCCTCCACAGACACACACCTTTTGGGGTGCGCTGACAAATGAGGCGATGTCGAAAAATCAGGAGGAAAATTAAAATAAAGTTCTCTCTCTCTCTCTCACCTCTCCAGCTGTCCAGTCCACTGCCATTAACCCCTGACCTCCCTCTGCAGCGCTGCCATTGGCTCGATTCGACCCACTGTGATTCCTGCCCTGCGTCTTCCAAAAACCCTGCCCCTGTGGTAGTTTAGCACAAGTCACATGACCAAGGAACAACTCACAACAGAAAACAAGAGGTTATCGAGTGCACAGCTAGCAAATGTCATGGAAGAGTATGGGTGTTAAATGAGTGATCAGTTATCGAGGCTTTCTAGCCCAGGGACCTTGGTGTGCGGATACTGCAGAGTCGCCGACCTCTTAATAGTCAGGGATCCACAGGCCCAAAAGCTCAAAGAATAGGGTTGAACCTGTGAGGTCATGCGGTACTTTTTATTTCTGTTTTATTTATTAGTTTGGTCATCAAGGTCCACAAAATGAGAGGTCTGCTCTGCCGGAAAACATCGCAAAAAAAAAAGTTATGGCCATTTGTATATTCACTGTCCCATCGACTTCACTATACAGGAAAAGAAATCTGCTTAAGTAGCGATGTGACATGAGGTGTCAAACTAGGAGTTTTTCATGATTCTGAATCCATTGCAAGCATGGGTTTTGCATGAATAACATTCCTTGGGCTAAAAACGGCCCCACGAATCTGTGAAAAGTGATGACTCATCAAAAGAAAAGTGGAAAAAAAGTGATGACTTGCCATGTTGAAAGGGCAAGTATTGCTGAGATATCTTCAGTACTTCAGTACAAAATAATTGACAGAATATTGCACGTTGAAATATGTCTCAAAGTCACACATTTAGCACACAAATATTAGCACCCATTTCCTGTCGGTCTACTGTATGCTATCAATAAAGGCGAAAGAAGCAAAAAATACATCTTGAATACATTGAAAAAGTGTGACTTTGAGACCTGTTTCACCATGCAATAAGTCCACGGGGAGAACATACTGGATCGTCAATGTAAAATATTGAAAATACCTCACAAATATTTGGAGGTTACATCATGGCCAGGTAACTATACGCAACCGAAACCTCTGCCAGCCCCGGCAAGCTCAAACAGAACAGCCTGAAAACCTCCAGAGATCCCTGCAGTGAAGCTTTGCTTTGTAATAAGGCCCAAAACATTGCAAAAATACAATTGCGGACACCGATTCTGTGCCCAGTAACACATGTGTCCCCCATCAAACCTGCAGTCAAGCGTCACCCCCCTAGCCAGCACTTTAGTTACTGCCCCGTGATTGGTTCCTTTTGGATCCACTTCCTTGATCTACTGCTTCTCCTCTCATCCCCTGTACCGTCATTGATTGTGTGTGTGTGTGTGTGTGTGTGTGTGTGTGTGTGTGTGTGTGTGTGTGTGTGTGTGTGTGTGTCTGTGAGCAATGTCCTGGTTGGCTCCCAGGTCCCAGCTGTCGCAGTGGAGATAGTGTGCCAAGGCTGATACCCGCGGGGCACGGTCGAGTCAGAGGCTGGCATTACTGCCAGCTGGCCAGCCAGGCTCGAGACTTCAGCCCCAACACACACACACACACACACACACACACACACACACACACACACACACACACACACACACACACACACACACACACACACACACACACACACACACACACACACACTCACAAATGTCGCCTCTTGCTCCCTCCGCTTAACCTATCAATCGCCATGTTTCCTCTGCCTCAGCATTCTGTCTCTTGTTCTCATACGCGCACACACACACACACACACACACACACACACACACACACACACACACACACACACACACACACACACACACACACGCACACACACACGTTGGGCATACACCCAAGCCCTGGCATGTCGGAGTTGTGGAAGCAACAGGAGTGTCGACAACATCAGACTGGTGCCACCTAATCCTCCTCTCCCTCCCCGCAGTGCACCAGCGCAGGCCCACGACATCAATCAATAAATCAATTCCCTCGCTCGACACGTCTCCAGCCAAAAGTGCATGCGCGCGCGCTTGTGTGTAGAGGGGTGTCCAATTGATTGTTAGCAAGGTAGGAAGTGTGATGGCATAATGGCAAGATTAAGAGGCCGATGGAGAGATAAGCATGAGTGTGATGTTGTTGGCCAGAGAGAATGACTCATGTAGGCCAGCGAGACAATAAAGATGCTGATCTGTGGTAGATAAATAACTTTATTCCCCAGTTTTGTTGCCAGCATTGTCCCTTCATCTAAAAAAAAGCCGAAGCATTCCGTTCCTAATGAGAACTGTGCCGTTTCTCAATAGTCTGCTCTTGTCTGTACTTGTGTTCTCGTGAATCTGTGAGAAAGGGTTTGCATCCGAGAGCTGATCCGGCCACTTTAACAAGGATGCAGTGAGAGGTTACTTCTGTGGACTTTGGACAGCCAAATATCCCAGAATGTATTTTGCACCAACCCGCTGCAAGCTCAAGCAAACTTGAGAGAAGTTCCTTGAGGATGTTTTCTACAAGAATGCAATGGCAGCTATACGGACCATACTATACGGGCATGCTACGCTGGTGCTTGCCAGCTAAATGCATCATGGGGAATTGTGGGAACATTCCAAAAAGGGGAATTTTCTCTGTTAATTTGGATCGTATCATAGATATGGTTTCTATAGACTATAACCATCAACATCATGGTGCTGTCCCTACCTTTAAATGAGCAGTTCGCCCCAAGAATTACATTTTCTATAAATGACACACCCCATGAAGCCTTGAATTAGTTTTTGTCGCATTCCTGGGACAATAATTTGATGAGTGGGTCATCGGTCAGTAGGATGCTCAGTGGAGTATCTGGAGACTTCACCACTCGTCAAATTATTGTCTTAGGAATGCGACAAAAGCAAAAGACTCCCAGGGATTCAAGGATTCGTGGGGTGTGTAATTATTGATAAGTAATTTTTGGGGTGAACTACTCCTTTAACCAGGCACGTGCCCACATAGACATCAAAGGGGGCTTGAGCCTCTGCCCTTTTATCCATCTGTAAAAAGTGCCCTCTCAAGACCATGAATGCCTTTTTTTACTCGGGTGAAAGAAATGCAAATACCCTCTTTCCATGCCATACCTGAAGGCAGCATTCAAGAGAATTGCCTTCAAACTCTCCTGAACTTGAATGCAGCATCTTATGTTGCGGTTCTTGCCCTCTCCGTGTAGAAATCAAGCATCGAAAGTAGCCGACCTCCGAGCTCACAACGCGTCGCAGTTGGAGGGCAGCTATTTTCGATATTTTCACCAAAAGGCCCTTTTAGAAATGTCAGACCCTGCCTCTCTAACATTCTCTGTACTTCCCTGCCTTTAACAACAAATGATGGAGCTTTTTATGAACAACACGAAACAATAACTGTCAATTATTGTCTGAATAGTTTATTTTAGGTCCCTGAAAGATGACCTCGAGTAATGATGATTCAATACAGCGTAAATGAGCTCCTCAGGTTATTGTTCCACAATGCCAGGTAATTATTGTGTGCGCACCTTGAGGGCCAAATGGTGCCGTGCCTTTAGAGCGCGAGAATAGCTGTCATCATTAGTTGTTTGTGAGGAGAAAGCCAGACACGCTGTGGGTGATTGGCCTGTCTGGGACACAGAAACGCTCCTCCAAGGTGTGGACCCGTTGCCATCTCCTTTGTTGCCCGACTGTGAGAAAGTGCTGGTATTTCTGTGTATGATTGGCGCGTGGCCACAGGGATTACAGGGACAGTAGCATGCATGCACACAGGGGAACACACAAATGGAAGAGACAGGACGAGCACACCAACACGTAGGCACGCACGCACGCACGCACGCGCACACACACCACACACACACACACACACACCAAGTAACTGAAACACACCCAGTCGCTTCCCGCTGCTGAACAGTAGAACTCTGTGCGGTGACTCAATTCCCTTTGTGACATCAGGCGATGCCGTTCCCTGCAACCGTTACAAAATACCTTATTATTGGCAACGGCAAACAATCTGAACAAAGTCTTGATTTCAAAATGATCTGGGGGAGAGAGAAACAAATATATAGCTATTTCAAAAATTGCCTGCGAAGGGATTGCATAATGATCCCAACTGTTGTTGGAAATGATTGCCCAAGATCTCTGAGAAGTTGGAGCTCTCTGAGAATTCCCTGGCAGTGGTGTAATGTAACTAAGTACATTTACTTTAGTATTGTACTTAAGTACAAATGAGTACATAAAGTGAGTATTTGTACTTTACTGGAGTCTCCACTACAGCTCGGATCAAAATATTGTACTTTTACTACATTTATTTGAAAACTTTGGTTAGGCCTACTAGATACTTTGCAGATATAAATGATCAGCCTATATTATAAAACACACATTAATCCACTTTAGCCCTATGTTATACCTCGGCTATTTGAAAAAGATGATCTAAAAGCTCACAACGCGTTGCATCACGACACATTGTGGTTGTAGCTTGCAGATCTGCCATTTTCAAACATTTTGTATTTTTACTTTTGGTAGAGTATTTCTATACCGCAGTATTAATACTTTTACTCGAGTAAAACATGTGAGTACTTTTTCCACCCCTGCAGAGAACTCTCTGGGTTTACCAAAGAATCCACAGGAGGGTTGCACAACAAGGCAGGAACACAGTAAAACCCTCAGTATTCTTTTAACTCCGATTAGGGTAAAAATAGACCCATAAGGGTCCATTTGGGACCATTTCTACCCTCTCAAGAGTTAATTGGAGTTGTTTTTTATCTAATGTTTGTTCTAACCACCTATGTACACACACACACACAGCCCCAACCGCTGTACCTGTCACTGAGCCTTGACCTTGATGGGAAAACACACTGCACAATAACAATATCATTGAAACCAATATGACAAAAACTAGAAATGCTGTTCCTACGAAACAGTGTGGGCTCGCATGGAACACCATGTATGGGCACAAAGATCTACCCTTTGTACTGTCGGTCATTTTTTTGAGGAGAATAACCTTGGTCTATACCAGTGTTTCTCAAAGTGGATTCCAGGGACTCTGTGGGTTCTTTAGGGAGGTCTAAATTGACCCATACAAGTCTGTAACTCTGACAGGGTCCATTTGGTTCCATTTGTACACTGTCAGAGTTAAGGGGGACCTTGAAAATGTGAAAGTTTGAGAAACACTGGTCTATACAGTTTTGGTATAACATACTGATATAACCTACTGTTCTCGAGCCCACGTGTTGTTGTTATTTATATCAGGTTGCACTTGTTGGTGGTGATGTCACCAAGAACGCTGCTCCTCATTGGCTAAGGGTACTGTCAGTCATTTCTTTTGTGGAGAATAAACTATGAAGACCTATAATAAAGTTTTGGTATAACATACCGGTTGCGCTAACTCGTTCTCCTGCTATACCATCAACATGTGGAATGCCCTTCCACAAGCCTTAAAGGAGAGCAAATCCCTAGCCTCCTTCAAAATTGGTATGAAAAGTCACCTTCAGACAGCTGCTACCCGTGACTTATAAATAGACTAAGCCCCCATGCTCCCCCCCCCCCCCCCTTTTCTTTTTTTTCTGCCTTTATATTTGATGTTATGCTTTTGAAACTGATATTATCCTAGATAAAGTACTATGTTCTATCCGTCTGTCTTTCAATGTTATATGAGATACTTAAAGTGTGGTTCCTGTGGAAATAAGCCTCGGCTTTCTAGGATCTCCTTTTAGTTGACCTTGTACCAGTGATTTGTTAGCCTGACACTCAGCCTGAATTAACATTTCGTTTCACTTCATTATTCAGTCTGAACTCGGTTCCGCCTACGGCGTTTGCAGGGATGGGCGTTGCCAAAAAGAGGCAGTCTTCAGCGATTGGTTCACCGACCAACACATGACATAGTGTTGTTATGTGTGACTGGCTAGTGGCTAGCCTGTTGCTTGCTAGTGCTACTTGCTAACCAAAGAAACAGTCAGAATAGGAGCACTACGAACTAGTAATCAAACACAACATAACATGCCTGCTACTGGTGTTTCATAGCGAGATCGATACGATCGCATTTTACCGCAATTTACCGCATTTTATCGCGACGCGATGCGCGGTACGGCGGCGGCGCTGGTGTACTTGGAAACACTCATGAGTTCTGGGAAACCCCCACCCACGCTGATCACAAGACGCTGATTCACGGCACTGATTCGCCGATCGGATTTTCAACCGAGGCAGGCCTCCTCAATGAGAGCGATGCTAGACCTGAATCGCCAAACAAAAAAATTAAAGGGGTGTGGCTAGCGATTCAGGGTCTGGAACTAGGCTAGTGATTTGTACTTGAAACTGTACTTTTTTCTATTGCAAACTTCTAATAAATTCTTCAATCAATCAATCAACTGATTTTCCCCCTTGGGATAATAAAGGTATCTATCTATCTATCTATCTACCGGTCTCGCCTTTCAGCGAGCCCACAATAAAAGAGCTTGGAACGAGGAGAAGGGAACAGGGCACTAAGAAACAGTGAAGATGGTGTAATATAGTGAAGATGGGAGTAAAACAAATCAGTTTTCATTCTCAAAAACGTCAAGCTGTTGTTTTTGTTTTTTCTGTGCGTACTGACCTTAGACGTACCTCTGCCTATTGATCCTGAAGCTGCAAGACAAATATGCACAGTGACAAAGCAGCAGTTTTGTTCATTGCACGACAGGTCACCCGTTCAGTGGAAAAATACCCTGAAATCCAATACCCCGATTCAGGTGGAGGGGAAGGGAGAGCGAAAAGTCCCTAAATTAATACTGACTCATACTCCTGAGATGGACACGAGGAAGCCATGAAAAAGACAGGTTTCTTTTGGTCTATTTGTAATAACCCCCCCACCTCCCCGCCCCACTTCTGTGCAACAGTGGAAATGGGAATAGAAGATTTCCCACCAAAGGCGGCGTGTTACATCAGCTCTTTTTTTGTCTTCACAGTACACGCACACACACACGCACGCACACACGCACGCACACACGCACGCACGCACGCATGCACGCACACACACACACGCACAAACTCACGCTATCACAGAGCAAATCGGTCCCAACCAAACCAGTTGTCCCGGAGCCCCCCCCAACAGAACCAAGGCCCAGGCCAGCAGTGTGAAATGTGTCAGCCATTTTGTCTCTGTTGTTGGAACTGGGTGGCATGCAGAGCAAACCGCTCATTAGAGTTGCGCCCCCCCCCCCCCCCCCCCCCCCTCCCCAGGTTTATACTTCCTCACCCAAACAGAGGGCGAGGAAGAGCGAGAGACAGCGAGAGAGAGAGAGAGAGAGAGAGAGAGAGAGAGAGGTGAGGGCAGTGGGGAGACCGCAAGAGATGGACTCTAGGAAGACATGCATAAGGAAGGGAACAATTAGGGCAGAGGGAACTCTGGAAGGAGACAAGACGTGTACAGGAGCAAGAGCGCAAGTCTAAGATCAGAGAAGGGAGCGAGATGGAGAGAGGGCAAGGGAAGGGCAGAGAGCGGCATGAGGCGGTAATATGGAGGAGGTGAGAGAGGTGGAGAGAGAAAAAAAGGGGGGGCCTAGTTAGAGGGAGGGAAGGAGAGAGAGAGAGCAAGCGCTGGTGGATATCATTAGGGCCGGGGCGCTGTTTTTTCTTTAACGAGCGAGCTCACAGCATCCCTCCATCCTCAGTGGCGCCTGCCAGCTGGAGACCCCCAGGTCCCAGCTCCCCACCGAGGGGCTTTGGCCTGTTCCATCGCGGGCAAGAGGTAGGGGGCACCCGGAGGGGGGGAGGGCGGACATAGGCGGCTGTTGCTTGTTGCACATTCATTTTCTCAGACCACGTGTGGAGAAACAGGCACATTAACACATGCTCTTGCACGCACGTGCGCAAACCTTGGCTTGCACAGTTGCACACTAGGGATGGGACGATATGAAAATTTCATATCACGATTGTTGTGACAAAAGAAATCGTGATTTACGATATTATCCATTATCCTGGGGGCGGATTATTTGCCAAAGAATTGCAGATCTATAAGCTTGTAGATTGGCTATTTTTTTCAAAGACATTTGATAGAGTGAAAAAATTACTGTATCAAGTACGTATATTATAAGTACCATTTACCAATAGTGGGTTTAAGTGGCACAGGATATGCAGCTCGGCAGATAAAAGGTGAATTGATCCCAGTGCATGACGGAGGACGATATCACGATAAATTAAATATTCACGATACGATTATTGTGAGTGTTTTTTATCACGATAAACGATAATATCACGTATCGTCCCATCCCTATTGCACACAGGCTCAGACACACACGCACGCGCGCGCGCGCGCGCGCGCGCGTACGCACGCACGCACGCACGCACGCGCACACGCACACGCACACGCACACGCACACGCACACGCACACACACACACACACACACACACACACACACACACACACAAGCGCGTGCATATAGAAACTCACTTGAACACAGCCTCAGGGAAAAGAAAGGTTTACGGCCTCTGCTCCAACTCCCCCCCCCCCCCCACCTCTCCACCCCACCGTCAGTGGCATAATGGACTCTGTCTGACACATAAACACAGCAGTAATAACCTCGGCTTCCCCTTGAAGTCAAGCGGCAGAGCACACAGCTGCGTGTGGGAGAAAAGTCACCGTTGCCTACTTTGCGTCTCCGCCGCATGCCTGCCTGCCTGGCTGTGGCTCTGTGTTGGACCCGTGCGGCGTGGCAGGAGGCTGACTGAGGGAAGCTCTTCTTGTGGACCGGCGAGGGGTGGGGGGTGGGGGGGGGAGGGAGCCACGCCGCGCCTGAATCCATCTAGTTGAAAGGGGCAGAGGATTAGAGCTCCTGGGCTGAACAGTAACAGGAGCTGGCTCTAATAACAACAAGGGAGACAGATAGGAGAGGGAGTGTGCGTGCGAGCGTGCGTGCGTGCGTGCGTGCGTGTGTGTGTCCGTCCGTGCGTGTGTGTGACAGACAGACAGACAGACAGACAGACAGACAGACAGACAGAGAGAGGGAGAGAGAGAGAGAGAGAAAGGGAGAGAAGAGTCAAGGGAAAAAGGAGATAGAGTGAGCGAAAGAATGAGAGAGAGAGAGATCAAGGACAACTCCCAGTTCCAGTTAATTGTCAACTCAAATTTCTAAGAAGGGTTTCAATTCATTCCAACGTGAATTAGAAACGTGAACCCGTCTTGTCCCTGGTCAAAATCATCACATTCAGAAGACAAAAGCTCAATGACAATTATCTGAAAGCGCTTTGCCGCCTGCTTTGGAAGCTATACAGGGCCTGGTATTCACCATTCTAAAAGATGAAGTCATAATTGTTTGGAGTGAAGGTCAACCACCTTGTCAACATTGTCCTGAATAGGTAGTACATTGCCATTACATTATGTTGTAGAAGCCTATGTAAGTATGAACCCCACAGTTTCCATGCTGAATACAATAGAGGGTATGCGCATGCATAAAGTGAATGGCATATTGAGTGGCAAATTGAGTGGCAATGTGATTGGCAAAGTGAGTTTAGCGTCTTTTAATGTCGTTCAATGCAATCAGATACAACTTTTCAGTTTGGATGTATGTGCTGTCAAGGCCAGAAAGTAGTTTTTTGCCACTCAGTAGGCGTTCCCACATAACTTCCGGGTATGATGATGATGTCACGCGCATACCCTCTATTCTTTCCACAGCGGATATAACATGCATTTTTCCCACGTTTTTTTCCCCTCCCTGTCCGTAAATCACAGGGGCCCTGTGATGAACGCATGTATAGCAGAAGCGCACTGTTTTTGTTTGACCTGAAAAGAAATCCCTCCAGCTTTGAAATGTCACGTTGAATCAGTGGGAAACGGAGGCATGTATTATCCTCCACAGTGCTGACACTGGGCCCGGCACAAAAGCAAGCAAGATAAACCCATGGAGACCAGAGCGAGCACCATGTGTA